>NW_028251556.1:0-502500 GCF_964263255.1 Lissotriton vulgaris | reverse complement strand
TATGGTTTTTAAAATTATGCATAGAGGACAAGGATTGCATTTGTGATTACTGTCTATCCATGTATGTGTTTTAACTTGTAAATAGCAGTGTGTAATATATATATATTGTACACTTATTTTGTAGCCCTGAAGAAGTCCTTTTGGACGAAACATGTTAGCTACGCTTTGTATGAAGAAAAAGAATAAAGCAATTTAAGCCCTACTGAACGGATTCTGAAACATTTAATTTATTATTGTTTTTGCTGAGAGTGCTGAACCGTTGTGTTGCAAAATTTGGGGTACATACCCTTGGAAGCCTAGGGGTATGTGGCTTCAGGTTCTTGGCAACAAGATCCTTTGAATACATGAGACCAATCTTTAGATAAGTGCAGTCGTTATTGCCTTGTACCCTTGATGCTCCATTGTCATTTGTTTCAAGTAGTGTAGTACCCTTTCTTTATCAGTCTAGTCAAATTAGTTCGAAAAATGGGCTAACCTAGAACTAATTGCAATACAGTTTCTGTGAGTGGATTCTTATTGAAAATTTTCCGTAAAAAACAATGGTGAAAAGTGTTGTCACAGTCACTCCTCTTTCAGTGAGTACAGATACATCGTCATCTTCTTGAAACACCACATCACAAATAAAACACTTTTCTACGTCCATTTTCACAGTATCTCACAGCAACTCGCAAGAACCTGTAACACAGAAATGAAACATTTTTGATTAACAAAAATACAAACAACAACAAAGTTACAAAACAAAACACAAACAATAGCAAATATTTTATTTCAAAAGTTAATTGTAATATTTACGTTCCTTCACACTTTGTCATATAAGTCAACGTCAACAAAAAAATTATACAAACTTTGTCTATTTGACCTATTCCGCGATTATTTGATATTATGGTCAAGAGAAACAATTTCATATGTTATTTTTGACTTTCCCGCCCCCTTAAAACATATAAAATGATACCACACATTTATATCCAATATCGCAAATAATGGGCAGCCATTTTGAAAAATCTGCCATATTGGATTAACGCGTCATAATAGAGTGGTAGACTTTTCACCACCGTTACGGAAAAAGTTCAATAACAATCCACTTGCAGAAATTGTATTGCTATTAGTTCTAGGTTCCGCAAGAAATTGACTAGTATATATAGAAGTTGTGAGTGTTCTGATATTAAGGCATTAAGTATCTGCCCTAATTTCAATTGTGACATAACTGGATAGGGTCCCTCCATGCGTCGCAAGTGGTATGTGGTCACGTCTCCCAGACACTTCTCCCCGGCCCCACCGTCCGGTGTCAGGTACCACAATGCCACCTGTCAGTGTAAAGCATTGCAACCTATGTGCTGTACCATACTCGCTGCCCTTTCCACAAACTACGTTAAACATTTTCAGAACAACAAAACCTTGAAATTCCCATTTTCCCCCACGCCCCCTCCCTGTCTCCCTGCAGTGTGAACTGTCCACCCTCCCAACTGGGTAGAACGCCTGTGTACCCCGTTCCAAACAACCCTTTATGGGGAAAAAGATGTGACCCAACCTGGGGTGGCCACTCTCCTTCCCACTTCAGATAAATCGGTTCTGTATATCGCATGAAACCAAATCTGCGAGGCCCGGATGAGTCTCACGTTCATCGACTCGTATAATTGGGCCAAGACGAGTCAAGCTTTAGTTGCATCAGTGTGACAGTGACTAGGAAGCTGCAGTCTTGGAGTAAATTTGTTAAGCCTTGTTGGCCCTCAGATTTTGATGTAGTTCAGTATTTGCAGGGTTTTCATAATTTCTCCGGTAGTCTGCGTTTTCCTGTTTCCAAACTTGCGCCACCCCTCCAACCGGGCCTATCATCATGAGGAGTCTCAAAAAATCAGGTCTTAACCTCTGCCGCCACTCGGAGCCCGGCAGGAAATATTATGCATATTTCAATTCTCTTTCCCTCGGGCCTTCTTGAATGCTGTACTTGAGAGGTGGACCAGTGCGAGCTGTCTGTAGTAAAATGTCTCTATCCCTATAATTAAAAATTTGCACCTCAATTGGGCGGGTGGCCAGGCTTTGGCGCCCCCCCCCCCCCCCCCCCCGGACCCAATGTGCCCTCTCCACCTTGCCCTTCCAATGTTTTGGTAGAGGTCCGCAAGGCGACTATGGAGTCTTCAGCATACTTTTTTTTTTTTAAAGCTTTATTTTCCAATTTTGCAATAAGGACATGACATTAAAGATACAATGCAGTCGGATGGATTAATAAGACATATCAAATAATAACAAAGATACATAAAATAGTAACAAAGAATAATGTGTTGTGACCAAAAGTAATTGCCCTGCAATCTGATCACAACAGCTGCGGAGCTCTAACCCACACCCTCTGGGGTAATGCCGGCCTTCACCTGAGAGTCATGCATCGCCTGGAGATATAGTCCCTGTATGGGCCCCAAATGTCAATCGGCCTGGATGAGCGGGGAAGCAGGGTACTAAATTCCTCGCAATTGACATTGCAGAACCTGAGGCTATTCAACCAAGAGCGTAACGTGGGGGCGCGTTTGCTGCCCCACAACAGCGCAATCTCCCGTTTGGCCAAGAGGAAACCCAGCGCAGCCAGCTTGCGGACCTTCTTGGGGAAGTTCGCCACATATCCTAGAAGTGCAATCTCAGGGGTAGGGAGGAGTTGCATGGACAGTATGTCGCCCAAAGTGGAATGGACGTTCAACCAATAAGGTGTGCAAAGACAGCAAAGGGCGCTAAACATTTCTGACAATGGTGGGGCATGGATTTGTCAATACTTTATGCGCGAGCAGGAGTGAAATACATCCGGCGAAGGAATTTAAAATGAATTCATTTATGTCAATTATTCAAAGAGACGTTGCTTGTGGCCCTGTAGCAATGCTCCCACTGGTCGTCTAGGATTGGCCCCCCAAGTCTGCCTCCCAAGCAGCCCGGATTCTGGAGTCGTCTAAGGGTTTAAGTGATCCACACAGCCTGTAAAGTTTGGATATTAAATTTGCACCATCTGGGTTCTGAATAAATAGGGTGAGGGGAGGGGTTTCAACCGGGGCTACAGGAAAGGACTTGAATCCGACTCTCAGAGCAGAGCGCATCCGAGTCAGGATAAATGTGTCCATAAAGGAACGCTCACTAAAGCGGGCCTCTTCCGACAGTGAAAAGGCATGTCCGCCAGGGAACAAGTGTGTATATGAAATTTCACCAAAGTGCGCTTGACCAGGGTTTCCCCGGTGATCGGAAGGAGAGAAGAATTAGGCGCGGGCAAGGCAGGGGAATATAAGGAGTCCAGCCCCAAAAGTCTGTTCCAAGCCCGGCACGTGGTGGAAACCGTGTGGACATCTTGGGGGTCTCGGGGGAAACCAGAGGGAAGGAGTGTAAGAAGCTGTCGCGGGAGTACCAGATCAGCCTCCGGCTTTAAATATGGGATGCGTGCGTCTGGGTGGAACCAAGCGTATGCGTACCAACACTGCGGAACTAAATAGTACAAATAAAAATCTAGAACACCAATTCCACCTCTGTCCGGCGGCAAAGTCAGGATTTTCTAACTGACCCGGGGCGTCTTGTCCCCCCAAACCAGGCGCAGCAGTATGGAGCGAAGTTGCGAGAAAAAAGTCTTGGTGAGGGGGATGGGAATATTATGAAAGTAATACAAGAAGCAGGGCAGAACTACCATCTTGATAATGGCGATTCTACCTGCCATGGACATAGGCAGTCCGAGTCACTTCGTGACCTGCGACTCCAACGATCCAAAAGCGCCGCCATAATGAAGGCGGATTATCGAGGTGGTGTCAAGATGAATGTGGACCCCGAGGTATTTGACTGAATCGTCACACCACTCTAATGGGAATTCGCACTGCCAGAGTGTGGTGCTAGCCGTAAGGGGGAAGATAACGGAATGTGAAGGCCGGAGAACTCACCAAACCGGATGATTTCCCGAATTAAGGGGGACAGACTGACTTGGCTCATTCAAACATATAGCACTCTGTTGTCTGCGTACATTGATAGCAACAGAGGGCCTGTACGGAATTGCAGACCACGCTGCAAGTGGTTTTCCTGGAATTGCCGAGCTAAGGGGTCCGTGGCCAAAATGAAAAGAAGAGGGGATAAAGGTCAGCCCTGCCGTGTGCCGCGAGATAAAGGGAAAGGAACAGACAGCGTGCCGTTGAGGCGCAGCCAGGCCGTGGGCTTAGTATATAATAGAGCAACTGTCGCGATAAAACACTCCGGAATGCCCATACAGCGCATAATTGAGAGGAAAAAGGGCTATTCAAGAGGGTCGAATGCTTTTTCGGCGTCAAGCAAAATAGCGGCAGCAGGGGTGGAGGGCTCAATTCGGTGTAATACTGTAAACAACGTCCGAAGATTAAGAAAGGTGGACCTGTGAGGAACGAAGCCCGACTGTACCGGGGATATGATGAATTCCATCAATAATGATTGTCTGATGGCTATGACTTTGGCCAGGATTTCATAATCCAGATTCAACAGGGATAGCGGTCTCTAAGAGCCACAGAGCATGGGGTCGTTCCCAGGTTTGATTAATAAAATAATCACCGCCTCTAGAAATGTCGGGGGGGAGGATACCCACTTCAAGAGCCTCGGTATAAACGTCCACTAAATGTGGCACTAATATGTCTTGTTATATGCTTTATAAAAGTCGGCAGAGAAGCCGTCAAGACCAGGAGCTCGCAAGGCATCGATAGCCTCGACAATGCTATCGGGGGTGATGGGTGTCAAAAGAAAGTCCTGCATGTACCGTTCCAGATAAACCAGGGCTACCTCGGATAAATAGGACTCTTGGTTGCTAGGTTCCCCGGATAGGCGAGGGGTGTAAAGGGATTTGTAATAGGAAAGAAACAGATCACAGACTTCGGGGGTGGAATGTAAGGGGGTGCCATCGGGCCCAGCCATAGAGACGATGTAAGTGGGACCTCGAGGAGGGCGCAATGTGTTTGTCAGGAGCCTACCCGGGTGCTCACCCTCACCATACTGACGTGCCACGCAATGCTTATTGAGGACCAATAGCTCCCTATCAGCAGCGTCTCTAAATTCCATGCACAGTTCCAGCCTGCATGTAGTCAAGGACTCAGTGGGAGCGTCAAGCATCTCGCAATCAATAGCAGCAATATCTTTCTCGATACGGCCTAGAGTAGAGCGCAAATCACGCAAGACACCCGCGTGCTTCGAGATACAGACCCTTCTGATATAGGCTTTGAAGCCCTCCCATAGGACCGCCCATGTGTCGACAGACCCGGTGTTCAAGTCAAAATAGTCTTCGATCGCCTTTCTAACTTCTTCGTTAAAAACAGGGTCCATCAAGGCACGGCCAGGAAATCGCCACTGCCTCTCAAATCCTCCCGCCCGGGGAATGCGTAGCTGGAGGACCACCGGGGAGTGATCGGAGAGGGTGCGGGGAAGAGTCAGGACTGTCCCTATCCATCCCGCCACCCCAGGGGAAACCAGCCAATAGTCAATCCTAGTCCAGGTATTGTGGAACCCAGAATAATGAGTGAATGAAGGATGTTGCGCGTGTAGATGTAATTCCACGTCAACTAAGGAGTATTGCACACAAATCTCTCTGAGAGCCCGTCGGGCTTGTGGTTTGGTGTTGGGGATGCAGCCGTGCTGTCCCTAGAATGGTCCATCAGAAGATTAAAGTCTCCACCCATGATCAAAAGTCCGGTTTCAATGGAAAGGAGGCAAGTCAGTAAGGAGTGAAAAAAGGAAGGGGAGTCAGTTTTTGGGCCATACACTCCTACCAGGGTAACCTTGTGTCCCACCAGCAGCCCAGTGATTATTAAAAAACGGCCATCTGGGTCCTAGTATGTGGTATAGTGTGCAAACTGAACTCTCTTGTGTATAAAAATGGAAACCCCTCGCGCATATCTATTATAATTGGAAAAAATCTGTGGGGGCCCCAGCCAGAAGCCATCGAAGCACCATCCGTGCCAGACAAATGGATCTCCTGCATAAAAAGGATATCTACCTTGTACCGAGCTACATAATTCAGAACCTGTCTGCGCTTCCTGGTGTTATTCAGGCCACGCACATTCCTTTAAAAAAATTTTTTTTTTATTAAGAGTTTTATATTTTCAACATGTATCAGCAAATGTTACAGCACACTTGTTTGAATTTTAGCCTACAGGTCATATTATACATTAAAAGTTCTGTGTTCCACCCTTTCAACATGCACTTTTCTTTCATTAAGAACCCTAAGGTTACCAAGCCTGTCGTTTTAGGAGAAGACATAAACATAAACATAAGCATAGCCATAATTGCAAACATAACCAAATAAGGCCTATTACTACAGCATCCCTATCCAAGACTTCATTGAGTGTGTACAGCAGCTATATCAGTGCTCACCATTCCTCACTTCCATAATTCTATAGGATGCCATATCTTCGCCCCCAACGCTCTAGCTCACCGCCCCTTCCTGTCGTATATTGCTTTCTCCAAGTTGTAAATGGAGAGTAGCCTAGCTATCCAAGTTTGAAAGGTTGGAGGAGCTCTATCCAGCCAAGCCTTATCTACACAGATACGAAACATTGCCATGGCAACAAACATAATCTCTATGGGCTGTCCCTCTCCCTCCCTCATCAGCCCAAGCAGTATTAAATCTGAAGTGATTATTACTTAAATCTCTAACGTTCCCCCTATGAAAGTCTTAATTGCCACTATTAATGAATACAATTGTGGACATTCCGCAAACGTGAGCTATATCAGCATCGGTTGAATCGCATCGCTGGCAAGTTGTTCCCGAGGTGCCGCCCCATTGTGCTATTCTAGCAGTAGTGTAATATAGCGAATACAATGTTTTGTAATGCTGTGCTTGTAGCGTTGCTGAACATAGCACTGAGCATCCTAGACCTAAAGAGTCCTGGAAATTCTCTTGCGAGGAGCTCATTTTCTCCCCCCATTTTGTAGCAAACTTTCCCCTATCATCCTCTTTCAGTACATACAATTCTGCATACAGCTGTCGAATCGTACAATGATGACTATGCTCTATATACTCCATTATCGGGCATTGCCCAAACCCTAGTGTACCTCCCCGTTTGTTCATAAGATAGCTTCTCAGCTGTAGGTACTTAAAAAAGCTTCTTCCGGATAGCTTATACTTTGTTTGTAGCTCCTGAAACAGGAGGATGACTTCCTGATCACACAGGTCTCCTAGTTTCCTAATGCCCTTTTTCTCCCATTCTCTCATAACTGAGTCCCTAAAAATATCCCCAGGGAGTGACTGATTTGTATATAGACGAATATATCTATTGTATCTCCCCAATCCTAGTTTTTTTGAGACTGCCATCCACATCTTATACGCTGCCTTTAAAGTCTTGAACCTTGTATGCTTAAAATAGCTGAAATCAAATGTATTTAAAAAGCTGTTCACGGCATTCCCCCCCCCCCCCCCCCCAACAGTGCAGTATATACATTTGTGCAGACGGTTCCGTTACCCCCTTGATCTACTCCTCCTCCCCCTATCATCCCCTGAAAGTACTGGAGGGCCGCCGCCCAGTAGTATAGTCTAAAATCTGGGGCGCCCCAACCCCCTTTCTCTCGAGAGAGTGTGATGTACTGATATGCTCTCCTCGTTTTCCCTTGCGCCCAAATAAGTCTGTTGAGGATTAGTTCTAGTTTAGTAAACCATTAGTGGTCAAAAAAAGGGGGATAGCCCTAAAGATATATAAAAATTTAGGGAACGTAATCATCTTAATAACATTTATACGGCCCATTAGAGTTAGATGCAGGTTGTGTATTCTTTCAGTGTTTTTCTTCACTTTTGCTATTAAGGGGTCCATATTTATTTCTACCAGCCTATCTAAATCCGCGGTCACTTTGATCCCTAAGTAAGTTGCCTCTGGAACCACCCTGATGTCCTGATATACTGTGATGTTATTTTTTACTATCTGTGTCTTCCCCTTATTTATTAAATACCCCGAGATTACACCAAAATGCATTGCCTCCTGCTCAATTTCCATAATGGCCCTCCCTGGCTCTGGTGTAATCATTGCCACGTCATCTGCGTAGGCGAACACTTTGTATTCCCTACTGTGCAGCTTAACTGGAGGGATATTGTTATTGCCTACAAACCTACGTAGTATAGGGTCCAGGTATAGGGCAAACAGCAGGGGTGAGGCAGGGCACCCCTGACGGGTCCCACGCCTTATCCGAACTACGTCCATATATCCTTTATTGATCCTGATCCTTGCCTTGGTTCAACATACAGGGCCTGAATTGCTTTAATAAACCCCTGGCCGATACCAAACCAAGCCATCACTCTCCACAAATAGTTCCAGGAGACCCTGTCAAAAGCCTTCTCTGCATCGAGAAATATGGCCGCGACAGGGTCCCCTGCAACTCCAGCGGCATCCAGGATAGTGATCATTTGCCTTGTATGTTGAGTGGTCCATTCCCTGGGATAAACCCATGCTATGTATTACTGACCAAGCTCTCAATAACCCTACCCAATCTTTGTGCCAATGATTTAGAGAAGATTTTGGCGCCCGCATTCATAAGCGTGATTGGCCTATAAGACCCTGGTTCTAATGGAGGCTTATCTTTTTTAAGTATGACTATGATATCTGCCCCCGCCCAGGAGTGTGGAACTGAAAGCCCCAACTGTGCCTGCCTAAAAGTCTTATGCATATCTTTCCCCAACACATTCCAAAAACTTTCATAGAATTCTGCTGGGATTTGATCCGGGCCAGTAGCTTTTCCAGAGGGAAGTTTCTTTATGGCTGCTTGAATTTCTTGTATTGTTAACAAAAGGTCTAACCCCTCATTTGATAATTCTGCATGTGGTATTGCGGACAAATATTCCATGAACTCTACATCTCCGTCAGGTAACACACATTCCATGTTAATAGTGAGAGCCCAGAAGGACCGGGCAAATTTCCTAACTGTGCCATCCAAACAGTATCAAAACTGTCAGAGCTGTGCATGCATGTATCACATTTCATACAACAATCAGCATTGTCTGTAAACTGGAAGAACCATCGCTAAACAAAAAACAAACCCCCCACCACCCCCCACCCAACCTCTTACACCCCAGGAAGAGGCAGACCCAAACATAGCGAACCATAAAACAAACCACAAAGGTATTCACCATGGAGCATGGCAACGCCGCGGCAGTCGGGCAAATCAGCGATCAAACATTGTACAAAGCAGTGTGTGTGAGAAATGGAAAAAATCCATCGTTAATAAGACACATTAAAGGAGCATATCCATATGAGCAACAATTAGCCAGTCCCGGGCATCTGAACTATATGGGAGCAGCTGATATAGGAATTACTAACTCAGGAATCAGCTTTAGGAAAGAGCCGCGTCTTTAGTCTCTTACGGAACATTAAGTTCTGAGTGCTCCAGATTTCCAGGGGGAGGTGGTTCCAGAGGCGGTCAGCCGCCACACTTAAAGCTCTTCCCCCCAGGGTTGCTCTCTTTGTCCTGGGAATCCTGGCAAGGTAGGCAGAAGAAGGCAGAAGAAGAGTGAAGGTTACGTGTAGGCACGTACCATTGGAATCTGCCTTGGATCAACTTGGGCCCTTGTCCATGAAGTGCTCTAAATGCTATGCACAAGGATGTGAACAGAATCCTTTGAGCCACTGGGAGCCAATGTAGCTCCGCTAGTGCCTGTGTTGTCGAGGAGTGGTGTGCTCGAGTCAGTGCAAGCTTAGCTGCTGCTGCCTGGATACTCTGAAGTCTAGCAATCAGATATCCCGGGGATTCTTAAAGCAGGGCATTACAGTAATCCAGGCGGCTCAATATAATGCTCCTGACTACTGTGGTTCTTGCCTGGACTGGCAGCAATGTTAGTACTTTCCGCAGTCCTCGAATCAGTAAAGCATCCTCCCACTAATTTGTTAACGTGGGACTCCAAATTTAAACCCCCCAGCAAAACCATGGACCTCACACCCTCCGAGGAACTCTGCGACAAACTTAGCTCCCTCTTCCACCTGAAGATCAAGGCCCTCTACGACAACTTTAGTGAATCCGCGCCAGACTCTACCACCACACCCACCACTGCCGACAAGCCTATCATCACGACCTGGGATCCCGGCACCACCAAACTTATCACCGCGACCATGAAGAAAACCCACTCTGAAGCCCCAACAGTCCCCTGCCCGCCTCACATATTCCACGGGGCCGCCACCCTCAGATCTGGCATCTGTACAGAGGACTGGTAACGGGCAGAGGTGAAACCCCTCCTCAAGAAACCGTCGGCCGACCCTATGAACCTGAAGAACTACCCGCCCATCTCTCTCCTCTCCTTCTCGGCCAAGGTCACCGAGAGAATCGTGAAAGCCCAGCTGACCGCCTTCATCGAAGAGAACTCCATCCTAGACACCTCCCAGTCTGGATTCCACAGCAACCACAGCACCGAGACTGCCCTCCTCGCCGCCACTGTTGACATCTGCATACTATTTGACCAGGGTCACACTGCGGCCCTCATCCTCCTCGACCATTCCGCAGCCTTCGACACCGTCTCCCATCGCACTCTCGCAACCAGACTTCACAACGCGGGGATACAAGGAGCTGCCCTCGACTGGATCCAATCCTTCCTTGCTCCCTTCCTCGCCAAACCCACAGAGATCAACTGCGGAGTATCCCAGGGATCGTCACTCAGCCCCACGCTCTTCAACATCTACGTGGCCCCCCTGGCCGCCATCATCAGACAGCATGGGTTCAGCGTCTTACGCCGACGACACCCAGCTCATCCTCTCACTTACGAAGAATCCTGAAGACACCAGACTCTGCTTCCAGGAAGGAAGGAAGAACGTGGCTGCATGGATGAAAAACAGCTGTCTGAAGCTCAACTCAGAGAAGACCGAGGTCCTCCTCCTCGGACCCTGCGCCTGGGCCACCACCTGGTCCCCCTCTGCCCTTGGGACCCTCCCACCCCTACAGACCACGCTCGGAACCTCAGCATCATCCTTGACTCCTCCCTCTCCATGAACCGCCAGCTTCAACTGCCTTCGGATCTTCCGTAAGACCTTCAAATGGATCCCCCCCCCCCGACTACAGAAGGACCGATACCCATGCACTCGTAACCAGCAGACTGGACTACGGAAACGCCCTCTACCCTGGAATCAACCGAACTCTTCTACACAAACTCCAAACCATCCAGAATGCTGATCCCAGGCTTGTCCTCGGGACACTGCGTCACAAACACATGACCCAACACCTACGAGACCGCCACTGGCTCCTCATCGAGAAGAGGGTGACCTTCAAACTCCTCACCCACACCTACAAATCCCTCCACAACATAGGACCCAAATACCTCAATGAGAAAGTATCCTTCCACGTACCAAAGAGGAACCTCAGCTCTGCCGACCTTGCCCTGGCAGCGGTCCCCCACATCAGCAGAAACCGAGCTGGTGGGAGAGCATTCTTCTACATCGCAGCGAAGACTTGGAACGAGCTCCCTGTCAACATCAGATGCTCCCCCCTCCCCACCCCGCACACGTTCAGGAAGGACCTCAAGACCCAGCTTTTCAACTGATCCGGAGCCGCTCCCCTCCCTCGCCACCCCCCCAGCCCCTTGAGACCATCAGGGGTGAATAGCATGCTTTACAAACCCCTGATTGATTGATTGATTGAGGAGTTTGTGGTTCGACTCGCCAAGCATGTAAGACCCAAAATGAGGATAAAGATATCCTCTTGGACCACACCCATAGGACGGTAGCACCCTGCTTCTGGGCCATGGCAACAGCAGGATATCCTCACATGTTTTCACTCCTATGCGCAAAAGGAGAATATCATTGGTGGCGACTCGTGACACCGCAGTGATCACCTTTGAGGGGTTGCAGGTGGGCATCTTTCAGGACTGATCAGCGGCCGGCCACTGCCTTCCTGATGCAAAAGGTAATCCATTATAGATGGGGCCACCCCTTTAGGCTGTCCTTCGTTTGGCAATGAGAAACACATACAATCTGAACAATAGAGGAGGCGAAGTCAATTCTGGGCCCTGAGGTGGCCCAAGAGGCAGATCTGGAGAATTCTTAAAAGTTGCAGAAGGAACGCTCTGGGAACAGATCAAGCCGTCGGCAACGAAAAGGGAAAGAACTTGTGATGATACCGACCGAGGTGGAAAGCACGAAAGAAAGGGAGTCACTACTGCGGCAACTACAGCAACGTGAAGGAGAGAATGAGCCTGGGTAGTCTAAGTCTAAGGGATGAGATCGGTTGACCCCCTGTAGCTGATATGGACAAGAGTCTAGAGTCTTTCGGAGGTGATGCCTCCCCCGGCGGAGAATCCTTGCCATCTTGAAAAAGTGCCTGCAATATGGTGATGGCCAGTTGCCAGGCTCATAGACCCACCTTGATTGGTGATAGCCTTCCCGAGTATGGGACCTCAGTTTGTTGATTGGTTCTTTCATTCTTGTTCTTTTCTATATGTTGTTGTTTTCTTCTTTGTTTTCTCTAGGGGAGGAAGTTGTAGAGTCGCCCAGGGCATTTGGGGTACTGGGAGGCAGGGAAGGCCCTTCAGGGAATGATGTGGCCCAAGATGTCGACCACCTGGGGACAGGGACCCTGGCCCCCCTGATGCAAGTGGCTCCTGTGGGGTTCGATATTGGGAAGGGAGGTTGCGACAACACAATCAGTCAGTACTCCAGAGATGGTAACCCCGGGGGTGTCGGGTGTGGGGGGGGGTTCCCTTCTTCCCCTGCAAGTAAGTCCATTGGGGATGGCAGTGTGCAGCATGCCCCGGGGAGGGTGTTCCCGCCCTTTGGTCCGTTTTGGCCTGGATCAGGTCAGGCTGTGGCTCCACACTTCACCGGACATCATCCCTGATTTAATGCGGTTCCAGCGCCACCTCACAGAAAAAAGCATGCCGGATTTTTAAATCTGAAAAATAGCGCCTCTGAATGCTGTGTTTTTTTTCCGTTGGAAATCGGTCCTGGAAGGCAGAAGTATGCAGATAATGCAATTTACTTATTAACTTCGTTGCTTGACATCGGGAGGAGCGATTTAGGCGTCTTTCTGGGGAAAATACAAACGGATATTGGAAACGATGCCAGTTTTCTGCCTCTAACTACAAGCGGCACATGATGTGATTTGAGGACCTCACATTAAACGCTCGATAGAACAGCAAACCAGAGATGTGGTGAGCGTGTGATGCCCGACTTGAGCTCCACAAAATGGCGATCGGGACGATCGGGACGAAACAACCGGCACACCTTTGACTGGAAGGAATGAAACGAGAGTGGCACCTTACCTTGCCCGTGGATCTCCTGAGCCATGAAGGTGGGTGCTGTTTGATAATTTCACAACCCCTATGAGGAGCGATAACCGGCTGCCATAAGTCCTGCCTAACCCTGTAATGGCTTCCCTGAAGACCGTGCTCAGCACGACTAACGCTGTCTCATACCCATAGCGCAGTTAAGACAATGCACTTCCAGTAGATCCCTGTATCACCCTGCATTTCTGGGCGACTACTGAACTATTGACTATTGAACTGTTTCTGTCATCGGTATCCAGCATCTCCTGACATCGGGGTATCACCGGAGCCTGATCCAAAATGGCGGCAGCACAACCGAGTGCCTGAGTGCCGTTGCGCGTACATTAGTAATCTACACACCATACTGCCTGCTATTTCAGCTCTAGCACCCTGAGGACTGAATCTCATAACAGAATTGAACCACACAACAGAGCTGCCTCCTGAAGGTCTTTGAAGCTACTTACCCACCCATTAACCACTCCCTGTCAGTACCTGCTGAGGGCTGTATAAAGAATAAAGGATACACGCACATCAGAAAAAAGGATACGCGCACATCAGCCATTAAAATAGTGCGCCACAACCAAACCACTGAGGGCCCGTCCAGTGAGGCCCCACACAGTGAAGGTCACATGATGTTGGTCGTTTTCGACCATGGGAGAGCTGGTTCGCCCTCTTTGGTTGCCTCCTTGCCTGCCTGACCCTGCGCACCAACCTGCCGATGCTTCGCCAGCTCTGCTGCAGCCCTTGCCTCTTATGCGAGGACGGCCAGAGTTAGCTGACTTGTATACCAAAGATGCATCCTTAATCCTACTTGGCCTGTGCCGTTGATCATGGGGGTCTGAACATAAGGCCCTCGTCCCCCCCACCTGATGTTAGGTATGTCACCAGCCCTGCTTATACCCTGTTGTGCCCTTGATCTTCACGTTGCCTCGAGTCCCGATCCTCGACCGGGCTGGTGGGTCTTGTACTGTTCCGGTACTGCCTTGCCTGCCTGAATTTAAGCCCGTGAAGGGCCAGAACACTAAGATATCTGCGTGATCGTTTCTAAAACTAATTCACCGACCCATACCAGACTAATACTCTCGTAGCCGTTACCACCAAACTTGTAAGTAATGTTTTTTTTTTCTTTTAAACAGGATCTGTTACTTAAACATAGAGTAAGGTACAGTAATTCAGCTTTTGTCCTCTGCCCTCACTTGCCCTTGCTCCCCACCCTGTTCTTCTGTGAACCTCTTCCCTCGCAACTTGAGAATGAACTATTTTGTACGATGCCCGATGGAGCTACTTGGTTTAGCTATAGGGGAGATGGGCCGTGGATTCCCTCCTTGGTCGTCACCTACCCAGTCGGTCTTTAGACAGACTTCCTTTTGTCTCTACGGTTGTCTCTTCCCTTATCCTCACTTTCCCTCCTCCCCTACCCCCCACTACTTTCTCCCTCTCTCTCTCTCCTGCCCTAATGTATTGCTGATTGTTTGATATAATGTTTACTTGTTTGATCTTTTCCTGATATATTGTTGAACCACATTGTTGCACTTCCTTTCATCTCTCCTGCCTTCTCCTACCGCTTCCGCCCTCTATTTATGTCTCTCCTTCCCTCCTCTCTCAATGTATTGAGACTGAACTATTTTGTCTGGCGCCCGATGGAGCTACTTAGTTTAGCTATAGGGGAGATGGGCTGTGGATTCCCTCCTTGGTCGTCACCTACCCAGTCTGTCTTTAGACAGACTTCTTTTCGTCTCTCCTTACTCTTTCGTCCCTAGCTCCTATCCCCTCTCCCACGAATCTCTCCCCTTGCCTGCTACTCTGCCTACCCCCCTGTCCTTTGTGCCCTTTGACTAAGCACTCCTTCTCCCCTTGTTGGGGAAAGATCCAATATTTATACTCTGGAGTCTCAGCGAACCCGCTGAGTGAGTCCACTGCGCCAAGGGAGCCACTCACACATGAGGTATGGTATGGCACCCCTTGCCAAAGCACTCCCTCTCCCCTTTCTGGGGAAGGAATCAGTATGTTGGCCTTGGAGTCTCAGAGACCCCTCTGAGAGAGTCCACTGCGCAAAGGGAGCCTCTCGCAACAGAGATAGGGAAGTGATACTACTTCCCCTGGGATCACAGCTTACTGGACTTTGGAAGTTTGCCTTCACTCGTCTACCGGTTTGTGTACCCGTCACCCTTCCCTCTCCTCTTCCCATACTGTGTCTCTCACCCTACCATCCTCTTTCCCGCCTTCATTATCGGTCTACTTCCCCTGCTTCAATCCCCCCTCCCCTGAATCTCTCACCTTGCCTGCTTTTCCCCTTGCGTATTTGTGCTTATTGTTTATATCGACCTTACAAGTAACTATGTGGCCATGCTCTAAGAACTATGTAACCTTTGCACTGATGTAACCTGTAACTATGATCTGATGCTCATGTAAAGAGCTCTGATGCCTCCGGGTCTAGCCAGCGCTATATAAAACTTTTGGAGAAAAAAAAAATACATGCTCTTTGCCCCGCTTCCGCTTATTATTCCTAATCACAACTATGCATGGTCATCCTTTTAAGATATCGAGCCTCAATGTTAGAGGCCTCAATGCCCCCATAAAGCGGATAGCGCTACTCAACTTCCTCAAAGAGTCGAAATGTGATGTTTGCCTCTTACAAGAAACGCATTTATCCCGCGTAGACTGGAGACGCCTTAGATGGTTTGACAGGCAACACTTTTCTTCTACACAAGGAAAACGGGCAGGGGTGGGCATCTTACATGCCTCGCATTTCCTGGGGAGGGTCCTAGCCTTACAGTAGAATATACCAGGTAGGTTGCTGCCCCTGTGTATAGAGCTCGGGCCGGACCTACACCGTGGCCTCCATTCACGCCCCCAATGATTTGCAGGAACACTTTGTTACACAGGCCCTGGGGGAGGTTCTGACTTCCCCAACGAGTGAAGGACCCCCAGAAGTATAGATCAGTCTCGAGGTAAGGCAGAACAGGGTCTCTCTGAAAAGCAACTAGGAGCTGGCTGGCAGAGGTGGGTTTGGTGGATGAGTGGCACCTGTGTAACCCAGGCGCAAGCGAGTTCACTTTCTTTTCGGCTGCACACCAGACGTATGCCCAACTAGATTTTTTTCCTAATTTCCCCTGACATATCCCAACTGACGGATGCAGTGGCAATCAGAAAGGCAGTAGTTTTTAACCCCTCCCCCATTTCACTCACAGTGCAGTTACCCGGGATACTTGGCCCACAGAGGCGATGGTGCCTGAATGCTAGGGTACTTATGCATGAACATAACGTAGATCAGATCCGGAAAGCCATTCAAGATTTCCTAGAAATAAATGACGGCTCAACATCACCTACACTACTATGGGACACGCTCAAAGCGGTTCTCCGGGGGCAGTTTCTGGCCATCTCGACCAGCTTGAACAGTCACAGGAGGGCCAAACGCTAGGCCCCGGAGGGCAATGTTAAAGAGTTAGAGCTAGTACACCAAAGGACTGGACTGGCAACTGACGCTGGCGCAGAATCAACTAAAGGCACTGGATATGGACCAAGCTGAATATGCCCTGGTGCGTACAAAACAGACATAATAGGATGGGGGAATAAGGCAGGCAGACTTTTTTTTTTTTTTTTTTTTTTTTTTTTTTAAATTTTTGGGGAACCTTTATTATTACTTCAAGCAATTACAAGCATGGGCCTACAACCACCCCGGCCGGCCGCTAGTCAAATCGTAAGTACAGCAAGCAAGGTGGAAAATCATAGCAGTTCGAAGCCGGGGTTCAACAAATGTCCAGGATATGGCTCGTATTCAAGCGTATTGGCCGAGATTCAGATGCCATACGGTCATACATGGTCCTACAATAACAAGCATAAATCAGAAACTCAGCAAGTAGTACAAATACAATTGAAGTATTGGGGGTAAGGTACACTAAATGTAAGTACCAACCCGTTCCGTATCAAAGCTGAACTCCACCCCTCAAAATGAAACATACTGTAGGAAACATGAAGAACGACGACATTAAAAAGGAAGAAAGACTAAAGGGCCATAGAAACTAATAACGGACAAATTAACAAACCCCATCCCCCTAACCCCCCACCCTGCACCCCTGCAGAAGGCCACGGCCTCCCCCCCCCCAGCAGCGTGCCTGTCGCCCTAATGGAGACCCGAAATATAGAAAAAGAGGTGAAAGAAGAAGAGAAGAAAAAAGTGGAGAAGGGCCCTCGATCTTGCCACCTGGCCCCCCCCACCCCTGCGCCCAGTAACCATCCTAAAAGCAAGATCAGAATATTTATGGAAAACATTAATCACCGATCGCGCCAGCAATATAATCCCCACCAAATGTCCCCCAATCACCGTCTGCCATCAAAAAGTCCACTGGATTCTAGACGATATCACCCCTGGCCTTGTCTATCAATAGTACCAACATACGTCCACTCATCAGTCGGCATACAGAGCGGCGTGGAGGGTCCAAGTGATCTGGGCGAACAGGGCCGTGCCATCGCTCCATGGGACTTCTGCAACCAAAACCCAGCCGAACATGATTGGCGGAAGTCTGTCCGAGTCGGTATCGACCCCGAGAACATCCTCAAGTCCGAGCACAGTGTCACCATCCAAGGAGAGAGAGTCACACAGTCCGGCAAGCGCCGAGGCGTCGCTGGGGCAGCCCAAGAAATAGATCGGCGTTGTTTCCCCAGCCGCCAATTAGACATGTGCCCTGACGAGACACTCGCTTGTACAACAGATCTGTCCAGGGCGATCACACGAGCCGGGTCCCCCAGCGTCTCCATGAACCCAGGCGTAGCTGGAGCACTCTTCACGGATATAGAGGCAGGCACGTCGGCACTCCCTTGAGATCGAACTGTGCCCTTGTGGAACGGCGGGACAACAATGGCGGCCATCCTTCTTCCCAGGTCCCGGGCATTACAGAGCAGGGTATCATGCAGGGTCGTTAGAGCAGCCAATATATCTTTGGACGTGGGCTCCTTCTCGTGCCATCAGTCCCCTGATCCCACCCGCACGGCAGCTTTTTGATCCGGACATGGTCTGCGCAGGAGGGTGCCGTCCGCCATATTAGCTGATCTGGCCTCGTCCTTCACCTCACCTCAGGGACCGGGCCCCAAACCAGGGCGCAACAGGATTAACAGCGTGGATCCAGAAAGTCAAGGCAGGCTTCCCAGAGGAGAGTCACCAAAGGGCTAAACAAAATCTCTGCCGCTCCCCGGGAGCCGCCCGTCGATTCCGGGGGTAGTCCTTGATTATGCCCGGACACAAAACTGGGAAGGGGGGCCAAACATCTCTCACTCCCCTCGGCCCTGCTTTGCCACGCATCCCCACGAGGCACTCCGCTAAATGGACTGGGTCGTCACTGTCGCCACCGGTCCATCAATTCTCCGGCGCCCTCCGGCCGACTCTTCACCTCCACCAATGGCCGCTGGTGTTGCAGTCGCGGCCGGCTGCTCCTCCTACTCGACACCCCAGTCCCAGCTCCGCGAGGGCCGCAAAACAGTCAGGGACATTTCTCCGGGACTGCCGCACGTAGAAGCCTCAGAAGCAAACGGTAAGTGAAAGTTTTCCTTCGCCTACTTAAATATGCCGTTACGCTCAGGATAATTACCAGGATGTATGCGCAGGGTGAGAGGGCTCACGGAGCCGAGCGTCTATGCGGCCATCTCGGTCGCTGGCTTGGCTCCTCCCCGGCAGGCAGACCCTTGACACATAAACTACACGCTCAAGTGGCACAGCGTCAGGTTGTGGAGATTGAGGGTCCAGGAGGGGTGGGGCTGCGAACAGATGACAGCATAGCAGGGGTGTTGAGGACTTTTACTCCAGCCTCTAAACGGCGGAGCCATTAGATGGAGAGGCGATGGTGAGCTACATGGTCGGAGGCACAGTGACGCAGCTTTCAATGCAGGTGGTGTTTGGACTGGACGTTGACGTCACCTCAGATGAGCTGTCGCGGACCATACGGGGAATACCATCCGGCAAGGCCCCCGGAGATGACTGCTTTACTCATGAATTTTATAAAATGTTTGCGGCCAAGCTCTTTCCTTTCTCACTCGCCTCTACAATTCATTTAGTTAGACAGGTAGCCTTTCTCCCTCTATGCATATGGCCACCATTATTGTCCTCCCAAAACCTGGCAAAGATCCCAAGAAATGCGCGTCGTACAGGACTATTTCCCTGCTGAACGTAGATTTGAAGTTATTCACTGTCATGCTGGCGGCGCAGTTGGCTCCGTATATGCAGGGTCTGGTGGAACCAGATCAGTCTTGGTTAATCCCGGAAAGAGGCTGTAGCGATGGGACCAAGAGGCTATGCCATATCCTTAAAGCACAACAGCTACAGATTCCGACTATGGTCCTGTCAGTGGATGCAGAGAGCCTGTGACAGGGTTCATTGGCCATATCTGCAGACGGTCCTCTCTAGATTCGGGCTCGGGGAAAGGTTCCATCGATGGGTCCTGTGTAACTATTCCCTTACGGGGCAAAGGTCAAGGTAAATGATGTATCATCCCCCACCTTCAGAGTTTTGCGGGGGACAAGACAGGGCTGCTCCCTGTCCCCTTTGTAATTCGCATTGTACTTGTAGCCGCTTGCAGAGTGAATCCACCAGCAAAAGGGAGACAGTGAGCATAAAATCACACTGTATGCCGACGACGTGCTGCTGATTCTGACAAAGCCGTTTACCTCTCTGCCCTCATTGTCCAGTAATTCGCAAATGTTGGTAAGGTGTCCGGGTTCAGAGTTAACTTACAAAAACACAGGCCCTCAGCTTGACGATCCCCAGTGTAGACCGATCGCGGCTGGGGAAGGAGTTTCCATTTGAGTGGGCCCCTGGGGGACTGACCTATCTGGGTCTGAGGATCCTCCCTGCTCCTGAGCACACAGCGAAAGAAACCTATGCGCCCTTACTCACCATGACTAGGTCGTAGATGTTGAAGGGGACGGCACACACGTGTCCTGGCTGGATAGGTTAGAAGCGATCAAAATGATATTACTTACCGAATTTATATGTCATGCAAACTCTTTCCCCTTACAACCTCCGGCCAAGGTGCTATCCCAAATACAGCACCTAATGTGCAATTTTAAATGAGGGGGGGGGGGATGGGGGGAGAAAGCGTGAATGGCCCGCAATCAGACCTACCTGAAGCTGAAAGATGGGGGATTGGGTATACTAGGCGGCCCAACTCCCATACATGATAGGTTGATATAGGCCTGCATCGGAGAAGCACTGGTGCTTTATGGACCGTGCAGTCGCTGGAATTCACGTGTAGGAGGTGCCGTGGCTCCGCCAAGAAATTCCGGCCTAAGGGAATGTACATCTCAGCAGTAACTAGGGCAACGATGGGATAGTGCGACCAGGTGCAAATTAAAAGACTGCTATACACCCCCACGTCCCCCCGCTCCCTATATAGGACATCCGGCATTTCCAGCAGCAGCTACGGGAGATGCTTACATTAAGTGTCGAGAAGCCAATTGCAAGCGGATAGGGGACCTATTTGATGAGGAGGGAATGATGGAGTTTGAGAAGTTTGCGTCAACTGTGACCTTTCAAGAGACTCTCACTGGCAATACATCGCGCTGAAACACTGGGTTACGCAACCTCATATGTGCCCATACGCTAGTCGCCATTTAACAACATTTGAGAAATGATTAATTACCCGCCATTCGGATAAGAAGTTGTTCTCTGACCTATATATTCCTTCCTTATCGCACCTCAACACCCCACCAAAACACCAGCGCAGCTTATGTGGGAGAATGAATGTGAGGGGGAATTTCCGGTTAAGGAGTGGCAGGATATAATCCATAGGGCACAGGCGTCTTCGTGCAGTAGAGCAGGCAAAGAGATGTCCCAAAATCAGCCATTATTGGTATTCTACCCCGGTGAGGACTGCAAAGTGGCAAGCTGATGGGGGGACACAGTGCTGGAGACAGTGTGGGCGCGAGGGTACCCTCACACACCTACTGTGGGATTCCCCGAAGAGCCGACAATTCTTTTACAGTGTTTACCAGATTCAAACGGGCTGATTAATCATTCGGCATACCCTGTTATCCTTTGTACATCCTAGTCTATTGAAGGGTGATTGTATGAAGGTTTCTGCACATTGTGATAAACATGTTATTATTTTTACATGTTCTATAGAGCGGTGCTTCACTCTGCTCCTGAGCCACTGCCAGGTGGGGTGAGGTCTTCATATCAAGATGTTTTTCTTCTTACGTATTTGGCATGTAAAGTGTAAATCCAAATATTGGACATCTGATTACACTATTGTTATGAGTGCTTTTGTCAGCACTATCTAGTCTGACATAGTCTAAGGTCTATACTGATTGGACCTAACTATTATGTGAGTTTATAGGTGTAGACAGCCAGTCTGACACTCAACCCCCCTTTTTTCCTTTCTGACTTTCCAGTGAACAACATTAGCTGTAAGCTTACGACAAGACATTGCACTTTGGAAACTGCAGGTGACTTTTGCACTTGTTTGTTTTACACTGTTTCGTAGTTTTCACTTTTTATTTACTTCACATCTTGCAGTAGCATTCTTTTTGTTATATGGTCCTGATGAAAGCAAGGATGAATATGTCCTAAATGGACAAAATTGGGAATGATTCCCAGAATTGCATTGAATGGTGTTAACAGTCCCGTAAAAATCGTCATAAATATGCCTGGGATACCTACTGCATCTGACATGTTTAGAATTTCGCGAAGCATTTCTGTGAAATGCACGGGGCAATTCGTTGATAAAAGGTCATGTATCTCCGAAGCCGTCCTTGGAACTTGGAGATAATACGTCTCTTTTGATGACGTGATGGGCACTGTTGTCTGCAAAAGCACAGACTTCATTCTGCTTAAAGTATCAATTAGTATAGAAGAGACATTCAAACGAGGCCATATGGGAGTCTCGGAGTCTCCAGGGCTGTTTGGAAACAATGCTTGCATACAGCATTTGACCATGGAAGTTACTTGTACGAGATATGCTTTCCCTGGCAAGAGGCCACAACAGCTGTGATCCGTTATTAGAATGTAACTCCCTTTCGAGAGTTGCTTAAAGAAAGGCTCTATCTGCGTTGCAGGTGTGACATGTTGGTGGCATGAAAGGTTGTTTGAAGTTCCTTCACAGGCCCCGTGTAAATTAATACCCTGGCACAAAAGTATACCGCTTAGTGAATGTTTGCAATTTTCACCACTAAGAAATACATTTTTGTTGCTGTCACTGTAGCATGTGTGTGTATGGTAATTTCCATGCTGACTTAATGTACCCTTTACCCAAACGTTCATACTGGCCAGTCGGTATGTATTCAAGGCAATTTTTAAATCGGAAAGTTGTTATCGGAATTGTGATAATCCCGTGTATTATCCATTCAATGACAGGACTTTCTGACATTGTCAATGGTAATCTCTCAAGTTTTTCGATGCTCAGGATTGTATAGTCTGCTCCTTTTTGTGCCAAGCTGATTTGTTTATCAGTAAGGTTAAAGATGGAAAACAATGACGTTGTGTTGATTAAACGCCAAGGCACATAGCCTGAACAAAGATTTTGCAGCGTCCAGCCTAATTGTACAATAGAACGCAATTGCGACTGGCCATGCTGTAACATTAGCAAGTCTTTGTCTATTATGGCTATGGCAGATGATACAATACTGTCCAGTGAATATATTCTGGAGGACAGAGTCATTAACCCATTGTCCACTACAGAAAGTGATTTTTCCAAATTAATACGATCAATTTCTCGTATTTTTTCTGCTGTTTCAATTTGTGTGACTTTCCAAGCCTTGTTGTAAGCCGCATATATACTGGTCGCTATGAAACGTTTTTGATGCTGTTTGCGTGGTCCCAGAATGAAATCGCGCAAATCAGCACCATCTTTAAGTAAAGATAAGTGTAGCTTAATTTCTGCCATTGGATGTTTCTAGCCATTCGAGGCACAGTTTCCCTGCACTGTATGTTGTTACTATCCCTGGATGTTGTCTCTGGGAGTATCTAGGGTCTGGTCATTGCTAACCCCTGTGTTTTATTCAGGAATCTATCTTGACAGTTATTCGTGTCAGTAGGCCAGATTAATCACTTTTTCCAATCAGGATGTGTTCTGTTTAGATGTAATATTTTAGATACGTCTATTTCAATATCTGTGGTTGCATTATCAGGTATTGGCTTTGGACTAGACGGTTTGTTAAAGTCTTTAATCTTAGATAGGCCAAGACAAGTTGTTTGGTGAATTGTGTCATTTAAGAACATTATTTGTTCTGGGATCATGCAGGCTCGAAATAATGCTTCTAGGCCTTGTACCTGCCAATCTTTTGTACCCCAGATGGTTTTTGTTTCAATGCTATTTCTCCAAAAATCAAAACCAAATGTCATAATTTTTTCATAAAATGCTTCTGAGTATATCAATTTAGTATTTGTCAGCATTGTTTTCAACCCTGTTTTATCCAACAGTTTATAATAAAACGTTTCTGCATCACTGGTGTTAAACCCTGAGAAGTATTGGAATTTCTCATAGAATGTTTTAGAACTGCTTTTAGGTGGAGTAGCACAATGTTCCCATTGGTTATACTTTAAAACATTTCTAGGTTGTGCAGATTTATGTAAGTAATGATCTCCGTAATGTGAGAAGCAATACATTTGTTCATAACTAGACTAACCTTGTAAATAATCATGTTCTGTAAATCTTGCTTACAACACTAAATCAGACATCTTATTATTAATACTTTCAAAATCCCAATCATCAGAAAATGTACTTGGTTTTACAAAGTCACTTAAGGAAACCTTGAACTGGTGAGGATATTTCAGGATTTCGACCGGGCCATATACTTCATAGTCAGTTTTGTCCCATACTACCCCGCCGGGTATTGGAATGGCTGTGACATTTACTGTTGATAGTTCTCTTTTCTTCACGTGGGATGAGCTGTGTGGTTTGAGGACTTAGTTGATGTTCTGACTTGCTGTGTCCATTGAACTGTATTTTCCCTCAATGAATTTCCCCAAACACAGTACCATGATGAGCCAAAGCAGGAGGAAAAATATACCTAGACCAAACCAAAACTCTAACCATGGAGAAATAAGGTAAATTTCCTTGAGTTGATGAAAGAGTTCTGTTGCTTTTTCTTTAAAAGTCTTTGTTACTGGCATCACTTCGGGGTCGTTTTGATCTTCAGAAAAGTTGTCGAAATTGATAAAGTAGCCAGAGGCAGTTCTGTCAATTGCTGGAATTGTTTTCTCAATTTGTCTTTCGGTAGCACATTCTGATGCCACATCATTAGAGACTGGTGTTTCTTGACGAACGGATTCAATCTGTGTTCCAAGTGGCACGAGTTCCATGGCATTATTGCATAGTCCCTCTCTGTGCACTGCAGGTTTATCAAATGTGATTAGTCTTTCAGTTTGAACCTCTTGGATTGTTGCAAGTTTGGGTATTCTGTGGTTTCTCGGGAGTCCACTGGGCCTACTGTTGATGATAGGCCACATGCTTGTGGTTTTACCAGGTCGATTGATACAACTGTTCTCCTTTTTACCAGCAAGGGGCGGTAGTACTACTGATCTTGTTCCGTTGATTGCCAAGACAAGTACTGCTTTTCTGTAAGAAGGCCCAAATTCCTTCTTCACCGCTATTTTCTCTATGACTAGATCCCCAATCTTTGGAATCCAGACAGGCCTTGCTGGGGCTGGTGGTGCCTCGTCAGTGGTAGCTGGCTGTTGCTTTAACTTTGTTCCTTAACGATTTTCTTGTTTCATTGAAGTCCTGTAAAACAGCCAAACGATCTTTGATGTCAAAGTCTTTATTCTTATCTTCTACCACTGATACCTGACTATCTAAGTCCTGAATGTGCATTCTTGTTCCGAACAATAGTTCGTATGGGCTGAAACCTTTTAGAGAATTTCTTGGCAAATTGTTTAGACTGAGGTGGACACTTATTAAATGTTTGACCCACCCATCACCCGAACCGAATACCTTCGCTGTTATAGATTGCTTTATGTCTCGGTTTTTTCTTTCCACTACACTGTTCCCTTTGGGGTGTGATGGACAAGAGTATCCCAATCCAACGCCCATGCTGGCCATGGCCTCCTTATAAGCTCGAGAGCTGAAAGCAGGACCCTGGTCAGAATGGAACATGGCAATTGCGTATGTGCCGATAAAGACTCGCAGATCTTTTATAACCGTTTTGGCGTCAGCCGAGCGCTGGGGCCACATCCATATAAATCTCGTAGAGGAATCCACTGCGACCATGATATATTTATAGTTGCCGTCCCTTTGTAAGGGAGCACAGTGGTCCAGGTAAACACATGCTAATGGTTTATCTGAGATGAGAAGGGGTGTCTGCGCTGGTCGTTTTACTGTTGATACTTTCATTCTTTGGCATATTTCGCATTCTAATACATACTTCTTAGTTTGTATTCTCATGCGAGGCCCCCAATATCTCTGTTTTAATAGTGATATTGTTGCGGAAACGCCAGCGTGTGCAAGAAGCAAGCCCTTCGTGTGCCGCTTTAATTAGTCCTAACCTGTGTTCCATGTTTGGAATTACTCTATCCCCCACTCCAGGGATTCGAGCAAAAGGAACATTCTTTGCATCTGTTAAATATAAGTACTTTTCTGGAAAGCCTTTTGGGAGTGTTTTTTTATCATCTTTTACTGACGCACTGACAGCTTGTAGAATGTCACTGTCTATTTTCGTTTGTGACCGAGTAACCGCAGCTACGCCAGGTTCTACTCCATGAAGATTCTAAGTTTCTCACCACTTTTATAACACCTGAGGGCATGTTCCAATTCCGTCGCATGCCATTTGGTTTGGCTAGTGCGGCGTCAGTATTTCAAAGACTTATGAAAGATGTATTGGAGGGTTGTGACAATGCCATAGCGTTCCAAGATGATATTTTAATATATGGGAAACATTTTGAAGACCATGACAAGAACCTGGATAAAGTACTAAGATCTGTTCAGGGAAAAGGTTTGACTTTGAAATTTTCAAAGTGTAAATTTAGACAAAGCACTGTAGAATACTTGGGACATGAAATTTCTGCTCAAGGCATCAAACCCAAACATAATCACGTTCAAAGCATAACTAAGGCTCCAGCCCCCTAGTAATAAAGAACAATTGGTGTCATTTTTGGGTCTTACGGAGTTTTATAGTAAATTTGTATCAGACTACTCTTCTAAGGTTCATTCTTTAAGATTGTTATTAAAAAAAGATGCAAAATTTATTTGGAAAAATGAACAACAGAATGCTTTTGAATTACTCAAAAAAGAGATCGTCAATGCTCCCTTTTTGAGACCTTTTGATTTGGGTAGAGAATGCATTGTGTGTGTTGATGCAAGTAACGTTGGTCTTGGCTCTGTGCTGATGCAAAAGAAGTTGGCTAAGGAATATGTAGTTTCATATGCTCCTCGGACTCTTCGTGTTGCAGAGTTTAATTATTCCACCATTGAGGAGGAACTTTTAGCTTGTACTTTGGCAGTCGAAAATTTTAAGCATTTTCTTTGGGAAACAAGATTCCATTTGCGAACTGACCATAAACCTTTGATAAACATGTTAGCTGCTGGTGGTGGTCGTACTTTGACAGCACGTTTGGCACGTTTAGCAGCCAAGTTACAAGAATTTCAATGCATAGTGGAATATGTGCCTGGTCGTTTAAATGTTCATGCAGATTGCATGTCTAGATTGCCTTGTGTTTCTTCAGAGGTAACTAACAATACTCCTCGGGATGTTTATGTGGTTTTAACCATTGATGATATCAATGATGTAAAGTTCAATGCCACATCCAGTGTTATTTCTGAAACTGTTTGGAGAGATGCCATGTGTAAAGATGTTTCCTTGTCCAATGTGGTGGATTTTTTGAAGCATGGGTGGCCTGAAGAAAGAAAACTTTCTGGTGATGTTTTATCTTTTAGTAAAATAAAAGAGGAATTCATGTTTGATCAGGGTTTTGTAACTAGAGGAGATAAGATAGTTCCTCCTTGTGATTTACGAGAAAAAATCATTTTTATGGCGCATGAGGGCCACTTGGGTATGTCTAACACTAAAAGAAGAATCCGTGAATTTTACTGGTGGCCTGGCATTGATAGAATGGTAGACAAATGGGTTAGTTCATGTTCTCCTTGTGCCAATAGTGATAAGTCAGTTAAACCTTTGGCTGCCAAAACGGATGTTTCTCCCATTGAGTATACCATGTGCCCTTGGAAGAAATTTGGGATTGATATTGTTGGTCCTCTTGATTTATCGGATAATAAATCCGTTTTCATTCTGGTATTGATTGACTACTTTTCTAAGTGGCCAGAGGTAAAGGTTGTGGACAGGGTTGGCTCTTCCCAGGTTGTTGAATTCCTTGATGAAATGTTCTGTAGGGAAGGGATTCCAGCCGAGCTGGTATCGGACAATGGTCCACAATTTATCAGTAGTGAGTTTTTGTCTTTTCTTGATAGGTGTGGAGTTGTACACAAAAGGGTGTCTAATTACAATCCTCAGGCCAATGGTCAAATGGAGCGCTTCAATAGTCATCAAGGAATCCATTCAACTAGCTGTTAAAAGCAAATTAGATTGGAGAAAAACTCTTCGTGCATCTCTTCTTTCGTACCGTACTTTGCCTAACTCAGTTACGGACTTTTCCCCTTTTGAGCTGTTAAAAGGTAGAAAACCTGGTTCAAAATTGTTACCTTGGTGGATGAAGTTGAAGATTCCTTGTGAGCCTGGTGTTGATCCATCCAAGGTTAGAAACAAGGTTTTGAAATATCAAGAAAAGATGAGGTGGAGGGAGGAGCCAAGCTCGACATCGTGATGGCCGCACGGTAGCTCGGCTCCGCCGGCCTCCCTGCCCAAACTCATCTATCCTGCCGCCCATCCTGCCCAAAAACGATAACATTTTATAGATGAAGGTCTGCTGATACTTACCATCTGTCCTGGAGGCTCCGGCGTTCAGTGGGTCCGCAGCGGCGTCCTCCCAGGAAGTGCGGCCTCCGTGGTTTGGAGACCGGGGCCTTGCCTTCAGCGAGTAGCCGGCGAGACGGTGTCGGTGGCGGCCTCGGGTGGAGGATGGGGGCCGGCCGGAGGAGGCCGATGTACGAAAAAGCCGGAGGCAACTGAACGCGCCTGGGACTACCGTCCGGTGATCCAGAGGTGAGGTGCGGCAAGTTGTGTGTGGGGGACGACGTGTTGGTGGCTCCCCCCCCTTGTTGCCTTGCCCGGCCATTCCGAATTTCATCGCTTGGGGGCGGAGAGTGGCTCCAGCGGAGCGGTGGCGCCGGCGGGTCCCCCTCTTTTGGCGGCCCTTATTTCAGCATCGAGGTTGCTGTTCGGATGCTTGAGGGAGATCTCGCGGGGGCCCTGCTTGTGAGCCCGCCCCAGGAGTTGGTTCCGGAAAGACGGCGCTGTAATCTCAAAATGGCGGCTGATGCCATGTGCTGTGGAACGCCCCGGGAAGTCGATGCTGTACCTCTGCACTGTGATGGGGCCTGCACTGGGGAGCGTGAACCCACGATTCGCGACGTCCTACGAGCGCTGAAGATTTGGCAAGTGACCTTGGCCCGGGATTCTTGTGTGCAAGACAATGTGGTGACCGCCATTGCTCCCGGGCCGTATCTCAGAGGTGCGGATGGGCCCGGGGTGGTAGCTGTTTGTTTCCCGCATTTTGGTGGGGGTAGCGATGCCCTGGTTCGCATGCGGAAAGACTCGCTGGGGATCATTGACACTGATGTACATGACTGCCGTAAACAGCTTTTGCATTACCGTCGGCGGATGAGATCCCATGGGCTGCTTCCATTGGCCGTTCGGCGGCTGCTCCACGGCCTTTTCTCTCCGCTTTGTTTTATGCCCGCTACTTCGACATACATCATGGCGATAGCTAAGAAGGTACTGGGGTGAGCCCGGTTTTTAATCCGGAGGACTGCTGTTCGTTGCACGGAGTTATGGACTGCCCCAAATTGAGAAAATTTGTCGAATCCTTACTATGTATGGCTACCTGAAAACATGCCAGTTTCGTTTTGGGCTGCACTAATTGTTTGTATGGGCGGGGGTGGGGGCCGTGCCCCTTGTTGCATGATATCCTCCCCCCAGGCTTTCCTTTTTCCCTTTTTTATCTGCTTTCTTTCCCTTTCCCTATATTATCTCATTCTATATTTCGGGTTCATGTTTAGGGCGACAGGCACGCTGCTGGGAGGGGTAGGCCATAGCCTTCTGCAGGGGTGCAGGGTGGGTCTGGTGGATTGGGGTCTATTAGATAGTTACTTGTTTCTATGGCTCTTATGTGTCCATTTCTTGGGTCTCCATGACTGTGCGTGAATCCCCCGGGGTGAGTGCCTGAGGGGGGAGGTTTTGTGGTAAATAAATTTACCTATGCATTTTTCCGTATAATTATCAATACAAGACAGCTCATTCAAATGAGAGGCAGAGTCCGTGGTATCTGAGTCATACGGGCTTTAATGGACAATGATCCTCGAGGATGGGATATCATGTTCCATCACCTCTAAGGTTCAGGAAGGGACATTCAACGTTTTATTAGCATTGCACATTATATATAGTAAAATGACACAATTGAATCCAATACAGTAGGCGTAACAGGTGAAAAGAGAGAGATAAGAACACATGTGCGTAATAGGAGGCGTGAAAAAAGGCGTACACATGGGCGTGCACTGTACATGTCAGAGAAGCGTCCCAAGAATAGTCACATGTGGGTGGATGCATAGGGAAAGTTTGCAGAATCAGCAGAAACCCTTGACCTGCATGCGCGCGCAACTAGCATGACGTGTAACCGGGGGCTTTGACTTTAGCACTAGTGGAGGAGACTGGTGTCTGGGATGTAAGGGCAACCTGTACCTATAGCATATCTGGTATCTCATGTTTGGAGGATGTAGTGTCTGAAGTAAAAGGTCTCTCGGGCAGGGGCCATCCAATACTGAATGCTGGTGCGTGCATACGTGTCTTGGTGCAACGTGCGGAGCCATGGGCCTACCAGGGTAACGGATTCAGTAAATCACTTGCAAGGAGGACAGAAAGCCGGGCCCTTTGCTCTGCAGCCGAGAATATGTTTACCTATTTCACTAGACTGGAATGTGTTTTCGAGGAGGCTGAGCAGATAACTGTAGGCAAAACATGAATTTGGCAGGTAGTCCAGGCCGAGCCGGGCACCGCTGCGCTGGCAGGAAGTAAGGCAGGGGTCAGGGATGCATACAGCTTTCGGAGACAGGAGAGATGGGGCAGAGAGGCCTCGTTCAAGGGCCTAGTTCGACTGGGCCAGGAAACGTGGAGAAAATGTGTGCGAATTTCAGAAGTGCACCATGTAAAGACGTTGGCACCGTATGCCTAGAAGCCTAATTAACGGGATTTCTTTGCATGACTGGATAGCTAACATGTTAAGGATGGACGCAAATGTATTTGCATCTTTCTAGCATGTACAGAACAGAAGTTACACGACATACATGGAACATGGGTGCATGGATAGGGTGCGAGTGGGGGACACATTAGCTACCTGAAAATTTCTATTACCTCATTCCCTCCTTGGACCCTACTACACCCTTTAGGATATATCTATATTCATGGGACCATCTATCTGTTCATAAAGCATCATTTGTTCTTCTTTCTTTATTCGGGAACGGGAACGTGTACTTGGACGGGGAATACAAGCTGTGGCGCACAAGCCGCAAATCGCTGGCCCACATTGCAGACAGAGACAACAACTGAATACTATGACCAATATTATTCCTAGGAATGACAACAACTTCCATCCCCAGGCGGATATTACACTCCAGAACCAACCGGACCAAGTCCAGGAGCCTGGATTCTGGTGCATCTGGTGAGCTATTTCATGAAGCCGAGTTATGGCCTTATACACGGATGGCGCGTTATTTGGAATAAACACGCAACAACTGGATCCGATGACTCTACAAGCCCCGCCCCCATCTGCCAGGATGACGTCAAGGACAAGGCGATTTTGGAGAACAACAAGTCTCATAGCAGACTGTTCCTCGGTCAGATTGCCTAAAGCAGAAGTAGTTTCGTTCACTACTGCTTCCAAGGTTCTAGTTAACTTGCGTATTAGTTTACTATTCGAGACAGTGCCTATGAATGGAAAGAATCCTTTATTGAAATCTATATATTGTTCTAATGTAGTTTCAGTCTGATCGACAATTGGGATCTTGATCTCCCTTCTATGTCTTACATGAACGAGATGTGGATTTCTGTGATAATCAGGCGGGGCTAGAAAAACAGGTGGCAATAGGAACGCAATATAGCACGTCCCATCCCAATCCAATGGCACACAAACATAGGCTGTCTGACCACATATGAAATAAGAATGGCGGGAAGCTCTGAAAGTAGACTTTCCTTTATCACTGAATTCCACAACAGTATTACAATCACTGTGTCCTAGATGTACTGAACCATTCTTTCTGACACATAATTCACCTTTCACTGGTAAAACTGTAATAAACGGCAAGTCCGAATTAGTCTCAGACTGCACGTTCAGAATCATGAGGTTAAGTGTAAAATTACCTAATCCATACACTTCATTTTCTAGATCGGTCCCTGTCCTCTGGGGAAGACCTTCTTGGTCTGGGAAACATATTTTATTCATGACTGTATTCAGGTTCCCCCATATCCAGTTGCCTTGGGAAACCTTGGACTTACTATCTAGGGAGGACATTAAAGTAAACCATGCACCACATGAACCATTATGTGTGAACGGATAAGGAAAGAGGGGCAGAGCTCCCTTGTATTTCTGATAGGGAGGGAGTCGGCCACATACCCAGCAATTAGTGGCATTGCTGGTCTGGTGTGAATGATGTAACATACGGATGAATGTATTGTTGCGCATGGCTAAACGATAGGATAGTTCATGTGGCGGCAGATCACTAAAAGTGTGCTCCACAGTGTCATTAGAGGAAGCATGTACATGTGGATCAAGAGGGAAAAAAACGTGTAACATTAGACTAATGCATATAATCGTAAGACTCAGAAGAAACATCGAGATCAAGGCAATTATGCATCTACTGTGCAAAACTTTACAGTACATTTTTCTCTTCTCGATACGCCTATCTCTCTGACTACTTGGGTCTATTCTATACATGTCAGAAACCTGTCTAACCGCTTCACCCGAGGGGGACTTAAACAATTAAACGCTGTCTGACTTACTAGACCTTAGCTTAGCACGGTACTCCTCTCGGGGAGTTTTCTCTAGCAGGGGGAGTTTAGAATCAGTCTCTGAAAGTGGGCAGTCCTTAATCGGAGAGTCTGGACACAGTCCGTGAACTTTTTTTACATGAGTCTAGCAAGAATTTAACTGCTTTCATTACACCCTTTGGCTGCTATCGCATTGTTGGAATGCCTTTCGGTTTAGCTTCAGCGGCTGCAGTTTTCTAAAGGTTAATGCATATTTAAGGACCAAAAAGGAGTTACATATTTTCAGGACGACATCTTGATCATGGGTAGGAACAAGGAAGAACACAATGATAGACTCAGTAAAGTATTAGATGTTCTTGCTAAGAAAGGTCTCACATCTGAGCTTAAGAAATATAAATTTCTTATGAAATCTGTTACATATTTAGGGCATGAAGTGGGAGCGATGGAATTTCTCCCAAAAAGAAACTCATAAGTGCAATTGAGAATTCCCTCATTCCCTAATTAAAAGATGATTTAAGGTCTTTCCTCTGCCTAGCGGAGTTTTACTCCAAATATATACAAAACTTTGCAAGCAAAAGTTACAATATGAGGCAGCTGCTTAAAGTTAAACAAGATTTTCATTGGAATGCATAACTTTAAAGCGACTTTGATGAAATAAGACATGATTTGGTGTCTGCCTTTCCCTTACAAGCATTTGACAGTTTGGCCCACAGTATCATCATCACTGATGCAAGTGGGAAAGGACTTGGTGCAGTTCTTTCGCAAGTTAGTGGTGATGGCACTGAAAGGACAATTGTCTTCTCTAACTCCTTCTGAAGAGAAGTTCTCTGTAATAGAGAGGGAGATGTTGCATTTACGCAGTTTATTTGGGGTACTAGATTTACTCTATGCACTGATCACAAACCCCTACTTAAAATATTAATACCTGAGGGCATACTCAAAGCCACTCCTAGGTTAGCTAGGATGAGTCTCAAACTTTTAGAATTTACATATGTTGTTGAATACTTACTGGGGAAAAAAAACAGGTTGCGGACTATCTCAGTAGATCCCCTTTACCAATACAGGACAATTTTTATACTGATTGTGATGATTTTAATGTTGCTAGTGTTCAAGAACTTAGTAAAAGCATTGCACATGCCATTTCAAAAGATGAATGGGACAAAGAATGTGAAAATGACAAAACTGTACGTGAAGTTGCCAGACATGTTGTCAAGGGTTGGCCCATTAACACCTTCAATACTATAGCAATTCCCCCCGGTGCTGATGATCTAGGAATCCCATTGTTCATGACGAGCTCAGATCGTCATGAGCACAGGAGCACTGTATTGCATGACGAGCTGAGCTCGTCATGAGCATGGAAGGGGTTAAGTCGAGTTTACAGGGAGATTTAAGAACCTTTTGGAGATCAAAGAAGAGTTAAGCATTGATGATGTAACCACTTATGTAGGGATGAAAGAGTGGTTGTACCCACTAATTTACGCTCTAGAATCTTAGACATCAATCATGAGGGACATCAAGGAATTATTAAATTAAAGTGTAGGATGAAAATGTCTTACTGATGGCCAGGGTTGGATAGAGATATCTAGAGATAGTTCAGCAATGTTCCACATGTGATGTGCAAGTGCTGACAAGGCTCAACGAGTGTTTAAACCTTCCCTTGGTAATAAGACATATTCCAGAGCATCCATGAGAGGACTTGAGCATAGACTGGCTCGGTCCCATTGAAGATGATCAGAACTATAAGAAGTATATCTTAGGTGTCATAGACAATTACTCTAAATGGCCAGAAATTGGTGTGATTCAAAAGAGGTTGTAACATTTTTAGAAAAATTATTCCTACGTGATGGAATTCCTAGACACATTCTTAGTGATAATGGACCACAGTTCGTTTCTGATACCTTTTTACAGTTCTTAAAAAGAAATGGCATTAGTGAAAAGAAGACCCCAGTTTACCACCCAGAGGGGAATTGAATAGTCGAGCGATTCAACAGAGTTATCATGGGAAGTATACAAGCATCTATCAGTGCAGGAAAAAAATGGGATAAAGAATTGTTTAGAACCATTTGGGCGTACAGAATTACTCCAACTTGTCCAAGTTATAGTCCATTTCGAATCTTAAGGGGAAGAGAACCTTCACTAAGGATAATGTAGCGTGGAATAGCAAAAACGTGTGTGGAAAATGGTCTCCTACTAAGTCAGCAAAGTAAGTGACAACAAAGTTTGGCATCGTAACAGAATTGCTAAATGCAAAGGAAATTCTGATATTACAAGCAATAAAGTTAGGGAGGCTTCACCTATGGATTGGATGTGGGATGAAGTTATGGATTTAGGGAAAGACTCTTCTTCTCAATCACGCTTCAGAAACATAGATGCGAGGGCAGCATTGTGTACAGAACAACCTTCTTGCAGCAGGATCTGCCGCCGGCGGTGGTTTTCCGGAAGAGTGGAACTGTGGCGAGGGCGAGGTTGGCCGAGCGGAGGCTGCGGGTGGGGGTGTAGAAGCTGAGTCGGTCGTTAAGGTATGCTGGTCCGGCGTTGTATAGGGCCTTGTGTGCGTGGATGAGGAGTTTGAAGGTGATCCTGTTGTTGACGGGGAGCCAATGCAGGCCTCTCAGGTGGGGTGTGATGTGGCTGTGTCGGGGGACGTCGAGGATCAGTCGTGCCGAGGTGTTCTGGATGCATTGCAGCCGTCTCAGGAGCTTGGTTGTAGTTCCTGCGTAGAGGGCGTTCCCGTAGTCCAGTCTGCTGGTGACTAGGGCCTGGGTGACGGTTTTCCTCGTGTCAGAGGGTATCCATTTGAAGATCCTACGGAGCATTCGGAGGGTATGGAAGCAGGAAGCGGAGACTACGTTGACCTGCTTGGTCATGGAGAGGGCAGAGTCGAGGATGACCCCCTGGTTGCGTGCGAGGTTGGTGGATTCTGGGGCTGTCCCCAGCGATGTTGGCACCAGGAGTCATCCCTGGCTAAGGGGGTGCGGCCGAGGATGAGGACCTCCGTCTTGTCTGAGTTCTGCTTCAGGCTCCTGTCTTTCATCCATTCGGTGACTGCCTTCATTCCTCTGTGGAGGTTGTCTTTGGTGGTGTGGGGGTTTTTGGTGAGGAATATGATCAGCTGGGTGTCGTCGGCGTAGGAGTTGATGTTGAGGCTGGGTTGTTGTGTGACATGGGCGAGTGGTGCCATGTAGATATTGAACAGCGTCTAGCCGCAGTTGATCCTGGTGGTCTTGGAGTGGAAGGGTGGGAGGCGGACGCTCTGGGTTCTGTTGGAGAGGAAGGATGTGGTCCAGGCCAGGGCTTTGTCTTGGATTCCGGCGTCATGGAGGCATGCTGTTAGGGTGCGGTGGCAGACCATGTCGAAGGCTGCCGATAGGTCCAGAAGGATGAGGGCGGCTGTTTCTCCTTTGTCCATCAGGATCCTGATGTCGTCGGTGGCGGCGATGAGGGCAGTCTCGGTGCTGTGGTTGCTGCGAAAGCCGGACTGGGATGGGTCTAGGATGTTGTTGTCTTCGAGGTAGCGGGTCAGCTGTCTATTGACTATCTTCTCCGTTACTTTCGCCGGGAAAGGGAGCAGGGAGATGGGCCGGAAGTTCTTGAGGTTGTTTGGGTCCGCCTTGGGTTTCTTCAGTAGGGCGTTTATCTCGGCATGCTTCCAGCTTTCTCGAAGGAGATGTTGATTCTTTTCCGGAGATGGGGTGCGATGGCGGTGCTGGCTTTGTTGAAAACGTAGTGAGGGCATGGGTCCGATGGGGATCCGGAGTGGATGGAGTTCATGGTCTTGATGGTGTCTACATGGCTGACGTTGGACCAGGCAGTCAGGCGACTGGTGCGGGTGGTGGTTGCAGGGGTGGTGGTCTCGGCGGTGGATGTGGGGGTGGTGGTGTTGAAGCTGTCGTGGTCAGGTCAGGTCAAATCAGCTTTATTCGATTAGTTAAAATCATAAAAGCAATCACATAACATTATACATGGGTTAAAACATACAATCCATATTTTAAAAAGGTAGGAGTCAATTCATCTTCATAAATAATAAAAATAAAATAACACCTCATACAAATGGATAAAAATTAATTAGAATGAGATCACACCTCAAGAATGTCCACGGCCGACCTTTTGATTTGATGCGCATAGCAGCAACCAGAAAACTTGCAACCCCAAAGATTACCCTAATGCTGCCCAGCAGTTGTAAGTACAGTAGTGCGGGAAGCACTTGTGTGAAACCCACCTCTCTCAATAGTGGAAACAAAAACTGTTTTCTGATGTTAGAGAAATGATCACAAAACATAATAAAATGCATTAGTGATTGATCAGAAAAATTGTCACAACTGCAGGGAATAGACTGGTCGGGTTTTCCCCATACTGGATAGTGACCCAGAGAAAACTGGATAATGTTAAATCTGAATCTAACCAGAAGATGTCGGTGGAACGGGATGGTGACGATTTGTAAGTAGGGTTCAATTGCTGGAGAAGTCAGAAGCATGTACTTTGCTCTGATATTAGGTTTTAGAACCTCCACCGCCTCCCGTTCTTGCATGGCTGATCCCAGAAAACTGTCCTTAATCCAGTATACATCACCCTTTTGCATCAGATTTGGGGATGTGTATAGGTCTGGCCGGCCCAGTCTACACAGAGTGTCCTTGATGTATACTAACCAGGGGATTTTGTTTGCTCTGTCTAATGCCATGCAGTCATTAAGGATAGTGTGATTGAGTGTGATTTCAGTATTCAACCAGGTTTGGGCCCAGCAGATTAAAGGAGCTATATGTAGCTGGTCAGAAATGTAACCAAGTCCTAACTATGAGTGCATTGAGAATACTGGAGTTGATTGGGGACTGCTAAAAATTTATTCTCTATGATCTGCAATTTGCTTTGCGGTAAAAAGCCCCATAATGATGCACCATACAATGCTATTGAAAGGCATTTAGACTTGTATACTGTTAGCAGAGCCTCAGTGGGACGGGACCCCAAGCGTTTGGCGAAGCCCAGTCACGCTGAGGAAGATCTGGTGACAGCTATGCCTTTTGCTTGAAGTTGGGGGGCCCAGGTACCTTTTTCGTCAAAAATTACGCCCAGGTATGAGAATACTGGGACCCTGGATATCTCCTCACCATTACAGACAAAGCGTTTTATTTCAGTAGCCTTTGGACGTTTTCCCACAACCATGACATGAGATTTTTTGTTGTTTACCTGGAGGTCTAGAGATTGCATAAACTCCCCGAAAGCATCAAGGAGTCTCTGCAACCCCAAGCCTGTGCGGGCTAAAAGCACTGCGTCATCCACGTAAAGAAGAGCTGGTACCACATAGTTCCCAGCTCGCGGTATGTCTGGTGTGACCCCTTCCAGAGATTTTTCAAGAGAATTTATATATAATGTGACCAGAAGGGGTGCCAAGATGCACCCCTGTCTGACACCACGTTTAGACCTGAAGGACTTAGCACATCCCCCTTCCTTAGTTACTCTAATGGCAGTTGAGAGTTCTTGGTGAAGTACAGCTAGGAAATTCACCAGTGACGGATCTATCCCTAGATTAAGCAGGATGGACCACAACTTTGCTCGATTGACGAGGTCAAAGGCTGATGTCAGGTCCATAAAGGCCAAGTATAGCAGTCCCTCCTTGGCTTGGGTATATTTGCCAATTAACATGTAAAAATTTAGGCATTGATCAAGTGTACCTCTCTTGGCCCTAAACCCGTATTGTAGTTCAGAGAGGACCCCCTTCTCCTTCAGGCAGTCTCCAAGTCTCTGCAGATTGACTCTACCCAAGATCTTGACGGCAGAGTCAATCACTGAGATCGACCTGTACCAGGCGGGGTCACTCCTTGAGCCTTTTTTAAATATGGGTATTATGATGGAGGTAGCCCATGACAAAGGGAACTCTGCTATCGATGTAGAGTTAAAGACGTTTGTTAATATTCTAGCCCAAAACTTAGGCAGAGTCCTGTATAAATCAGCATGCACGCCGTCTGGGCCTGGTGCCTTGTTTTTTGTCATCTCCTCTATGGCCTTAAGGACCTCAACCTCATCAAAGCGTAATGGAGTAACTGGGTGCATGGGTAGAGAATCCAGCTCTTCCATAATGCCCTTCCCACTGTCGTATATCTTGCTGAAGTGAGCAACCCATACCTCATCAGCAATCACACAATCCGTGACCGAGTTATCAGTTCCCGTAAAGTATGAGTGATTAATCATAGCCCAAAATGTACTGCTATTTTTAATGACATCGGTTGACATAAGGTTTTCCCAGGCCTCCCTCTTGATGGCCTTTCTGCGGTTCGCCATCGCCATCTTGTAGCTCTTTCTTCGCCCAGCTACAAGCGTGCGATTCCTGGGAATTTGTTTTAGGGCTGACATTAGTTCCTTATGTGTTTTTGAGCAATTATCATCAGACCACCTGGGTTGGCTTGAAGCCTCTCGCCTTATTTTGCATCTCCGGTCCTGATTAATTTGAGTACAGATGATGTCTTTATCAGTTACCATGCCATCTGAGCAAGTTACCATGTCAGCATGTACCTTAGTCGCAAGATCCTGCATAAAAGTATCTGGGACTACCTTGGCCCAATTAAGTCTCCTACTCTGATCTTTGGGGACAAGGTCATTGGTAGGACCAGCCAGTCCCTTCTCCCGTCTAGTCATAGCGTCCCCAAAAGTCAATAACAATTCCAGGGGGTTGTGGTCACTAAAGGCTGATACTACAACTTTGTAGGAAATAGTCACCTTTACTATGCCTGCTGAGACGAAAATAAAATCAATCACCGTGTCGGCGTCTCTACCTTTAAAAGTCGGGACGCTACCCTCTCCCCCGGCCCCGTCTACCTCAAAAAGGTTCGTGTTGGCAAGTAAGTCTTCCAACACTTCCCCTTGTGGTGTATGTTCAAAATGGGTGGTGATTTAGCCAGGGGGACCGGATTGGTGTTCTGCCAGGCAATCCCACCTGCAAGGGTGTATGTTAAAATCGCCCATTAATATTACTTCAAATAAAGCATTATGTTTTGACTTGTATTCATCTAGGAAGCCAGTCAAAAAATTTAGAGGACAATTCTGCATGTTCTTATCAGGGGCATTATAAAAATGTATCAGTAAAATAGTTAAGTATTTGGGGCTAGTCCACTCTAGGCACAGGATGTTAGCTGAGGTTGTCTCCAGCTTTCTAATAGAGCCTGTTAATTTGAGTGAAGTGAGCATATACAGCCCTCCTTTGGGTCTCGCACCTAAGCCAGGGGTCGCCTTCACAGAATGGCTGCTATACCCATCCATACAAAAATTATCCTCCGTGTCCCAGGTCTCCTGTAGAGCAATAATGTCATATTGAGACACAAAGTGTGACCAGCGGTCATCTGCGACTTTGTTTCTCAGTCCCGCCACGTTCCAGGTAAATAGACTATGGGTGACGCGACAAACATTCTCCCTCTTCTGTACTGTACCGCGCTGCTGTGTGTGAATTAGTCAGTCATTGGCCTCCGAACTGGAGAGGGGAGAAAATCTATTTGACACACTTGGGGCAAGCTGGCTCCCTTGACTCTGTAGACCGGGTAAACCTAGTGGGGTTATACCCTGGTCCTCTGCCCTCCGTATAGACTGTCGTGTTTGATAGGAGATATTCTCTCTGACTGGAACTCTTAAGACAGGACGTGGAAAGAGTGGCGCTCTTTGGGTGTAAGAATCAGAGTGTGGATAAAGGGGGGGGGAGGATGAAGGCGGGGAGGATAAAAGAACCCAAGAGGCAGCAGCCTAATGCCAGTCCCATCAATCTCTGATCCATCCCACAGCAAACTATCAGCAATATTTGCCCTCTTAAAATTGACCACCACACAATCCCCCGGTATACATTTGTCTCTCTTTCCTACCCATTTCACACGTCTGACCGTGATAATGTTTGCGGCGACATCAACACTCCCGCTACTAAACTGTGAGCACCACCTTTTAGTCCTGTTCAAAAGATTTGCCTCGGTTTCCACTGACCCATTTGTTAAGCAAGGTACCCCAGTTAAAATTACCACTAAAGGTGCGGCATGTGGAGGGAGGTTTAGTGTGCTATTACCGGGTCTATTAGTAAAACTCTCATGACTGGCAAATGTTTTTGACCTACCCTCAGAAGGATCAATTTGTTTCCCCCCTCGTGGAGTCTCAGCCCTATGCCCTTGAGAGGTATGGTTTATGGGCAAAGTAGGGGGAATTATATCTAAATGAGGGTCTGTGGTTGGCCTCTGTCTTTCTATTGTCATTGGTCCCCTTGTTCTTCCCTGCCATGCTTCTGGACAGTGTGTTGTGCTCTAAATTCCCTTATAAACTCGTCAATGTGTTCATATTTCTTTAAAATATTGGCTACACAAGAGTTCAGAGTGTCCACTATGTCCTTGGCAATATTCACAAGAGCTGGCTCCAACCAAGATTCAAATAGTTCTTCTACTTGATCCGCCAGGTTGGCAGGGCAGCTAGGGATAGACTTGTCGTCAGGTTTTACTTTGGGCTGTTTACGTGGTCCTTTCTTATGGCTGCGTTTTCCTTTATGATTAGTAGAATCCCGGACCTCGGGCTGCTCGACACTACTCCTTTTTGGGGTTTCCGTATTTCCCACTACAAGGGGCCAGGGGGGTGGCCCGACCCGACCTCTGCTGGCCCCTGATGGCCACAGATGGCCCGCCCTCTGCCCGGCGATGCCCCCGCGCGTCCCGCGGGGCGGAAGGTGTTCCGCGGTCTTAAGCGCCTCCAGGCGCAGCGGTAGCGTCACGAGCGCGCCAGGACCCGGGGCTGCTGGGCAATGTAGTCCCCAGACACTGGGAACTGGGAGAGCACCTGCTGGTCAATAAAGTTGCTGTTTCCCTCACGGCTGATGGTCGGCGATTAACAGCGGGAATCGCTGTGCGAGCCCTCCTTCTCGGCCCTACGCTGGTAGGTGGTATGGAATAGCCCCCCAGTTCAAGCTCAGCGATCCACGGTCTTAAGCGCCTCCAGGCGCAGCGGTAGCGTAACAAGTGCGCCAGGACCTGGGGCTGCTGGGCAATGTAGTCCCCAGACACGGGGAACCGGGAGAGCACCTGCTGGTCAATAGCGTTGCCGTTTCCCTCACGGCTGATGGTCGGCGATTAACAGCGGGAATCGCTGTGCGAGCCCTCCTTTTCGGCCCTTCGCTGGTAGGTGGTATGGAATAGCCCCCACTGTCGTGGATGTCGATGTTCTTGCGGTGAAAGAAGGTGGCCAGTGAGTTGCACAGGTCTTGTGATGGTGGAATGTCATTGGGGTTGGAGAGTTCTTTGCTGTTGTGGGCGTTGCTGTCTAGGCAGTCCTTGAAGGCGGTCCTCTTTGCGGTCCTGATGAGTTGGTGGTGTCTGCGGGTGGCGTTCTTGTGGGCTGTGTGGCTGTCTGGTGTTTGGTCGCGAAGCCAGCTCTTCTCCAGCCTCCGACAGGTGCGCTTGGAGGTCCGGAGGTCTTCGGTGAACCATGCGGCTTTCTTGTTGGTGAGGTTGGTGCCGGTGGTCTTGAGTGGGGCGAGGGTGTCGGCGCAGTCATTGATCCACTTTTTGAGGTTGGTGGCGGCGGTGTCTGGGTCGGAGGGTGGTCCCTGGGCGAGGGTGATGGTCAGTTGGTCCTCGGTGACCTTGCCCCAGCAGCTGCGTGGCATCTGTTGGGTGCAGTGGTGTGTGGTGGGTTTCCTGAAGGTGAAGTGGATGCATCTGTGGTCTGTCCAGTGGGGTTTGGTGGTGTGGTTGAAGGAGATGTGGGGACTTGCGGAGAAGATTGGGTCCAGTGTGTGTCCGGCGGCGTGGGTGGGTGTCTTCACGAGCTGTTTGAGTCCGTGATTGGCGAAGCTGTCGATCAGGGCGGTGAAGTTGTTCTCGAGGTGGAAGTTCAGGTCCCCCAGGAGGATGTAGTCTGTGGAGGTGAGGGCATGGGTGCTGACGAGATCATCGATGGTGTCGCTGAACTGTGGTCGGGGTCCGGGTGGCCTGTAGACGAGTGTTCCTCTGAGGGTGGTGTTGGGGTCGGTGTGGAAGTGCATGTGCTCGGCGGTGGTGACACCACCATAGCACAGGTAGAAAAACAGCCCATAACCCTTTAAGCCTTGAAGCACTCCAAATCCATGTGTTCCTAAACCAAAATATCACTGAAATATCCAATGTAAAGTTAAACACACACAGACGAGCAGGTAACAACCATGATCACTCAAGAAGGGAAGCAACGTCCATCAACTCGTGATGAAAATCAAGCCTGTGATAAGGAGAAGGATCCACTTGCCACACTCCAGCTCACAACGAACCAAAACACAGGCCTTTTGAAGCAAATTCGCAACAACATATATCCCAAGAATATTTGAGAGCGGTCGCAACAAATGAACTCAAACCCAGATAAACAACCTTGAAAAAGAGTTATGTGACAACATGAACACCAAGGGGCATATTCGCAAGTAACTCTCACCGAGTCTACCGCACTTTATCGCATTCAATGTCTCAATACATTTATTGCCCCATTCACAAGCTGGTGCTAACAGCCCATAGCATCAGTTTACCTGCGAAAGCAGCCGCAAAAAACATTGCCTCTGACGACCCCCGCAACTATCACTAATGAGATGCAGAGTAGGCGTTCCCGTGCAAAAAGCTGCGACAACACCACTCCACAACGTTCTCAACAACCAGCATGATTGGCGATAAGAACCCAAAACATGTGATAAGGCGCTTTAGCAGCAGGAAACTAACACCTACTCTGACCTGGTGCAAAGTCAGACCACAGCCTGCACCACAAACTGGAGCCAAGGCCAGAGCCACACCTGAAGAACAACAGATGCCATGGAGCACCAAACATGCGGGCCGGACACCCAAGAGGGCCACAACACCCACCACAACCACCCCCATGACATCCCCCTCCCGGACAAAGACATGCCACATCAACTACACGGAATCATGAACCAAAGATTCCACCTGATGTTGCACAATCACATCTGGTTACATGCATGTGTAGACACAAAAATTTGTATCACACCTTCACCTTCGAAACCACAAATGAAAATGTATTAAAACAAACATAGAACAGAAATGAAGACACATGGCGGCACCCCTCGGGAAACTCCCTTGGTTACATGCCTGCAAGCCAAAAATCATGATGAGAAGGTGTGTCCTGCACACATCAAGGGACAGTTAGAGAGAGAGAGGGAGAGACAGATAGTCTGACAGAGAGGGGGAGAGACAGATAGTCTGAGAGAGAGGGGGAGAGACAGATAGTCTGAGAGAGAGGGGGAGAGACAGATAGTCGGACAAAGTGGGAGAGAGAGAGAGATAGACGGACAGAGTGGGAGAGAGAGAGATAGACGGACAGAGTGGGGGAGAGACAGATGGACAGTGTGAGGAAAAGAGAGATAGACTGACAGATTGGGAAAGAGAGAGATAGATGGACAGTGTGGGGGAGAGCGAGATAGACGGACAGAGCGAGACAGATTACAGAAGTGCTGACAATGCGCACCCAGGCCACACTGTACACCTGATGTCACTGGTGTGCCTCCCACCACATGCCGGTATGCAGTGCAGTTCACCAGGTCCCACATCTGAAACCGATCCATCATCTGAAACAGAGTCCAGATACATGAATGGCACAGTACATACAATTGCACACAACCTCATCGCCTGTCCGCCCCTGAGCACCCAAGCAGATACAGCCCAGCCCCTCCCGCCACCCAGCGGTGCATGCCCACCCCTGCGCACCCAGGCAAATGCACCCAAGCACCCCCCGCCTCCCAGCGGTGCATACCCGTCCCTGCGCACCCAGGCCTCACTGCTCACCTTCCGCCACCGGCTTGTAGAAAAGAGGGCCCACCACGTGCCGCTGCAAGCCATTAGCCAGGGGCCCGCTGACATGGCACCCCCAACATCATGCAGCCCCGCTCCGCAGGCCACCAAGTCTCACATTTGGTGCTGGGTCTTGATTTCTCCATGGAAGTGGACATACCAGTGCACCAGGCATTATCGCAGGCTGCATATTCGCTCAGCCTCACAGAGTGCCTCTAACTCTGTGAATCTGGAGGCGACGTGGCAGTAGGCCTGCGCTGCCCGCTGACTCAGGTCTACACTGCGGTCCAGCATGGCACACAAAACCTGAGCCGTTCGGACCTCCGGGACTGGGCATCATCGCAGGCTGCACACCCACTCAGCACTTAAGGTGCCCCTACCTCAGTGCACTGAAAGGCACCGTCCTGTGTCGGTGTGTCTGTGCCGGCCGCAGTGCATCCGGTGCCACCAAGTCTATGCCCCACTAGTCATGGACCCTCTAGGATTGGGTATCGTGGTGCAGACGCCATCATGTCATCTCCGGTCCTGCAGGATGTAATGTTGCAGGCCCCTGGGCCCCCATGCCTACAGGCACACCACACGGATACACCCCGAGAGAGGTTGGAAATGGCGCTGTGCACGTGCGCCCGGCCCGTTTTATTGTCCTGTGACTAGTGTGCTGGATGGGTGTGGGTGTATACAAGCCGTGAGGGAGTGGCTGGGGCATGCTGACAACTAGACCTTTGAGTAGCAGTTCACCATAGTGAAGTCCTGGCACATGTAGCGTTGTTGTCCTCCCTGGAGCGCAAGTGTAGTGGGCTGACCTGATGTGTGCCAGTCCAGCGTGAGGGTTTGAACGATGACCCCTGGGCTCTGGGTGTGGTTCCATATGGGGCTGGTTAAAGAAGTTCTTAATGCGTGAGTCGCTGTTGTTGCGTCGGTGCCACCCGAACAACATTCAGCAATGTGTCACCCTATGATCCAAGTCCAACAACATGAGCCACATGGACGTAGGGGGAATTCACTGACCCTACATTCATCAATATTACCACACATGAAAGACCATTGACAGGACACGTTGATTATGAATGTTTAATGCATATTCAGTGGAGAGTTGCTCCTGGAGCAGTACATGGCCGTACAAACCCCACTTTACATTGTTGGCCCGTAGTCGGCCAGCCAGAGTCCTTCAGGGAATGACCAGTCCAAAGGAAGAGGAGGAGTTCAGTCTGCAGTCTATATTCTGTGTCATTGGCGATCAAACAGAATATGGCAGTCCATTGCGAGGTCCAAGGTGAGTGCCGCAGAGTGTATCGGGGGACAGTAGAAGGTGATAATGCAGAGGGCATAACCAAGCTGAAACTGGACATATGGCGGATATGCATGCTACTGCGTCCTTCTTATCAAGATTGCGCTTTCATCCGCCTCTTCATTCTCTGCTGGGTCATGTGCCTCACGTGTGGGTGGTGCTGGCCTCTCTCCAGCACTGTGTGGCAGTGACACCTCAGGGGCCGGAGGTGGAATGTCTGCCGCACTGTGTTGCACTGACACTTCAGGTTGAAGAGATGTGGATGTGTTGGTAGCAGCAGCATGCATCAGTGCCGGGCCTTGTGGCAGCAATGCCATGAGGATGGATTTGAGGTCATTGAGGAACTCAGCTACCACTCGATGGTGTGCCGCCGTGGCAGCCACTGTTTCCGCATTGGCCCGCTCCATGGTCTCCATGACCCTCCGCATGTTTCCCACCTCCCGGACGAGTTCGATAGAGCCACTCTGACTAGTCAGTCGTTTGTGTCTCTGAGTCAGGACTCTGGCGATGTCAGCCATGGGTTGTTGGAGAGCATGGAGCAGACTGTGGGTGTCTGTTAGGGACTGTGAGTGGTCCCTAATGGGACCTAGACACCCACGAATGGCATCTAGTTTGTCTGCAATGTGGTCAAAGCCACCCCCCCCCCCACACCTGTTCAGCCAGCTGCTCCTGACATCCCAAGCCATGTTGTTGGAAGGCCATGTGATCTTCGTGGGGGTCCTGGGAGGTAGCGGTGGTGGTGGGTGCTGCCTGCTGTGTGTCATGTGCAGGGCGTGGTGTGTCCTCGTTGCAGCTGGGCTGCCCTGCCCCTGTAGGTGGGCAGCTGATGCTGTCAGACTCTTGGAGGGCGTCGGAGTCGAAGCTGTGGTGGTCCTCTTCGTCATCAGAGAAGAGAGGGTCTGGCTGCTCTGCAGGAGGTGTTGATTGTCCCTCTGCATTGTGAAGGGGAGATGCAGTTTAACAATGTGTTCTCTTGTGTGTTGGCTCATTGTACATGTTTACATACAGACTGCATGACAATGTACATCGTGGCAGTTTAGGAGGAGCTGCCTATTTGATGGGAGACAGTGGACATTTTGACAACAGACGTGTGTGTTTGTACTTGTACATAGTCCTCTTACATTTCCCTGCAATGCGACTTGTGATTGACCACTGTCTACATCCAGTCGGCACCAGTTGTGTCCTGTGTTCTGTTGTGGACGTGTTGCGCTTTGTGCCACATTGTCAGTGTTGCTGTGTGCTGCATAAAGTGTGTGTGTGCTGCATTTCGGGGGTGTGGCCGCTGCTGCTCTGTTTTGCTGCCCCTTATTCCTTTTTTGTGATGTGCCTTTTGACTACTGTGCTTATACAGTGCTGAGATGTTGCATACTTGTGTACATTGGTCTTGTGGTGGAAGTTGTGGTCTGGAGCATGGTGTGTCCGCAGATGTGCTCAGCACAATTGTGCATGTGTGCCATTGTGCCCATCTCCACCCGTCCCCTCAGTCCCTGGTCGTTACTCACCCTGTTGCTGTTGTGTCCGGTCATCTTGAGCAGTGTCAGGTCCCCCGACTCCAGTCACTGTCTCCCCACTGATGACTGTGGACACCATGTCGTCCAGCTCCTCCTATGGTGCAGGACTCCCACCTCCAGTCTGCATTGCTGCCTTCCGGTTGTTTGCGAATTTCAGCTTGGTTTTGCGCTTGACGTCATTCCAGGGCCTCTCGACCTCTTCCATTGTCCTCTTCAGCACTTCCACTGCATTCACCTTGTCCACTATGGACTGCCATAGTCCATTTTTGGTTGCCAATGACACAGTGGAGGTGACAAACAGTTGTTGATGGTGTTCTACCACCTCTGTTATCAGGATCCTGTTTTCCTGCGGACTGAAGCACTTCATCCTACTCTTCTTCTCCTTAGCCTTCCCTGACCCCGAGGTCTCCGCCTTTTCCTCCGGGGGGCTTGTGGGGTTCTGGTTCTCTGCCGTACTTTCTCCGACAACATCCATTGTGCTTCGCTGTTGTTTGGCATTTGTTTGTCAGTTTTGTTTCTGCTTTTATGTGGATTTGTCCCACCTGACGCGTGTGGTTTGCAGGCCTGTTGCTGGTTTTCGCTGATTTCAGTATCGCGATTGGCCTCATCTCAGATATTTTTGCATTAGCGTTTCGCATTTTTGCGGCGGCACACTGATTTTAACGCAGTCATTTGATGCGTTATCTGGGGACTATCACATGGTACCGCCTTGTTGAGAATGCTTGGTTAACACAGCGTAATTTTCCCGCGATAGACTGCGATGTTAGAACTTGCGTTAAGTAACTTTTGCGATGGTTATCAAACGCTATTGAGAATATGCCCCCAAGTTATTAAAAATGCCCAAATATGTGAATTTGTCTCAAAGTGGTGCTACAATATTGTTAATCAGAGAGAATTTCAGAGCCTTGTCCCATATAAACCCCATATGAATTCCATAGACAGAGTCGCCATAGAATTTTTAACACCACAAGGGCCCGAAACAAACGAGCCAACTTTAGTTTTTTGGGTCTCCTCATATGTAATTCACAGGTTTATTCCAAGAAAATGCATTCAGAAATTGGTGAATAGAAATTACTAAATAAATGGAGAATGCCTAGCCATTTCAGCTACCGCTTCAGATTCAAAATCAATCACATTTGACAGTTCAGTCTCTATCATCAATCAGGGAGGCCCACAATCAATAGTGAGAAATGCAATAGGAAAAACAAGCATTTGCAATGCAATAGGTCTCGCATTTACGCAAGTTTGAGCTATTGACATTGCAAATAACAATGCTTTTTATTTTTGTTTTTAAAACATAAATAAAATGCATTGTCATTTACAATGCTAATAGCTTAAACTTGCGTAAATGTGAGACCTATTATATTGCAATTTCTTGTTATTCAACACCTCTCTGCATCGTGGTATTTAAAGTTTCATTTTAATCATAAGTATGTGCCCCTAACTCCGAGGATGCAAGTCCAGGCGGCTAAAGAGCCGCTTGGCGTCTTTACTCGTACTGAACGGTCCTTCTGCTGTAATGTTGAGAAACCTGAAAATATTTATAATTTTTTCTTAGAATTCATAGCAAATATAATTTCAAGGGGAAAAAAATACATCTTTTCAAAATGTTTTGACCCTTGGAATGTTCAGTCTTTAAATCCGTTCTTATAGTGTCAGCAGACTACACTCTTATTTTACTGTTCATTTTTATTACCTTTATGGCACCGTTTTCCGGTTTAGGCCTGATACGTGTGCTGTGCAGTTTAGTGGCAAGATTTACCAGTACCGTGTTGGGGGATTGAAAAGGTTAGTTTGGGGAGCTGGAAAAAGGGGCACAGAAACCAAACGACCCTTGTAATGCGAGCCATTCAGCCATACCTGGCTATTATCCCAATATCATTTTGCAATTTTCAGCTTGCAATTTCGGATTTCTCGTTGTGTGTGTATGTATATGTGTGTGTGTGTGTGTGTATGTATGTATATATATATATATATATATATATATATATATATAATCACATACACACACACCCCTACACCCCCCTAACCGGGTTAGGAAAATGGCAGGTCTGGCTGAACCTTTCATGTTTGGCCTGTGGTGTATGTTTATGTTAATTACATTTGTAGAGAGCAGCTGCTACCCAGAGGTGTCCTGGCGCTGGGGTGAAGAACTCGAGGATCATAGGAATAGTAGGTTGCGCAGGCTAGTCTGTGAACAACAATGTTTTTAGAGCCTTCCTAAATGCCATCAGATTTGTCATGCACCTTAGATGTATTGGAAGGGTATTCCATGTCTTAGCAGCATTGGCAATAAAACTTCTGCCGCCCCAGCTTGCTTTATTCGTCCGGGGTAACATCACAAATTTAGCATCTGAGGATCGGAGTGCTCTTTTAGGTGAGTACCAACGGAAGTGTTGTTTTAAAAAGTCTGGGCCTGTTCCCTGAAGGGCCTTGAAGACCAGACACAGCGCCTTAAATTGAGTGCGCTTCCTAATTGGTAGCCAGTGAAGTTTTTTGATCTCTGTTTTAACCGATGCATATTTTGGGGTGCCCGTAAGGAGTCTGGCCACTGCTTTTTGCAGCATTTGTAGTTTATTCATTGCTCATTCTTGTAACTTGAGGTAGAGACTATTGCAATAGTCTAACCTCGACATTACCAATGCTGTAACTACCGTCTGTTGTGCGTCCTTGGGTAGAAGCAGCATTATTTTCTTGTAAGATCTGATAATGTACAAAGTGGTAGATGCCACGAAGTTCACCTGGTCCTTGAAACTAAGAGTATCATCAATCCATACTCCTAGGTTTTTACCTTTCTAGTTGGGGAGGGCAACGGTCCCAAGGAGTTCGGCCAACAGTCTGGGTTCCAGAATGTTGAATTGTTGCCGAAAAGCACAACCTCCGTTTTTCTGGAGTTCAGCTTTAAACAGTTTTGTGCCATCCAGGTTCCTGCTGCGTTCATGCAGTCTTGTAGTCTGGATGTAATGTCCTGTAGCTTCTTGGGTCTTATTGCTACCACAATTTGGGTGTCGTCTGCGTATGCTGTTAAGCTAAACCCAAAGGATTCAATAAGGAGGCCAGGGAGGACACATAAATGGTAAAGGTCGTTGGACTCCATGAGGAGCCCTGAGGAACTCCACAGGGAAAGGAGAATGCCTCAGCCTCAAATTTGTCTAGATTGACCCTTTGGGTTCTTTCTGAGAAAAAGGATTTGAGGAGTGTTTGGGCCATGCCCTTCACTCCTATTTCTTCTAATCGGTCCACCAGTAGGGTATGATGGACCGTGTCAAATGCCGCTGAAAGGTCCAGCATGATCAGGGTGGCCTTTCCTACCTGATCAAGAATGGTCCTTATTTCCTCCGTGGATTTTATGAGCGCCGTTTCCGTGCTGCAGCCCTCTCTGCATCCATATTGGGTTGGGTTCAGCGCCAGGGATGATTTTAGAAACGGATTGAGTAGGGTACTAATATTCCTTTCTATTATCTTTGCTGGAAGGGGTAATCTGGAGATATGTCTAAAATTGTTCGATCTTTAGCATCCAAATTGGGTTACTTCAGTAAGGGTAATATTGATGCCTGTTTCCAGTCTTTCGGGAAGTATCCGTCTGTGTACATTAAGTTGAAGATAGATGTCGGCTTACCCGCTACTATCGTTGACGCTTGTTTAACTATCTCTGGGGGGGGGGGGTGCGCTACAGGGCGCACAGCAAGATGGCCACACTGCTGTGAGGCTCTGCTTGACCGAGAAATCATCCGACCATTATCCGATGCATCACACACTCCTGACGACACAAAAAGTCTTGTGGGGGCTTTAAATCGACAGCTTCACAGCCTGGTGTAACTTGCGACTTGCATATCCCTACCTTTGGCTGAGAGCCGGGACGTCTCACCTAGCCTCACTGTTCAGCCTGGAAATGGCAGCCGCTGGCTCCCGGTAGGCCGTTAGACGGAGGGACTGTTTGGGCCCCGCAAGCTTCCTGCGCGGCCCCCCTCTGGATGTTGGAGGGTGACGCGGCTGCGGGGACTAATGTGTGCCTCCCTTGTCGGCAGCTGGTGCAAGGCGGTGAGATCGGAGTCCGCCGGCTTGGAGGAAGACTCGCTGTGCTGCTGTGTGCCGCCTGGGCGGCATTGCCGGTGGGGTCCGAAACAGACGTCGGAGATCTGCGGCTGCGGAAGTGTGGGCCCTGCAACTTTGACCATCGGCGCCGGATGCGGTGAGTGAGTGAGTGGGTCGGCCCGGGCTGCGGAGGTGGGATCGGGCCTGGGACCGTGGCTGTGCCCGGCTTGCTGTGTCTGGTGTGGGTCCTAGTGCTAAGGCGGAGGGGCGGCCGGCGCGCTGCGGAGTTTGTGGCTCGGGGAGAGCCTCTGTGGACATCGTGTGTGGGGAGACGGCGTGGGACAGCTACGCTGACATCAGTGACTGTGGGAGTGCCTGCTAGGGGCCGGGCAGCAATTATCGGGCCTCATTGACTCCTGATGATATTGGGCCTCGTTGGAAGGCACTGGATTTAACTGCGGTACCGTTGGCGGCAGGATATTAATATATAGGGCTGCCCACTACTTGGGCTGGAGCTTCTGTTCTCACTCTGCCGCACATTGCCCTGAGGAGCCTGGTTGGATATAGACATACAGTGATCGTGAGCTGCTGTCTTTGCTGCCTTTGATAAGCTCTTGTCTGCCGTCAGAATTGGCAGTTTGTGGACTTCCCTAATTTTTCACCTACGCCCTCGGGTCGGCCTAGTGCCCCGGTTGGATAGTTTGGCGGCTGGCTGGGGGAGTGTCTTGGTGGATGGGAGACTGCTTTTGCTGCGTTTAAAGTTTGGAGCTTGCTGCAGGTGCTGTGCAATAACCAGAGCCACGTGTGGAACTGTGTTGACCCCCTTACCTGGCGGCGTGTGGTAGGGAGTTGGAGGGCCCTGAGGCCTAAGTGCACTGTCCCTTGCTGTTTCCTGCATTGGCACTTGCGGTGCAACCTACGAACATGGATCTGGACAGACAAAAATCAGTCTAAACTCACTTTTGAGTCACGACGGGCACCAAGACCCCACAGAAGGCTGCCTCGGACTCGGAAGCGGATGCCGCATCAGATGGGCTCTCCACGTTGGAGGCTACTTTGGTGGCCATGCAGCAGACTTTACAGTCGATTGAAGGGTCAGCTGTCAATCGTAGGCTGGATAATATGTCCTCTCAACTTGAAAAGTAGAGTGCACGCATGGGGGAAGTGGAGCAGAGGGTCTCGGCTGCGGAGCATGGTCTATCCACGGTTACGGACAAGACATTGAACATGGAAAAAGTCTTATCCCTCATCCAGGAGAAGAATGAGGATTTAGAGGCGCAGTCCCGGCGCAAAAACATCCACATTACGGGGCTGCCAGAGTCCACAAATGTGGGCAGGATGCAGACCTACATGGAGCGCCTCATCACCGATATTTATAGCACAGAACAGTTATCTAACATGTTTATTGTGGAACGTGCCCACCCCTCCTTGGCTGCTCGTCCTGTCACGGCTCCACCCCACCCCATAATAGCTAGTGTTCTAAACTATAGGGACCGGGATACAATCTTGCGCCTGGCAAGGGAGAAGGTAACTATCGAACACCAGGAAAATACGCTTGCCTTCTTCCCAGATTTCACGGTCGCCGTCCATGCTGTACGGAGGGAGTTTGGAGCTGTGAAGCAGTTTCTGCGCAATGAAGGGGTCCCATACGCCATGCTGTATCCGGCCAGCCTCTGCATCGGCGCTGCAGCATATAATAAGGTCTTCTCTTCCCCAAAATCTGCAATGGAATATGCAAAAAAGTTGAAACGCAGGAAGCGTGACTCCACTACGGCGCCTGATGAGGAGGGGTTGGGGGACACTGAGTGCTGGAGGGTCCACTTTAAGATGCACTGTGGCTTTCTCTCTGGGACTCCTTGCTTATACTGGAGCCTGTATGTGCCTTCATGATGTCCTGTTACCTTATTGGTCGAAACTTTCTTGCCTTTTTATCTGTCTGAAGGGTTTTGCTTTTGGGTACGTGTGGGTGAAGGTCTGATTGTCCAATAGTCTGCAACGAGATGGGTGGCTTGATTATTCTGTCCCTTCTGGTTAATGGGGTGACTGTTCTTTGTGTGGCATTTCCGCTTTCTTCAGTCCTGCTCATTCACATCTACTTCATCATAATTGGGGCCTCCGAGCTCCCCTATGTTCTTGCTTTAGCGGGTTGTCTCACTCTACTTGTATCCGTATAGTTTGTTGGGTGTGGCTGGGATGCTCGGTTATTGTCCGGACGGTCAACATCTGCTTTGTGGGAGGACTGCGCATCTGTGCCCTCCCCTTATGGGTGTACCCCAAAAACTGATTTCAGTTATTGGGGGGAGAGGGTTGGTTGGGTTGGGTTTTGGGATGGCTTTGGCATGGTTGTAGTGCTGAAGTAGGTGGTGGGTGAGTTTGGGATTGGAAGGGGGTGTTCTTTGTTTCTTCCCAGGTGTAAAAGGGTGGTGTACTATATTTACTGCTGCTTGTGGTTACATTGCTTTGAATTCATCAATCGTAGTTTGATTTTCTTGTAACCAGGTAATGGGTAGCTCTATTAAGTTTCTCACATGGAACGTCTGTGGCCTGAATACGCTGAGGAAAATCAGGATGGTGTTTGCAGGCTTGGATCGCATGGGGGCGAATGTCGCTTTCCTTCAGGAAACACATTTGACTGCTGCTTCGGCGCAGAATGTTGGTGTGCGTTGGGCCAGCGTGCGCGCGTCTTCCTCATATTCATCGTATGCGAGAGGGGTGCTAACATTAGTGAAGAAGGGAGTCCCTTTCACGGAAATTAAAACTGAAACAGATGATAGCGGAAGGCTTGTGATTCTGCATGGTAGATTGGGTGGGGAGAGTGTGCTTTTGGTGAACATATATGGGCCTCACGTAGATGACCCTGTGTTTTTATCGGACGTGTGGCACAGGATACTGTTATACCCTCCTGCTGAAATCATTTGGGGAGGAGATTTCAACTTGTATTTGGATGCTTTCAAGGATCGGCATGGAGGTTAGGCAAAAAAGAGCGTCAGATGTGTTGTGGGGTCTCATTGATGCTGGGCATGTGCATGATATTTGGTGCCTGCGTCACCCGGATGTCTGTAAGAGTACGTATGTGTCTTCGGTGCCTGGCTCATGGTCATGTATTGATTATTGGTTGATCTCGGGGGAGGTGGGTCACTGGGTTAAGAGTGTCTCTCATGCAGCCTGCACTCTGTCTGATCATTCCCCGGTGCTCATGGAGTTGATTTTGCCGGAATATCGGGCGCCACTGTTCGCATGGAGGCTCCAACCATCGGAGCTTAAAGACCTGGTGTTTAAGCACACTACAGAGGAGACGATTGGGAACTATTTTAATGAAAATGGGGGCACAGTAGATAGCGCGGGGGTCCTATGGGAGGCCTTTAAGGTCACCATTAGGGGGGCCTGTATAGGGGCACAAGCCAGAGTTTTGCGAGATATCAGGCGCTGGATACGAAAGTTGGCAGCAATATCCTGGAGCGATCATTTGATACTGCTCCCACTGCAGATACGCTGGCACATATATGTGACCTTGTCACTGAACATAATGACACAGTAGATCAGGAGCTGCGACATTGTTCTCTGCGTCGGGTAGCTCGGTATTATGGGGCGGGTGGGTGGCCTGGCCGCTCTCTTGCCCAGAAATTGGCGGAGCCCTGTAGTCAGGAGCCCATAACTGAGCTTATCGATGACACTGGTACGCCCCGCCACTCGACGGAGGAGCTCTGTGAAATAGTGTTGAAATTTTATAAGGACCTATATTGTCATATAGATGCTGATTTTCTATATACTGTGTTAAGTTAGCATGAGTTAATTAAATGTTTAAACGACATAATTTCCTTTGGCTTCAGTTTAAACACGACACATAATTATTATTGTAGCTTTCAACCTAGACGAAAGATGTCATTTATTTGAGAATATGTTATTGCTCTGATATCAGTCGTGCTTGGTACAATGTCTGAACAGTGGGTGCTGAACGCTCGAAGAATAACCTAACACAAGGTTGCTGGGAGCTCTGATCCTCGCACCACTAGACATAACACAAATACAGTTGCTGCCAACATTGGGCTCGAAGTGGGTTTAAGATAGAGTTACTGAGAATGCAAAAACACACTTGATGGTGCTTCGCATGCAGAGAGCTGGTAGCTGATGATGTGATCTTCTCCTACTGACATTTAGAGGTATGGGCCCGCCCTGCTAAAACCCAACTGAGACCTTCTTAGATATAATATAGTATGCTAAATAGGGTGTGCGAAATATAGGTGATACAGATTTCTATTGAATTTTGCATTATAATATGCTATCGCCATTTGCTTACTATGGATTAGTGACTATGCTGATAACTCTGATTTTTAGAATATGTATTCTGGTATTATATAAGATACTGCGTTTGAGAACCTTGCATTGAAAAATAAATATTTCAAACTTGCATGTGTCTTCTTTTACTCCCCGTTCTGGTTTGAAATGATTATAGAGCGAAAGAGTGTTCATGTGTTCCACGATACCTGAGGTAACCTAAGTTCATGTTCTGGTTTGTCTAAGTCATTGGGAGTTTGTTATGACCAATGAGACACTGTAGCTAGTTCGGTAAGGGGATTTTGGAAACTAAGGTGGGTTTTGGGTCACCCTAATTCACCGAGGTTCTAGATCTCTATGCACAGTTCTGTGGGAGAACGGAAACCCTGCTACATGGCGCCTATACGTTGTTGGCCTTATATCATGACACTCGAGTAGTATATCATTCAAACCGTAACACCTTCATTCCCGTTTCCGAAAAACGGTGGTGTCGGAAAAACCTACCTATTTTTGAAATAGGTCTTTTCAAGCTTGAATCTATCTAAAATGGTTTCCTTGAATTACTACCCAGTTGTGCTACAAAGTAATCTTTGTTTTTTCAATTTCCTGTGCAGTCATGGCACAAGCCGTGGACATCCCGCTGCATAGTCGCATTGCGGTGCGTGATCATTTGCGGGCTTATGATGTTCCTGTGGAAGGCTTGGCTGTGGTTCTGGTGGTGAGTGCGGAACATGCTTACCCTTACGAGCTGTTTTATTGGTGGGTGACATTTCCGGCAGTGGACGCAAATTCTGGTGTGTTCCACTCGTACACTGCGTCACCTGTACCTGCATGATATGCTCCGTACAGAGCACAGGAAGTACCTATTGATGTTTGGCAGCATGGAGTTTGGTTTGGTTTGGTGGCGCCCTACCCCACTCTTTAACCGCTCCAAGATTAGGTCCTTTGTCCATTCCGGGCGCAAATTGGCCCGCTTTGGCTGGATTTACTCCTCACCCTAATCGCGCGACTTGTAACTTAGGTGAACTTAGGCGACTTCATGTGGTCGCTATTGCCGTGATTAGAGCCCTTGTACATTACACGAGTCGTAATAGAGGTGCAGCCCTTCCGGCAGGGCAGGCTGGTTTGAAAATCAGTCCTGTCATGGTAAATTCCGTAATGGGCAGAAAGCCCCAAGATAAGGATGAATTTCCTTTCTGGTTTGCCGAGAAATTTGACCAGCTGGAAGCGGTATTTCGAATACAACTCCTGGTGAAAAACACCGGATTCTAACGCTTAGCTTGCCGAAGGATTTAGCCCCTGAGCTTTGTGACTGTGAGTCTTGGGGTAAGACTTTTGCAGCGGTCTATTCGAGGTGCTATGGCACCCCGTCTATGTCAAATCTGTCTGCGGTCCTTAAATGTGTTCAAGATGACCACGGACCGGAGTCTGCGGTTCAATTGGGTATGCGGCTGTGTGGCATCTTTGATGTGGTTTGCGATCTGATCCTTGCAAATGTCAAGGGAGATGCAGTGAACTTTCAGGTGGCTAACGCGTTAAAGGCGGTTCCCGAACCCGAAACCCCCTGACAGTTAGCGAGGATAATTGTGGCGGCTTATAAAACGGTTGGCCGCAATGTCAAGGGTCTTAAGCCTTTTTCTGATAAGAGAAAAAGCAGCCCCACGGACAGACTTCGGCAGCGGCGGTTCAACCCAATACCAATAAAAAACAAAATTGGCCTAAAAAACAGAATGAGGGTAAGCAACAGCAACAACAGGCTCAGACATCTCGCCCTGCGTCTCCCTTGCCTGCGCAGTTGGAACGTGTTTATGATTTGCGCGACCGCCCAATGATTAAATCTCCTGATCGGTTTCAGGCTTCTGACCAACGCTCTCCTCGTTCCTTTCAGGACTCATCGGCTCCGTCAACCGGTGGTGGAGGGGGGGGGCAGGGTGGCCAGCAAGGACGTGGTCAGCCCCGCCCGCGCAACGGTGCAGACAAGCAGGAGGGCTCTACGCCTCAGAGACCGCAGTTTGCCAAGAAAAAAGTCGCTGCCTTAACGGTGCATCAATATGCCCCAGATTGTGAGAATGTGGCTTCGGAATCTGACGTGGGCTCTGACCTTGCTGGACAGCGCGGCGGAGATTACCATAGTGAGAGAGGCCCTCCGTCCACTACTGAAGGTGACAGCGACTGACACTTATGTTGTGATTGAAACAGCTGATACAAGAGTTGCTCCCCCTGATAGACTTTTTGAAATTGTCCTGTTAATTGAAGGTGACATACAGCGTACCATAAAAGGGGTATTTTGGGAAAATCTTTCATCTACGTATGACATTTTGCTTTCGGTGGCTGACTGGCCCCCACCTTTTGTGTTCGCAGCTCCGAGAGGGGAGGAGGTAATCCTCCCCAGTTTCGCGAACACTGTTTCGAGAGTGGAAGCGCTGCACTTTGCAGAAGAGTGGGCTCTGGCGCTTGCACCGGCTGTGTACCGCAATCAGTGTGGCTGGGATAAATTGTCCCCAAGCCACGAGATTCCTTTACAGTCTCAGCCGCAGCCTCAACCTCAATATCCCATACGACGTGAAGCCAAAGCTTCGGTCGCAGCGATCCTTGAACAATTGGAATATCAGGGTGTAATTGAAACATGTGTGTCACCGATGAATAACCCCCTTTTTACTGTAAACAAGCCGGACGGCTCTTATCGTTTGGTTTTGGATTACTTGCATTTAAACTCGCATTGCCGTAACTGTGCAGTACAGAATACTCACGGCTCCCCTTGTAAATAGTCTTGTGCGTAAGCGGTTCAAAACCACGTTTGACATTTCCAATGGTTTTTATGCCCATTCATTGGACGGTCTAAGTTCCCAATGGACTTCTTTCACATGCGGCGGTGTCCAAAACATGTTTCGGCGTCTCCCAATGGGCTATAAGAATAGTCCTGGAGTATTTTCCGCCCGCATTTTCTCTCTGTTGGAGAGGGTCGACCCAGATGCTTGTTCCTATGTGGATGATATCTATCTCACAGACGAACTTTGGGAGCATCTGTGTCGAGTGAACAGTATTATTTGTAACTTTGCAGACATGGGTTACAAATTTAACTTTGCAAAATCGCACATTGCAGAGTACACAGTGTTGTTTCTAGGCTATGAACTGAACAATGAAGGGAAAGGCTTGGCTCCTCACTTCCTGGAGAAATGCGCACAGTTGCGCGCTCCAACAACACTGAAAAAATTACAATCTTTACTGGGCTTTTTGAATTTCGGGAGAACATACATTCCGGAATATGCCCAGCGTATCAAGCCTTTGTATGCTTTGATACAACCATCTTTTTCCAAATCATGCTGGCTGCCTGAGCATTCAGCTATTCTGCAGTCTCTGCAAGCTGATTTGCTCGCTTCTGAATATTTACAGACTCGTGATAACCAGACCAACCTGGTGATCAGAATTGTCCCTGGGACGGTGGGTTTCACGCACCTAACATTTAATGAAGGAGATACAGTACCTATGGCTTACAAGTCGCACTTGTACACTTCGGCTGAAATGCGCCTTTCCACTGTGGAGAAAGTTTTGACGGCTGTGCAGATGGCAATTCTCAAGGAACATGCCCTGTCACAGGGAAAACGCATGTTGGTTGTTACCCCGTGTCCTGCCTTGGAGGCAGTTACGAAAGCCAGTGTACCAAATTCCAAAGCTTTGCACCCTAGGTGGATTCAATGGGCTGCATCCTTGACATCCCAGGATGTCACGTTTATTTTTGACGCCACTTTACGGTCGCAGGAGTATTTGCAGTATGAATTTGTTCATCCTGCTCCTTTAGCAATGCGGCCGTTGGAGGATTTCCATTGCATCATTTACACCGATGGTTCGGTGCATGTTGCGCATGGCTCTAAACATGCCTACGTTTCCGCGTGTGCCATTGTGGTCGGTGCTATGGTGAACGATGAGTTCAAGTCCAGTGTCGTGCACACACAGACGCTTGGGGACTGCACCGCACAATTAGCAGAGCTTCGTGCTCTGATGCTTGCATTGGAGTACGCAGATCCTAGTGTGACGACTTTGATCGTAAGTGACTCTTACTACTGTGTCCAGTCTTACAATGAAAACTTGTTCTTTTGAATTCAGAATGAATTTCGTGATTCCAAAGGTAGCACAATAAAACATAAAATCATCTGGGTCCGAGTGGCGGAACTTAAGGAAAAGTTGCCACTCGTGTTTGTGATTCATACTCTTGGCCATCAGCGCGTGGGAGTCCACGCTGTCGGTAATTCGCTTGCTGATGAAGCAGCGAAACCAGCAGTATCAAAATATTTAGTTGCAGCAGTCACGCGGTCCAAAAGTAAGATAGATGATGACATCTTGGAATCTGTTGCTGCCACTGAGAAGGGAGGTAAATATCCTGCGGGATTCCCTTCGAAGTACACATACCACTTAAGTCCCGATAAGGTTCCGTATGTGAAAATTCCTGATGTTGGCGAACGTTTAATTCCCAACTCGGATCGCAGGGCTACTTTGATTACAGCGGCTCATGAAGGTGTGGCGTCTGCGCATGCGGGCGTCTCAGCCACTGTAACACAGCTACAACAGATGTTCTGGTGGCGGGGACTGTACAAACAGACGCGCGATTATGTCCTTCAATGTGACATTTGCCAGCAGATTAAGCCTTCAACTGCTGCTCGTCCGCCTCGGACACAGTTGTACATTTCCAATAAACCGCTTGGGTGCGTTTATTTAGATCACTGCGGTCCTTTTTCTTCTGATACTGCATATAAGTACATCTTAGTAGCAGTTGATTCATGCACACGCTTTGTGTGGGTATGGCCCCATCGGAGCGCTGATTCACGGACTGTCATTAAGGATTTGCGAGTCTTTGTAGGGATTTTTGCCTGTGGTACCTTCCATTCGGATCAGGGTCCGGCTTTCGCCTCTAAGGCGTATAAGGATGCTATGGTTTCGTTGGGGGTCCAAGTCAAGTTTTCGTCTCCGTACAGACCTGAGGGTAACAGTGTAGTGGAACGAATGAACCGTGACTTAAAGCAATCTTTGACAGCTCGAGTTATAGGCACTGGCAGAAACTGATTGGCCCATCTCAATTTGGTGCAGCGTGCGCTTAATAATCTCCCTAGAAGGTCTCTGGGTGGGCGGACCCCATACGAAATGCTCTTTGGTATCAAGATGTATGTCCCTGACCTCGACGGTCTAGACTGCAAGGCCCAGGCCGCGGCCTTTGACGTAGATGAACATTGCAATGTTTTACAGGATCTACAAAAGACCAGAGACAGTCTAGCTAAGGTACATTTGCCCTCCACGTCGGATGATGCGTTGCAGATCCCGGTAGTTGGCTGGCTACCCCAAGTTGGAGAGAAGATCGATAACAAAGAGTTTGGTCCCTCATATCGTGCACCGGTTCGAGTTCTTGGAGTGAAGGGCACGAGAACAGTCATATTACCACCACTTCCAGGTCGTAAGGAAAACAGATTTATCTCAATTGACAATGTCAAGACACACAGGGTGGCCGATTCTTCATAGCATGACACCGGCTGTGTCCTGTCCTTCCATGGTGAGGCACTCTGTGCTGGCTATTACTTCTGGTACAGAACCGGAGGTGTCCCTCAAGATGCCTGCTATTTCCAGTCCTTTAGTAAATGTTATTCCTGTTACTAACATTGATGAGCTGAACTACACCTATCCAACTGATTTATCAATGCCAGATTTGCAGACTCGTTTGGCCGACCAGTCCAGATTCTCTTTTGACTCTGTTTTGGAACATTCAAAGAAACCCTCAACTATTGCAAAATATGCCACTTTATTTAAAAAACATTTTTTAATTCCCCCTTGGACATACATTTGGTTGATCCTATTTTCATTTTATCTTTTTATGTCAATTGGTTTTGTGTTTTATTTTTTCCTTCTGATCGATGGCCACTATGTAAAAGAAAGAACAGGAATTCGGTACCTTAATGGAACATTGGCCCCTCTTTCCTCTTCACATTCAGCACACAGACTGAAACGAATCTTGAATACAGTCAACATTACTGCTTGGCCTGTCCTTGATGGGATTGTGTGGGATGCGGTTAGATTTCAAATGCATGGCCCCACTGAAGTGATTAAAGTTCCGAATGTGCTTATAGTAAACCTGGGGGATGTGATTAAACAAAATATACATTCTGATGATTGGGATATTCAGGCCGTAGAAGCATTATTCTCTGATTTGAAATACTATGCTGCATTTGATGCTGAGGATTTATACTTAGATTCTGTTAATTATGGTGATTTGTTTTGCTTCCAACATTATGGTAATTATTTTCTGCATAAGACGAATTCCAGGGGGGGTTGCTGTGAATTACACACAGTGGGAACACTGCCCGGCTCCATTGGGAGGCAGCTCAAATACATTTCTGAAAAAATACACTTATTTTACAGACTTTAATCAATCAAATCCTGTGTCATTTTATTTCAAAATGACACAAAAGTCCATGTCCAAAGTTAGACTTACCGATACAAAATTGCTGTATTCGAAGTCCTTTCTAGACAAGTTAGCTGTAGATGGCTACGAGTTATGGAAAGGAACAATTGACCTTAAATCGGTTAGGGGTACCAAAGATTGGCAGGTACAAGGCACTGAGGCTTTGCACCGTGCATGTCTCATCCCGAATCACATGTTTCTAAATTCTACTATTTCCCAAACAACATGCTTTGGATTGGCGACTTCTAAAAAATTAAATACACCAATCATCCCCGAATTGGAAGAATATTTAGGATGGGGTAATTATACTGAATTGTCCATTCGTGAGTTGCAAAGTCTATTGCACAATTCATCCTTTAATGTATCCAGTTTGGATCCGAAGGGTTGGCTGATGTGGCATAGAAGTGCTGATTCTTGCCAACGTCGTTTTTTCGGTTTGGCTGAAGGGTTCACACAAGTCAGACCTGATCCCCGTTTTGAAACTGATTATACTGTCACTACTTACTCTGTGGGGAAACTGTGTCAGAATTGGTTACAACATTCCACGTTAGCTGCAGTTAAACTACATCTGTCTCAGCTAAATGATAATGTGGATTTAAATGATTTTATAAAAGGCCCGGCTAATGGTAGGTCTAAACAGTGGATTTATGCGGTTTACAATGAAATTTGGAAATTTTCACAAATTGAGGCTGCTAAGGGCGATTTACCAGGCAAATTTGGAAAAAGTGCTTGCAGTTGTCGATAACAGTATTAACATGCTTTCTTCCCGAATTTATACGTTGAATAATATTGTGTCTTCTGTAGTTGACATTGTGAATGATGAGGTGTCTGTATTGTACCATGGTCAAAATCAATTGCGTTCTGTGATGCAGTTTGCGTGGACACTACAGACTCTTAAGGCGGGCCGCATGCCCTGGAGTTACATGAACGTGTCCTCCCTATTTGCCCCATTTAATTTGACTGACAAGCAGCGCATGCTTTCAATGCGAGATGCATCATTTTCTATGTTACACATTGAAAAGTTAGAATCTTTGCCCTTTTCTGTAGCTGAGGCAGCTGCTGCAACATGGCTTATCCATGGAGTTATTACATTACCATTTGCTTTGTACAAATTTACTAATTGTATGCGGTATATTGCAAAAGGGCGATATGAACCACTAGGCAGTGCTTTCCTCCATGCGGCATGGTCTTTACCATACACGTACAGATGTCTAAAGGATAGAAAGGAAGTGAATTTGAATGGTAAAGAATGCACACAGTCGCCTGACCGTTCACTGATATGCAGGCACATCCAGTTACATGGTTCTTGTAATCAGGACCGGCCTAATTTAGCCTGTGTTTTAAAAGGCACGCCGGTTCCAGCAATAGTTCCCACATTTACATTGTTGACAAACGGAGTTATTTACTTTTGAATAACGAGGAATGTTGTGGGTTAATGGACGGTATCGCTTATGTGGTTACTGTATCAGAACGTGTGGTGTGTTGCAAAAATGTTCTATATCCACCCACGCATGGGAATTCAGATGTTTCCATCTGGCCGCGCATCCCAACCTTGAAAGCGGAGTTCAATGGCATGAGCAGAATAAGGGCTCTTTTGTCTCAAAAGGAAGTGGCCCTGAGCTCGGCCCGTGAAACTTATGTCCTTCACATAGCTAACACACGCACAGAGGTGCAGGCACTTTTAAATACTGACTTGCCGTTTCATTTCTGCGAATTAGTTCATCAAATCTTTAATGCCTCCTCCACGTCTGGCTTAGCTCATTTTTTTAAATTGGGTAGCAGTGGTCTCGTGACTACGTTTGAAAAGATTTTTGGTGTCATCCCCGCTTTCTTCCATTCTATATTTTCAAGTCTGTTTGGCGGATTCCCTGTTTTGCTGGCTTTAGTTGCAGGCGTTTTGATATTATTCTGCTTCCTAAAACATGGATGCCCATCCTGGGCAAGAAGCCGCTCAGCTCCTTCTGACACTAACCGGATGCTTGATTACTATGGCACCCTGCCGCTTGCGACTTTAAGCAAGGCATTTGGATTATCGTTTCGATTTTCCTATTTCACATGTGTCCAGCCTGTGTTTCATTGCCTGAGCTGCGATTTTGACTGGGCCATTGATTTGTGTCTCTGCTTGCCGTTATCTCCTGACGTCGATTTTAATCACCTGATGGGCCCCGTAGTTGCTCACTAGTTGGTTTGTTCTGGCGAAAGGAATATGGCCTTGGCAGCGATGCATGGACTAATGGGTCAGTGGGACATACCCGCAGCGGCGCATGAGTTTCTGGCACATAGCGTTCTTGAGAACCCGCAGTGTTGTCCTCTGATGTTAATAGAGGGTCCGGTGCTGGAAGAGCACGTATGTTCTTTCCCATTGCTTAATTGGATGGCTGAACTGTTTTCGGATGATGACAGTGATTTCATGTTGGAAGCTGTTGCTACCTATTTTGCATATTCTATCCACCCATGAGTGGCTTTGGAGACTTTCATTATAATGGCACGTGACTTTTTAGTAATTCTGAATGGTGCCTTTTTCTTACGAACTTTCAATATGATCTAGGCCTATGATTTTATGTTTGGCCTCAAGTTCAAGACTTATATTACATTTTGTTTGGCCACTATAGGCATTCATACCTATTTTTTATATACAATTTATATACATTTTTAGCTTGGCTCGATATTGCTGAACTCTGCTTTCATGTTATGCCTTTATTTTAGTACTGGCTTATATATTTTTTGACCGTCCTCTGATCATTGGGGGGGTGTCATATAGATGCTGATTTTCTATATACTGTGTTAAGTTAGCATGAGTTAATTAAATGTTTAAACGACAATTTCCTTTGGCTTCAGTTTGCACACAACACATAATTGTTATTGTAGCTTTCAACCTAGACGAAAGATGTGATTTATTTGAGAATAATATGTTATTGCTCTGATATCAGTCGTGCTTGGTACAATGTCTGAACAGTGGGTGTTGAACGCTCTAAGAATAACCTAACACAAGGTTGCTGGGAGCTCTGATCCTCGCACCACTAGACATAACACAAATACAGTTGCTGCCAACATTGGGCTCTAAGTGGGTTTAAGATAGAGTTACTGAGAATGCAAAAACACACTTGATGGTGCTTCGCATGCAGAGAGCTGGTAGCTGATGATGTGATCTTCTCCTACTGACATTTAGAGGTATGGGCCCGCCCTGCTAAAACTGAGACCTTCTTAGATATAATATAGTATGCTAAATAGGGTGCGCGAAATATAGGTGATACAGATTTCTATTGAATTTTGCATTATAATATGCTATCACCGTTTGCTTACTATGGATTAGTGACTATGCTGATAACTCTGATTTTTATAATATGTATTCTGGTATTATATAAGATACTGCGTTTGAGAACCTTGCATTGAAAAATAAATATTTCAAACTTGCACATGTCTTCTTTTACTCCCCGTTCTGGTTTGAAATGATTATAGAGCGAAAGAGTGTTCATGTGTTCTACGATACCTGAGGTAACCTAAGTTCACGTTCTGGTTTGTCTAAGTCATTGGGAGTTTGTTATGACCAATGAGACACTGTAGCTAGTTCGGTAAGGGGATTTTGGAAACTAAGGTGGGTTTTGGGTCACCCTAATTCACGAGGTTCTAGATCTCTATGCACAGTTCTGTGGGAGAACGGAAACCCTGCTACAATATGCTGCTAGGAAGTCCTCTCCATCTGAAGAAACACATGACTATCTGGATGGTGTTTAAGCACACTATAGAGGAGGCGATTGGGAACTATTTTAATGAAAATGGGGGCACAGTAGATAGCGCGGGGGTCCTATTGGAGGCCTTTAAGGTCACCATTAGGGGGGCCTGTATAGGGGCGCAAGCCAGAGTTTTGCGAGATATCAGGCGCTGGATACGAAAGTTGGCAGCAATATCCTGGAGCGATCATTTGATACTGCTCCCACTGCAGATACGCTGGCACATATATGTGACCTTGTCACTGAACATAATGACACAGTAGATCAGGAGCTGCGGCATTGTTCTCTGCGTCGGGTAGCTCGGTATTCTGGGGCGGGTGGGCGGCATGGCCGCTCTCTTGCCCAGAAATTGGCGGAGCCCCGTAGTCAGGAGCCCATAACTGAGCTTATCGATGACACTGGTACGCCCCGCCACTCGATGGAGGAGCTCTGTGATATAGTGTTGAAATTTTATAAGGACCTATATGCTGCTAGGAAGTCCTCTCCATCTGAAGAAACACATGACTATCTGGATGCTGTGGCACTGGGGTGGCTGTCCAAGGCCCATTGCAAATACCTGGTGCAGCTTTTTGGTGAGGAAGATGTGCGGGACGCCGTAATGGCCTTACCGACGTGTAAAGCCGCTGGACCGGATGGTCTACCAAGTGAATTTTATAAGGTGTTTGCGTCAGTATTACCTCAGCAGTTGCTGGAGGTTTACGCGGAAGCGTATGATAGCGGGACTCTGCCACTGTCGCTCCGGGAGGCCCTGCTGGTCACTTTGCTGAAAGCAGACAAACTCCCTAACCGGTGCGGATCATATAGGCCACTCTCTATCATTAACACTGACACCAAAATATTAGCAAAAATGATAGCAACTAGACTCCAACCTCTGATACCCTTACTGGTGTTACCAGATCAGTCCGGCTTTGTTATGGAGAGATCTACTACGCATAACCTGCGCAGGTTATTCTCCACGCTGCATTATTTCGAACCAGACTTTCAGGTCGTTGCTGTGCTACTCGACGCAGCAAAGGCATTTGATTCAGTGCATTGGTCATATATGTTCACGGTCCTGAGTAGGATGGGGTTTCCTCCCTTCTTTGTGCAGAGGCTTCGGGTTCTATATAGCGTGGCGTCGCCAGGGTGCGAGTCAATGGCAGGGTCTCATCCTTATTCCCTATAGAAAGTGGCACATGGCAGGGATGCCCCCTGTCACCCATGCTCTTCTCCAAGATGTTGGAACCTCTTGCTTGCAAGCTCTGCCACAAACCTTCTGCCGCGGCTTTACGGTTCCGACAGCGCCTGTTGATTGTCTCGCTATACGCGGACAATATGCTGCTCTATGTCCGGGAACCGTCCGTATATCTATCGCCATTATTGAGGGAATATTTCAAATTTGCGAGGTTCTCTGGACTGAGCATTAATTGGTCCAAATCTGTGGTTTTTCGAGGGAAGTTGAACTAGATTTTCCGCTGTCCTGGTCCTCTGAGCCCGTGAAGTACCTAGGGGTGTGGATCCACAGGGATCCAGCTGTGGTGGTCACCGAGAATTATGGACGAGCCATTATGCGCATAACAGAGCAGGCGGAGCGATGGGCATGTCTTCCTTTGTCGTTGTCGGATAGGATTGCTGTAGTAAAAACAGTGTTTCTGCCCAAGATGTTGTACTTCTTTATTAATATACCCATTAAACTGAATGTAGTACTATTCCAAACGTTGCAGACTGCACTGCTCACCTTCATCTGTGGGGACAAAAAACCTAGATGCCGCTGGGACCTATTGGTGCAGCCCTTTGATGGGGTGGTTTCGAGGCTCCGGACCTTCGCTTGTATTACATCTGCGCGCAGGCTGATTTTGCCCATTATTGGCATTTTCTGCAGCGCTTTCAACCGCACCTGGCTATTGAAGTGGATGCCGTCCTCCCCATCCCGGTGCAGGCTATGGTTCTGTCAGGTGGCTCAGGTGGCCCCCGCCAGGAAATAAACCCCCCTCTATGCATGTCTTGGGCGTGGCGGGCTCTAGCTGCTAGACTGCAACTCCCATATCTATACGCCCCTCTTCTGCCCATCGCCTCTCATCCGGCGATCTCGGCTGCTCGGGAGCCCACTGCATTAAGGGAGCTTGCGGCTGGGGGGCGTGGCTAGCTAGCCAAGATGGAGGTTGAAGCCCAATAGAGCTCCGGACCCTCCTGGGGAAAAACACCCTGTTGGCGCGGTTTTCGCGGCGCCTACACCTGGCTGGGAGTGCGGATACCTGCGTGGGCACCCCCGCGATCCCTTGAGGTGTTGTTCCATACCTGGAGACTGTTCCATGCTGGCGAGATGGAGTGAGGCCTGCAGTTGACTTCTGTGGGCCGAGACCGGGAGTTCTGGTGGAGTCGGGGACTGCAGCCTGAGCCACCTTCGGGGGACGGCGTGCGGAGCTCCCGGCGTGTGGCTGCTCGTGAGGCTGACTGGGGTGAGTGCGGGTGGAGCTGTGGCCGTCCGCCGCCCGAGATTACCCTGCTGACAGAGGAAGGACCCGAGCGGGTGCTGGTGTGCCTATGCGCCGTCCGACCCGGGCATGGGTCAGGGCCCGGTCTTTAGCGCCGTCAGCCATTGCAGGTAGGCCCGCCTGCATGAGGCCTGGGGCGGTCGCTGCGGGAGCCAGCGGGGGAGTGAACCAGGACACGGAAAAAGGTAGGAGGCTGGTGTGGGAGTGTTGTCCCTCCCCCGGGGCCAGGACTTTTGCTGTGGCTGGGGCGCTACTTCCCTGGGTCTGCGGGTGTTTGCCGCAAGGGCGAGGACGACTTACGCCCCGGGCGGACTGGGGACTGCCTGGGTCTGTGGCCTTGGTTGTGGATGGCCAAACAGATGGAGTGGTTGCGGAGTCCTGGGAGAGTCTACCACGAGGGTCGGCGGGGACCCGGAACTGCGCTGGCAGCGTAACGCTGCATCTAAGTCCACCTGGGGCCTGATGAGGTCTGTACTTCCTGGCTGCTTAGCTGATGGTAAAACTGGTGACAGGGAGCCCTGAATGCCCGACGACGTTTGCAGTGACCCCCGGCCTGGTCCCTTGACCTTACGGGTGGCCTGCTCCACGTCTTATGGTGGAGCGGTTAACCGGGCAGTGAACAGTGCGGATGTCCCTGGGCACACATGGAAGATGCCTGCACATTGGTCTTGGAGAGTGGCGGTGCTCTATGTAAGCCCCCCCCCCCGCTAGGTACCGGTCCCTGTGGCCCTCGCCTTCCCTCCCTCATCCACTTACGTGACATGCTGAACGTGGGGCTGGGCACCCCGTCCCCATAGGAGAAGCGACCTGGGAGGATTTGTGGACTGTCCCCCCCTCCCCTATTTACCCCTCCTCCCCTTTTGAACTCTGTCTGGGAAGCCTCGGGCCAGGCACATCCTCCTGTACAATATCCTACACCTGCCCCCACAATGACTGAAAAAGAACCTGTCCTACCCTGAGGATTACCTTGTTGGCAGTTCCATTGCACCATAACCTTGAGAGTTGAATGACTCCTCCCCTTGGGTGAGCGGCTGTGGTGCCCCTACAGTGAGCGTGGGGGAAACTCGGTGTCATGGGCCGGAATCGGGCGAAAGGACAGGAGAACCAGGGCGGTTCTGACACCCCCGCACCATGACAGACATTGCAAGTGTGCTCTCCTCGCCAGGGGCCACCTTGACAGGACACTCTGAGGGACGGCCCCCGGACAAACTGGATCTCATCCTTGAAGAAATAAGGGACTCTAGAGCGGCGATGGAGCTACAATTGGGCGCTCTTACTACTGGCCTGAATCTCCTGAAAGCTGATCATGGCAAGTTGGCAGACAAAAGTGAAAGACCAAAGTCTCACCTTAGCAAATCTCACACCGACAGTAGCGGAACACTCCTCTTCCTTACAGCAACTTCAACAGCAAGTCGCCACACTGCTGGATCAGGTGGAAGACGCGGAAGGAAGAAACCGACGCAATAATATTTGCATCATAGGCCTGCCAGAGCACTGTGAGGGGAATCGCGTGGCGGATTTTATGGAACACTGATTCAAGGACAATGTGGCACCCGAAGGGCTCTCTTCCTATTTCTGTGTAGAAAGGGCTCACAGAATCCCGACCGGTCAGCCTAAACCTGGATTACCACCCCGCCCACTGATTGTGAAGATCCTTAACTATCGAGACCGGGATACTCTTTTACAGAAAGCTCGTGAGAAATCCCTCATCCAATACGAGAACCACCACGTGTCCTTATATCCAGATTACACAACGCTGGTCCAGAGACAAATATCATCATACCAAGCGTGAAGAAAAAACTACAGAATGCCCAGCTTAAGTACGCACTATTGTACCCTGCCCGACTGAAGGTCATACATGAGAAAAAAACTAATTTCTTTGAAAGCTCTTCTGATGTTGAGGAATGGATAGAGGTGATGTGCAAAGGGTCAAGCCAGGCTGACACTTTGGGAAGGTCTACAAGGGGCTCAGGTGGCGGATCGGAGCGGTGTGCCCGCCACTCCCCGACGACCAGTAGGAGCAGTAGAAATACCGGCCCCTCGTGAGAACAGCAGAAATGGGACCAGGAAGGGGCGCTTGTGGTGGCTGCTGCCTTCCGAGAGGACGCAAATAAAATTGCAACCGACTAGGAGGATAGTACATTACATTCTGACTCTGAAATCCTGTTTCCCACTATCACCCCTAGAGCAGCGGACGACATGCTAGACAATTGATTACTAACATTGACCTGCGGATAATAGAAAATGTGATTGTGTTACTGATGTTTTTACTGATGTAAAGATTGATATTGATGCTGATGTTCTACTTTGCAGCTGCTTCACTTAGGCGGTACAAAGTGAATTTCCTGGATAGCACACCGAGGGTTAAAGGTCAGAATGGTGACCTTTCTTTGAGATGGTTGGAATTGGGGACTAAGGGATCCCAGGCTCTCCGGGGCTTCCTGTCGGGACATGTCCGCAGTAGCACTCCCTTCACACTTATGTCTTCTGTTTCCCCCCGGGATGAGGTACCGTTGAGCCATCAGGTACTGATGTTTAGCTACACAATGACTATCCAAACAACTAGCCACCTCCCTTTTAGTGTACGCACTGTTATTTGGTTCTTATGTTTGATTTACCATAGTTGGGCCCAGTGTAGTTCCGCTGCTGTTACAGTTCTGGGGTACAGGGACTCCTGGTCAGATCAACCTGAGCACCTAACACAGGGAGGGATGCACACTACATCTGGGATGATGGCTAGACTAGCTGAGACCAATGGGTCCTATAATTTCCTTACGAGGAATGTGCAGGGATTGGGAGCAATTCAAAAACGTCACCAAATTCATTAGTTTCTCCTTAGACACCACACGCATATTCCGTTCCTCCAGGAATCCCATCTTACAGATTCGGTATTGCGAAAGTTGCAGAAGAAATGGAAGGGCCACATTTATTCTGCATCTTACTCACCGTTCGCTAGGGGGGCTACTATATGGGTACGGCATGGGACCAAATTTGTTGAACTTGAGCTCCGAGTAGATGACCAGGGCAGATATATTTTAGTGAAATGTACTCTGGATGGGTCTCTGGTAGTCCTTGGGAGCATTTATGCTCCTAACATTAAACAAGACCGGTTTCTGTGCAGACTGGGCACGGTGTTGACGCAGTGGGTCCGAATTCTTTGGGTCCTTGGGGGGACTGGAACGCAGTTTTGGACTTAGGCCTAGATAGATCACATCCTACACTTCAGGCCTCTGTGGCGACTAAATTGACTGACCAATTCTCTTCTTGGGTGGACGGCTGGACGTTGGTAGATGCCTGCCGAGGTCTCTATCCTACCCATAAGGAATATTCCTTCTACTCCCCAATTCACAACCTGCATACTAGATTCTTATTGATTCTTAGGCTCCAGATCACTAGTCACTAGAGTGGACAGATCGGAATATCTAGCCAAGACCTTTTCTGATCATAGACCCCTGAAGCTCACACTTCTCTGGGGTAGGGTGCCGTCCCCGGTGCCCACCTTGAGATTGAACCCACATCTGCTTGAAGACGCTCCCTTTCTCACATCCCTATCCAACATTATCGCTGATTACTTAAGAGAAAACTGGAACACTGCCTCCTTGAACCTGATAGAATGGTACGCCCTGAAAGTAGTGGTTCGGGGGTGACTATAGGGCAATTAGTGGGGGCCAGACAGGTGGTGCACCGGAAACTTTGCGAAGTGGAAAACCGACTGAAAGTCCTGGAGAGGGAGGTAGCTCTTGATCCTGGGAGGAGTGGGGATCTACAGACCGCTCATATTGATCATGCCAAAACGCTAGAGACACTACGGGCGATACATTATAGGGAATATTTACACTGGAAACACACTGACGCGGATAGATCCTGCACACTGCTCGCTCGACTGGGGAGGGATCAACCAGACCCGCCGAACATAACCAGCATTCGTGCCCAGACGGGTGCCTTAGTCAATACACAAGCAGAAATAAATACGGCATTCCATGATCACCTTCAGACACTTTACGTGCCCTCCGTACCAGTAGATACTGTATTGATAGACGAGTTCTTACAGGGACTCCCCTTCCCGGTGCTGCCAGATGCTAATAGGAAGGACATTGACGGCCCCATTACCTAGCATGAGATACGGGCAGCGATCAAAAGCCTGAACCGTAATAAGACACCTGGTATGGATGGTCTTCCCGTGGAATTCTACCTAACCTACTCGGAACTCCTAGTGCCAGTACTAGAGTCAGTCTACAAGGTAGCATTCGACACTGGCCACCTACCGGACTCCACCATGCAAGTGCTGGTGACATCTATACCTAAGCCGGGCCAAGACGTGCTAGAAATGACCAACTACAAGCCTCTCCTTACTCTCAACCAAATATAAGATTCTTAGTAAAGCACTTGCCAATCGTATACAATCCCATCTTCCCACACTCATACATCAGGATCAATGTGGATTCCTCCCTAATCGCAGTACGTCGCTGAATACTCGTAGACTGCTCTCTATAATGATGGCTACCTCACGTGAGCTTCCCCTAGCGGGTTGTATAGCACTCGACCTTAAACAAGCATTTGACTCCTTATCCTGGGTATTTATGTTTGAGTCCTTGAAACGATTTGGCTTCCCGGATAACTTTCTTAAGTGGATCCGCTTACTATACACATCTCCCACAGCTAGGGCTCGCACTGGCCGATATATATCGGAACAATACATGGTGCATAGAGGCACGAGGCAAGGATGCCCCTTGTCCCCTTTGTTGTTCTTGCTGGCTCTCGAGCCCTTGGCCCTTGCCCTCCGGAGAACCGCAGACCGCATGGGCATCCCTATAGACAGGACGCAAGGGGCGGCCTTAGGCATGTGCAAGCTGTGCACCTGCACAGGGCCACCAAACCCCAGGGGCCTCCACACCAATATATATCCTTAATATATTAATCCTCTGAGGATGGATACATATTTGCGAGGTGGCCCCTGGCAGGGATTTGGCAGCCTCCTGCTCTGTTCCACTTCCAAACACCCTGACCCCCCCCCGTCCGGGGGGTTCCGCCCCCCCCCGGAACCTCTCTGCCGGGGCCCCTACCTATGCTCCCTGCCCAGGGCCGCCCTGAACCTAGAGCCGCCCCTGCGCAACACCTGATATCTGTCTACGCGGATGACATCTTGTTATATCTGCACGACTTGACAGTGGATACCAAGCCGCTCGCCGCCATATTTGATAAGTCCAGCTTTAATCGGGTCTAGCGATAAAGCCCGAAAAGTCGATTGGTTTCTTCTTTCGGGAGACGCCACATCTTACCCACATACGATTTGGCACATACCCAATTCCAGTTGCCCCTACCACGTTTAAATACTTGGGTATCCAGGTGTATAGGACACCGGAAGACCAGATATATGGCAATATCCAACGGGCCATAACCATAACACGACTCCGCAGTAGTGTAGGGTTCTGGACCTCTCTGCCCCTGTCTGTCATGGGCAGAATTGCCATCTCAAAGATGGTTATGCTCCCTCGTCTTCTGTACCACTTTGTGAATTTACCAGTGATCCTCCCTCAAACTATCTTTAACACACTGAACACTATATTGATCAATCTTATCTGGGGAACAGGCCGGAGATGGATTAGTCTCCGAAAACTTCAACTTGGGACATCGTTGGGCGGTCTGGGGGTCCCTGACTTCCGAGGATACTACTACGCTAGCCAACTCCAGTGGCTTTCTTACCGGACGGCGGGTAGGAATTTACATGAGATCGGCTTCACTGTGGAACGATTTGACCGCAGGGAACTCCATTCTCTATTACTGCCCAAGACCCGGATTCCCCCGGACTGTCCCCCCTTATTAAGAACTGCCTTAATTTGCTGGAGGAAAGCCCTTTGTTGCACGTCTACGGTGCCACCCTACGCAGCGAAGATTCCATTATTAGGCATCCCTACACCACCAGGCAGACTCACATGGCATAGACTCCCGAACTCGGCGGATAGTGTAATTGAGGACGTGGGAGCCTTTTTTGGTGATGATGCCTTGCTGGACCACAACTCTTTTATGCAGATTACTGGTGCTCCCCCACGCTTGTATCTGTTGCACACTACGGTGGCACATTATATTAGGACCACATGGGCACCACAAAGACTCACACCTACACAACATGAACTTGTACACCTATTATATTACATGGGACCTGGGGGACACCTTGTACGGTGGTTGTACATAGGGATAAGGACACACGCTGCAATTCCGCTCACGACCCCTAGAACACGCTGGGCACAGGACTCCGAAACTGAACTGACAGACAAGGCGTGGAAGGCCATACTAGAACATCAAAAAAGAGGGGTCACGAAATGCTAGGCTAAAATGTATCCAGGCAATGATGCTCCATAGATCATATCTCACCCCCAAGAAACTACACCGTATGTTTCCGGACTCCCCCCCCCCCCCCCCCCCCCCCCCCCCCATAGCTACCGTCGCTGTACAGGGGATGAAGCGGACTTTATACACATGCTGTGGTCTTTCCCACGACTACAGGGATATTGGGCCGAGGTTCGCTGATCGCTCACTACTGTGACACACCTGCCGGTCCCTGACGAGGCCCTGGCTTGCCTTGTGGGACTGCGTAGATGGTCAGGGAAACAAAGTCCGGCTGAAATTCCTGGATCTTGCACTCATTTTGGCGATCAGGGTCATAACGATGAAATGGGAATCCCCCAGTTCCCCCGTAGTGGCTACATGGCAGACTGACTTAGTGCAGTGGGGTCGGGCGGAAGGAGCGGCCCTCCGAAGGGAGGAGGAGAGGGTACTGGGAAACATCCCACAGCATTAGAGTGGGCGCTGGACTTGTCTCAATAACATGCACGACCCTGCAGGTCCTTCTTAGTGTAGGGCCCATTCTGCGAAAAGTGGAAGAATCGTATTTGCTGTACATACCCTATAGTCTGACAGCTTTCAGAACCCCCCAGGAGTGCTAGGACTTTTGATAACGGAATGACCAGGAGTGGGAGAGGGTTGGTTAGGGAGGGTTTGGGTTGAAGGGTTTTCATAGTTTTGTTTTGGTTACGTCTATGAAAATGGAACTTAATACATCCTTATCCAAATTGTATTGAAACACCCTTCAAGCGAGATGTTGCGCCATGTCTATGATGCTCTGTTTACCTTTTGACAATTTTTCTTGTATCACATGGGATATTGCTATGATTGCTGTATAATGAAGGGGGGATGTAAACCAAAAAGAAAAAAGACTGTCTATATGGCATGAACCTGTTAATACCATTGTCCCATTCGCAGTTGATAAAGTATGTTTAAAAAAAAAAGGGAGCTTCCGACTGCGGGTATTGTCAGGATGGGGGATCTGTACAGGGAAGGCCGTTTCAAAACCCTTGGAGAGGCCCAGAGTGGAGTGAATCGCAATTTTATGTTCCACTTCACGTACGTGCGGGATGCATATCTGGACTTCCGTGAGGACCTACAGCTCTTCGGGCAATGCAGGAGCTGCTGGCAGGGGAGACCCGGAAGGGGTTTATAACTAGGCTTTATTACGCTTCTCAGCAAGAGCAAGAGTTTGAAGATCACCCGTCGCACCAGCGCTGGCAGGCCACAATAGGCAGTCCAATCTCGATGTTGGTATGGGCGGCATGCTGTCAACTCACCGGTCGACTTACAGCCAACTGCAACCTTAGGATCATTCACTTCAAATTTCTTCACCAAGTATATTATTTGTCTTTACAGCTCCATAAGTATGGCCTGAGTGACCCAGCGAGGTGTGTACGGTGTGGCGCTGGCGATGCAGATTTTTATCATGTTGCATGGTTGTGTGGGAGGGTGTTTGCATTCTGGACTGAAGTGACTTGTATACTGTCGGAGGTGGTGCTGGAGCCTGTGGCCTGTACGCCTGAGCTATGCCATCTGGGGTATGTGAAACAACTGAAGTCAGCTATAGACGCCTTATGGCGGTCTCCACTTTGTTTGCAAAACGGGCGGTGGCCCAGAGATGGGGATCGAGGTCTGTGCCTACTATAAAACTGTGGCTCAAGGAGCTGGTCTATTGTAGGGACCAGTTACAAGTGTATGAGGAAGAGTTGCCGGAATCCTCCCGCCCTTAAGATTTTTGGAGCCCCGTAACAGCGTATCTGATGGCTCATCCTGATTTATTCTGAAGGATTATGTTCCATGAGTTGCACTACTTCGTAAATTCTTAATACACTATAAATGATCAGGGAATACTCTATTATTGGACTTAAAAGTAGGGACACCCTATTTTTGTAATGATGCTTTCTGCTTGCAAAAGACCACTAAGCAGTGCATGTTCCTATTGAGTTGCCTCAGAGAGGTGCTAAGAAGTATACTTGTCACCTGGTTGAAGTTTGGTGTGAGGTGGGAGGGTGGGGGGAAGTTCTTGGGGGGTTTACGTTTTTGCTTCAATATGTACAGAGATTCTTTCCCACTGTAATTGTACTTACTGGTTTATATGTATGTACGCTGTGATTGATGCATATGGTAGCAAAGTAAGTAAGATGTCTTTTGGTACTGTCAAATCTAATAACCAGTTTAATTAAAAAAACTATCTCTGTCGGGCATGGGCCTGACTTCACCTTTGCAAGTAGATTAAGGGTATCCCCTTCTAAAAGGGGGCTGAATTTGTTGAGTTCAATGTTATCATTTAATTCCTTCCTGGGTTGGGCTAGGGCATGGGTACTCACAAACTTTCTCTCAGGGGCCAAATTCACAGTGTGGTTTGTGTCAGAGGGCCGCAACGATGGGGGCGGGGTCAGTGGGGGAGGGGGCGGGGCTAGAGCAACAAAAAAGACTGACCTTCGTCCCCTTCCCTCTCTCCCTCCCTCACTCCCCTTACCTCACTCCTTCCTTCACTCCCCTTCCCTCACTTCTTACTTCACTCCCTTCCCTCACTCCTTACTTCACTCCCCTTCCCTCACTCCTTCACTCCCCTTCTCTCACTCCTTCACTCCCCTTCCCCCACTCCCCTTCCTTCCCTTCCTTCCCTCCCTCACTCCCCTTCCCTCCCTCACTCCCCTTCCCTCACCCCCCATCCCTCACCCCCCATCCCTCACCCCCCTTCCCTCACCCCCCTTCCTTCACTCACCTTCCTCCCCTTCCTTCACTCCCTTCTCTCACTCCCCTTCCTTCACTCCCCTTCCTTCACTCCCCTTCCTTCACTCCCTTCCTTCACTCCCTTCCTCCACTCCCCTTCCTTCACTCCCCTTCTCTCACTCCATTCTCTCACTCCATTCTCTCGTTCCATTCTCTCGTTCCATTCTCACTCCCTCCCCCTTCCCTCTCTCCCTCACTCCCCTTCCCTCACTCTCACTCTCTCCCTCCCCTTCCCCCACTCCCCTTCCCCCACTCCCTCCCTCCCTCACTCCCCTTCCCTCACTCTCCCTCCCCTTCCCCCACTCCCCTTCCCTCACCCCCTTCCCTCCCTTCCCTCACCCCCTTCCCTCCCTTCCCTCACCCCCTTCCTTCTCTTCCCTCACCCTCCTTCCCTCCCCTCACCCCCCTTCCCTCCCTTCCCTCACCCTCCTTCCCTCCCCTCACCCCCCTTCCCTCCCTTCCCTCACCCTCCTTCCCTCCCCTCACCCCCCTTCCCTCCCTTCCCTCACCCTCCCTCCCTTCCCTCACTTCCTTCACTCCCCTTCCTTCCCTCACTCCCTTTCCCTCCCTTCCTTCACTCCCCTTCCTTCACTCCCCTTCCTTCACTCCCCTTCCCTCACTCCTTCCCTCACTCCCTCCCTCACTCCTTCACTCACCTTCCCTCCCTCACTCACCTTCCCTCCTCACTCCCCTTCCCTCACTCCCCTTCCCTCACCCCCCTTCCCTCACCCCCCTTCCCTCACTCCCCTTCCCTCACTCCCCTTCCCTCACTCCCCTTCCCTCACTCTCTCCCTCCCTCCCCTTCCCTCTCTCCCTCCCTCCCCTCTCTCCCTCCCTCCCCTTCCCTCACTCTCTCCCTCCCCTTCCCCCACTTCCCTTCCCCCACTCCCTTCCTCCCTCACTCCCCTTCCCTCCCTCACTCCCCTTCCCTCACTCTCTCCCTCCCCTTCCCCCACTCCCCTTCCCCCACTCCCTCCCTCCCTCACTCCCCTTCCCTCCCTCACTCCCCTTCCCTCCCTCACTCCCCTTCCCTCACTCTCTCCCTCCCCTTCCCCCACTCCCCTTCCCTCCCTCACTCCCTCCCTCACTCCCCTTCCCTCCCTCACTCCCCTTCCCTCACTCTCTCCCTCCCCTTCCCCCACTCCCCTTCCCCCACTCGCTCCTTCCCCTTCCCCCACTCCCTCCCTCCCTCACTCCCCTTCCCTCACTCTCTCCCTCCCCTTCCCCCACTCCCCTTCCCCCACTCCCCTTCCCCCACTCCCCTTCCCTCACTCTCTCCCTCCCCTTCCCCCACTCCCTCCCTCACTCCCCTTCCCTCCCTCCCTCACTCCCCTTCCCTCACTCTCTCCCTCCCCTTCCCCCACTCCCCTTCCCTCCCTCACTCCCCTTCCCTCCCTCACTCCCCTTCCCTCCCTCACTCCCCTTCCCTCCCTCACTCCCCTTCCCTCCCTCACTCCCCTTCCCTCCCTCACTCCCCTTCCCTCCCTCACTCCCCCTCCCTCACTCCCCTTCCCTCACCCCCCTTCCTCCCCTTCCCTCTCTCCCTCCCTCCCCTTCCCTCTCTCCCTCCCTCCCCTTCCCTCACTCTCTCCCTCCCCTTCCCCCACTCCCCTTCCCCCACTCCCACCCTCCCTCACTCCCCTTCCCCCACTCTCTCCCTCCCCTTCCCCCACTCCCCTTCCCCCACTCCCTCCCTCCCTCCCTCACTCCCCTTCCCTCCCTCACTCCCCTTCCCTCACTCTCACTCTCTCCCTCTCCTTCCCCCACTCACTCCCTCCCTCCCTCACTCCCCTTCCCTCCGTCACTCCCCTTCCCTCCCTCACTCCCCTTCCCACACTCTCTCCCTCCCCTTCCCCCACTCCCTCACTCTCTCCCTCCCCTTCCCCCACTCCCTCACTCTCTCCCTCCCCTTCCCCCACTCCCTCCTTCCCTCACTCCCCTTCCCTCCCTCCCTCCCCTTCCCCCACTCTCTCCCTCCCCTTCCCCCACTTCCCTTCCCTCCCTCACTCCCCTTCCCTCACCCCCTTCCCTCCCCCCCTTCCCTCCCTTCCCTCACCCCCTTCCCTCCCTTCCCTCACCTCCCTACCCTCACTCCCCTTCCCTACCTTCCCTTCCCTACCTTCCCTCACTCCCCTTCCCTCCCTTCCCTCACTCCCCTTCCCTCCCTTCCTTCACTCCCCTTCCTTCACTCCCCTTCCTTCACTCCCCTTCCTTCACTCCCCTTCCTTCACTCCCCTTCCTTCACTCCCCTTCCTTCACTCCCCTTCCCTCACTCCCCTTCCCCCACTCCCCTTCCCTCACTCCCTTCCCTCACTCCTTCCCTCCCCTTCCCTCACTCCTTTCCCTCACTCCTTTCCCTCACTCCCCTTCCCTCACTCCCCTTCCCTCACTCCCCTTCCCTCACTCCCCTTCCCTCACTCCCCTTCCCTCACTCCCCTTCCCTCACTCCCTCCCTCCCATCACTCCCTCCCTCTCTCCCGTCCCTCCCTTCCCTTCTCTCACTCCCTTCTCCTCACTCCCCTTCCCTCACTCCCCTTCCCTCACTCCCCTTCCCTCACTCCCCTTCCCTCACTCCCCTTCCCTCACTCCCCTTCCCTCACTCACCCCCTCACTCCCCTTTCCTCACTCCCTCCCTCCCATCACTCCCTCCCTCTCTCCCGTCCCTCCCTTCCCTTCTCTCACTCCCTTCTCCTCACTCCCCTTCCCTCCCTCCGTCGCCCTCCTCCCTCTGTCGCCCTCCTCCCTCTGTCGCCCTCCTCCCTCTGTCGCCCTCCTCCCTCTGTCGCCCTCCTCCCTCTGTCGCCCTCCTCCCTCTGTCGCCCTCCTCCCTCTGTCGCCCTCCTCCCTCTGTCGCCCTCCTCCCTCTGTCGCCCTCCTCCCTCTGTCGCCCTCCTCCCTCTCTGTCTCCCTTTCTCTGTCGCCCTCCTCCCTCTGTCTGTCTCCCTTTCTCTGTCTGTCTCCCTTTCTCTGTCTGTCTCCCTTTCTCTGTCTGTCTCCCTTTCTCTGTCTGTCTCCCTTTCTCTGTCTGTCTCCCTTTCTCTGTCTCCCTTTCCCTCCCTCTCCCTCTGTCTCTGTCCCTCTACCTCCCTCTGTCATCTCACCCTGCCTGTGTCTCACCGGGCTGAGACAGCTTCCCCAGCCAGCTTCCCCAGCGCGCACAGACACACAGCCCCACCCAAGCATTTCACAGGTCTTTAAAAAGACCATTTGCATGTGAATGGGGCTTTGTTCACCTTTTAGCGCCCCTGCAGCCCCACTCAGGCCTCCTGGAATGAATCGCTCGCAGCACAGAGCAGCAGAGTCTTTCAGAGTGTCTCTGCAACCGGCAGTGTTTGCAAACACTCTTGGAATTATTTTATTTTAAACACAGTTACGATGTCTCATGGTCCGCGGGCCGCCATGGAAGGTGTAGTAAATGAAGATGATGAGTCCAACACTGTATGTAGTTAAATCCTTTAATGTAGATTCCTTCTAGGACAGTTGATAGTAGAAGATAAGAAGTACAGATATAACCCCACCAGGAGCCTGCTCTAAGCAGCTCAGCCTGAGTAGATCAACTGACGTTATGAGCAGAGAGTCACCCCAGACATTCTATGATGTCATGAACATTCTAATCAGTAGAGCACCACAGAGAAGTAGTTTACTACACATCCTCTCTCCTTAGAGAATGACAGAAGAAAGAAAAACATAGACAGAGATACCTCAAGTGTGACATTTGCATAAAAATACAAAAATGAAGTACACAAATAAATAATGTACAACAAGTACTGCATGAGGTACGATTAGCATGAACAGAAATACAATAACATGCTAAATTCTAGATGGAAAGAAACCACTAAATGCTACTACATGTCACATCCCCTTCCCTTAGAGTAAAAGCATGGTATAGATGAATAAAGACCAGAGTAGCAAAGAAAGATGGTCACGCTCACAACTGGGTACACCAGAGAGAAAACCCCCTGAAAAACAAAGGCGAGCATAGACACAGACCCTTTACAAGCTCCCCTAACAAAACAATCTGACAGAGAAAAATAAAACTCCTCACCCAAAATCCCACCGACATGAAACCCTTGGCCACGAATCTCAGGCAGGTAGACTTTGACGGAAGCAGAGTGTCAAAAAACAACGATGTTAAACAATCTCCACCAAAAATAGGGAACAACACAGGGTACTAATCCTTAAAAATCACAACCTCCCCTAAGTAGGGTACACCGCAGGAAAGTCAACCTGGGAACTGAAACGGGGCATTGACTACCCAAAAATACACAACCTCCCCTAAGTAGGGTACACCACAGGATAGAAAACCTGGGAACTGGAATGGGCATAGACTACCCTAAAATCCACAACCTGCCCTAAGTAGGGTACACCACAGGGTAGAAAACCTGGGAACTGGAATGGGCATTGACTACCCTAAAATCCACAACCTCCCCTAAGTAGGGTACACCGCAGGGTAAAAAAAAAGCCTGGGAACTGAAATGGGCATTGACTACCCTAAAATCCACAACCTCCCCTAAGTAGGGTACACCGCAGGAAAGTCAACCTGGGAACTGAAACGGGGCATTGACTACCCAAAAATACACAACCTCCCATAAGTAGGGTACACCACAGGATAGAAAACCTGGGAACTGGAATGGGCATAGACTACCCTAAAATCCACAACCTGCCCTAAGTAGGGTACACCACAGGGTAGAAAACCTGGGAACTGGAATGGGCATTGACTACCCTAAAATCCACAACCTCCCCTAAGTAGGGTACACCGCAGGGTAAAAAAAAAGCCTGGGAACTGAAATGGGCATTGACTACCCTAAAATCCACAACCTCCCCTAAGTAGGGTACACCGCAGGTAGAGAACCAGGAACTGAAATGGGCATTGACTACCGTGAAATCCACAACCTCCCCTAAGTAGGGTACACCGCAGGTAGGGAACCTGGGAACAGGAATGAGCATTGACTACCCTAAAATCCACAACCTCCCCTAAGTAGGGTGTACCGTAGGTAGAGAACCTGGGAACTGGAATGGGCATTGAATACCCACATAACCACAACCTCACCCTAAGACACAGACCCTTAAAACAACACCTAGACAAAAAAAAAACAGTTTCACGGACCTCCCTCACAAGTGTCAACAACAAAACTGAGTGCCCCACGCCAAACCCACAAACGAAATGACAGCAGGCATTATAATGACGGTAAAAGTGTAAAGCTCCCCACACCAAGCTCACAAACTAAATGAAAGCAGTCCCCCACTCCTTACACACAAAAGGAAATAAATAAAAGTAAGCATTGCAGGCAGATATATACTTTCCTCCCCAAACGCACACAAGACTTCACGACGTTGCCATCGGAGAATAAAGAAATGAAGTTCCTTCAACGGGCAAATGGTGAACAGCGTTTCCAGAAAGAAGAGATACAACATCCTCCCAGATCACAGATCAGTTCACGAGTCGAAAGTTCGTTACCTCTTCAAAACGTGCTGTAGTTGACTTGCGGCACCAGCGATGAACTCTTGAAGAATCCCATGTAGAGAAACAGCTTATCGGAACCAGGAGATAAATGTCAACAAACTTTATTGACACAACGTTGGAAAGGACCGTAAAATTGAACAGAAGATGGCGGCACGTAACCCTGACGTTGTGCGGGGTGGCTCCCCGCTGGATGTGCACCAAAGCGTCCACTGCAGTAATGAACTGGCGGAGAGGACAGACGTCACAGAAGAACAAGAGCAAGCATCCATGAGAAGGTAAGACTGCGCGTGCCGCGTGAAAGCGCGTGGTGAATGATCATGCGCTGTTTGAAAGGCAGCAGTTAAACTGCCAAGTAGCAGAGGCAACATCTCTAATGTCCAACAAAGAAAATAAAAGTAACTGAGACACCACGAAAACGCAGCTACGGACCCCCAACCACCATGTAAATGCGCATGAGCTTGCCAAAGGTGCCACTCACAATAGAACAAGTCACTGCGACAGCGTAAAAAGTACGGCATTACCAAACGTGTAAAAGGGCTTGCCAACATTACCGTTTAACTCCTCCCTCATGAGTCCTTTTCAACGCTGCAAACACTCCTTAGGAGGTGCCAAATTCGACCTACAGACCAATGGGCAGCGTCTGTCTTGGAGAGTCTGTCTTGGCGTCACTGATGAAGCTTGTTCTCTGTAGGAGACTTGCAGACAGTAGGGGAATGCCTCACAAGTAAACGCCGATTTCAACACACATGGAGGATAGACCAAGTTGTGGAAAAAATCTCTTTAGGCACAGACGATTTCAAAAGTCTCTTTAGGCACAGAGGATTTCAAAATGTAAATGTAAATGTATTTGTACTTGTATAGCGCACAGCTACCCGCAGTGGGTTTCCCGGCGCTTGCTTAGGGAACCCGTCCTGGTATTCCCCTGCGTGATAACCCATTACTGGGCATCCCCAAGGTGAAAGCCAGGCATCCCGCTGCGAGGGGCCCTTGTGGAGATTAAGCAAGCTATTGCCCAGAGTTACAGAGTGGGACTCCGTGATTGGAATAGGCACCAAGGCTAGAATTGTCAGGTCCGGGGAAATTTGAGCCCAAGACCCGCTGAGGCGGGGAATTGAACCCTGGTCCGGGCCAGACCTCTGCATCAGGGTCTGCCGCTCCAACCACTTGAGCCACACTTCTCCACTCTAAAGTCTCTTTAGGCACAGACGATTGAACACTGTGATAGACACTTTCTTAAGAAGACTCGCTGATGGACCAAGACAATTCCCAGACAGGTTGAAGTATGTTGTTTTAAACCTTACAACATTCACCTGAAGACAGCAGAATCTGGGATAACTGAACCACAAACGCCCTAGATGCAGGCTGTCCAGGTAGAAAGGGACACTGGTGGGGTTAACCGGGGCGTTACGTTAAAGTTTCAGTTTCAAAACATGTTGCTTCTTTGGTTCTTATGGTTCTTTGGATCCTTAGGTAGCCTTTCTTCACAGTTCACACATAGGTTCATCCAGTTCAAAAAACGTCACCAAGTTGTAGTAAATGAAGATGATGAGTCCAACACTGTATGTAGTTAAATCCTTTAATGTAGATTCCTTCTAGGACAGTTGATAGTAGAAGATAAGAAGTACAGATATAACCCCACCAGGAGCCAGCTCTAAGCAGCTCAGCCTGAGTAGATCAACTGACGTTATGAGCCAGAGCGTCACCCCAGACATTCTATGATGTCATGAACATTCTAATCAGTAGAGCACCACAGAGAAGTAGTTTACTATAGAAGGCTTGCCGGGCCGCCACCGGCCCGCGGGCCGTACTATGAGTACCCGTGGGCTAGGGTATTAATTGTTTTAAACAGCACTTGGGACAATTTATTAGCATCTGAATTTATTCTGTGAAGTACTTTTGTTTAGTGCTTTGTAGCTTTTGTTTGTATTGAGCCAAGCTCAGCTTGTATTCCTTTTTTCTTCCTCTTTATAGTCTTTCCTCCAGCTTCTTTCCCTGTGTTTGTGAACTAGTTTTTGGTCCCTAAGCTTCTGTGAGTTCCAGGGTGCTAAAGGTTGTTGCCTTTATTATTTATTTATTTATTTATTAGAAAGTTTTGTATAGCGCGAACAAGACCCGTGGGTATCAGAGCGCTTAACATATAGGCGTATGCGACAGACAATATATATCACTCAGTTATACGGGCATCGGAACGAATTACATATGAGGCGTGGACGAAAGACATATATATCAAACAGTTCTACAGACAACAAATATGAGGTAGATGATAAGAGGTAGGTAATAAATATAGACAGTGTTGGATATACTTCAATCACGAGAAGATGTGTAAGCAACTATGAGGTAGATGATAGGAGGTAGATGATAAATAAGGTCGTAGGTGGATATATATCTATTATAAGTAGAGTGTGTAAACAGGTATGATATTTAGTTCATTGTCAGTTTGAGACTGATCAGTTCTAGGTAGTGTATTTTTTCATCAGATAGCTCTTTAACTCTCGCTTGAATGCTTCTACATTTTGGATCTTCCTGATGATAGGAGGAATTGAGTTCCATATTCTGGGGGCAGCTCCTGAGAACGCTCTGTCATAGGTTTTTTTCTTGTGGAAAAAGGCTGGCCGTAGTAGAAATTCTTCAGTACTCCTCGCTGGCCGATTCCCTCCCGAAAGCTGGAGTTTCTTCGCTAGGTATCCTGGGGTGTTGTGGTGTAGCGCTTTATGAGTGATACAAGCTATCTTCATTTGGATTCTGGCTTCATAGGGTAGCCAGCTTAAAGCTTTCAGGTGTGGCGATATGTGGTCGTACTTTGAATGCGTATCCGAGTTAAGGGGGCTAGCTTATTTCCTGTCTCCTCTAACCAATTTGAATAGGATTTGGTTGCTTGGTCCAGATCTGTTGGGAGCTGGTTATTTGTTGCCGAGCGCAATCTGAGTAGCCCCTCCTCTTCTATATTTTTTTCAGGCTCTTGTTTCTAGAATTTTTTTCTGCTGTTTGTTTCATGAGTGGTTGTGTGTAGTGAGCTTAAACAGAATAGGCGAGTGATCTGACCACGTTAGGGGGAGACAAATCGTCATGGATATCTGACGGTTGTTTGAGAAGATGCCATCAAGAGTGTGACCTGCTTGATGGGTACGTCCGATTCCAAGTTGTTCTAAATTTCCACCCTTCATAAAGTCAATCAAATTGGCGGTGTCTGGGTCCGCGGGTAGTTCCAGATGGAAATTAAAGTCGCCCAAAATACTGTTCGATGTAGTGTTTAAGCCTATTTCTAGAATATTGCCCACTTGAGTTGTAAACCGTCTTCTGGGGCCGGGGGGGCCTATAGATAAGGGTGCCTCTAAAAGAATCATGGTGTGTAAGGTAGAGACAAAACTCTAAGGCTTTGCATTCCTCATTAACTAATGGGTTGAAGGATGACGTAATTGTATTGTGGTGAATAACAGCTAGTCCACCTCCTTTCCTCTGCTCTCTATTTAGTGAGTAATCGAGATAGTCTGGTGGCGTAGCTTTTACTAAGTCGGGATCTGATGCATCGTCAGTACAGGTTTCTGTGACAAAGGCAATCATAATTCCCTCATCCACCAAGAAGGAGCCACATTCAATACTGTGCTTGACCAGTGACCTCGCATTGATGAGGACGCAGCTCCAAGCAGTCCCTGTCCTTTCCTGTCCCACATTAAGAGCAGACACTGGAAAAGATGTTATTTCAGGTAGTTCGTTATGGCAGCCCGGACAGATTGCCAAGTTTTGAGTATTCCTGTATTCTGGGCGCAGAATATGGCAATTTTGGTCTGCTTTATTGGGGTTAAGGGATTTAAAAAATTGCTAGAATAACAAATCCTTTTTGTAATCCCTAAAGTTGTTTGGCCAGGGGGGCTGGTGCTGAGCACAGACTAGCACGGGACGAGCGCAGACGGGCTTGCTTTTGGCGCGTAGGCGGCGCGCCCGCTGCACACGTCCGCTGCATGCTCGCGCTACAGTCCACAGTGTGCAAATAGAAACCATTTTAAAAAAAACAATGTTTAAAAGTGCAGCAAATGTAGGTTTACTTTTAAAAACAGCGCAAGTCTAATATCTCAATAAAGTTGGTCTCTCCCGGCTCAAGCCTCAGGAGGACTTTACCTGGCGCGCTCGCACCAGCGTCTGTTTATATACCGGCAGGGGAATCAACAACTAGCCCGCTGACCGGCTTTCACTCCAAAATGTCGGCAGTCCTGCGCTACACCTGCGAGGGACTTCATGCTGTGGGCTCAAGCCTCAGGAGGACTTCACCTGGTGGTGTCGGAACTCTGCCTGTAATAAGTTTGAGAAGTGCTGGGTCTAAATAAGGCTGGCTGAAGGCCTGACCTCTGGGCACTGAGCGCCTTGGCTAAACCCAACTTTGTTATGCACTTGCTAATGGCCGACCCTGGTTGGGTGGAGTGTTTATGAGGGGAAGCAAGATACTGGATGCCAGTCTGTACTGTGTTTAAAGAGAGGCCTCTAGGTTGTCCGTGTTGTAGTAGGCCAGAAGCAAAGGCCCTGCACTGAATCCAATGGAGCGGTCCTAGAGGGGAACTTGAACCATATTGAAGAGGAGCGTTTATGGAGGTTGGAGTGTGGTCTTGTAGTCCCATACTTGTGGGAGGTATCCAAGAACAATGCGAGCAGTATTAATGCCAGCGATTGACTGTCACTCAGCATGTCACACATAGGACAGGAACATTTCACATAATCCCATTTCTAAGGCAGAAGTGTCACACAAATGCGAACTGCAAACCCGGCAGCCCTGAAAGAGGTGGCCCTCTAGGTGCTACAGTGACGTCTACTTAGTCACACACTGAGGGTTTTTATAGCAGCATGCAAGGAAACTACATAGTCACACCCTCCAGAATCATTTAGTTTGCCACTTAACACTGGGTCTGTAAAGCCACACAAGCTTGAAAGTTTCTGAAAATCCTGACGCGTTTTTTTACACGTTGCCTTAATTCCCTCAACAAATTCTCACCGAGGTAGTTAGTCAGAATACCTCACACATCTCCACAGACAGTGTCGATCCTAGGATATGTGGGGCCCTGGGCGGAATAGGAACATGCAAGGCCCCTATAATTTGCATAAGATTTAACCTCACAGGAAGTGACCTCATAGGAAGCAATATCAATTGGCCATTATTTATATGGCATTGATGAAGCTGCTTTGCAAGAAGCTACTTACCAAGTTTGGATATCAGTAAAATAGCATTAATAATCCTAATAAAATACGTACATAGATATTAAATCGCTATTTAGTAGATTGAATGAAGTTTAAATGTAGTTTAAATGAATTAAACTTGGTTATTGTTCTATTGAATGGGATGAATGAAAATGATATGCTAACCGGTCATTCTGATTCTGGCACTAAGAGACTCCCAGAAGAGAATGTGCGGACTTTACTAATGTGGAGAAAAAACAGTTTTGAGTGTTTTTCCAAAAGACTGAAGTTACACCATAGTTCAAGAGGGAGATAGTTCCAGTCCTGCACAACTAGAAAGGAGAAGGATATGCCTCCAATCAGGGCCATCTAAATTTTAGGATGGCACAGGAGTTTGTTGGTACAGCGTATGGGGGCTCTGGACTGAACGTAAGGAGTGCTATTGAAAGATAGATCCTTTTTAGTGCAGTCACAACAACAAATGGATAGTGCGTTGACGTTCGAGGCAGACCACATAGAGGTGAGAAGAAATGGCATAGCGAATCCGCCATCGCAGATGAGCAGCCTAGCACGGTTCTTAATGATTTGAAGGGTGCTGAATGCAAAAGGTATAAAGCCCAAGAAAAAGGGCATTTGCTTAATCTAGTGAGAAGATAATTAACTGTACAACAGCCTTGCGGTAGTGAGAGGGCAGAAAAGGACCGATTTTCTGTTGCTTATGGATGTAGTAAAGGAAATTAGATGAAACATGGCTATTATACTCTGAAAGAAAGAGAAGATGCTGGAAAATGAATCCAAGATTTTTTTGCTGACTCTGCCAATTTGGGCGATTGAGGTACTTCCACTAGCCACCAACGAGAACACCATATGGTATGAGATCCTTTAAAAATGAGAATCCTTGATTTGTCACTATAAGATTTAAATGAATTTGTCTTCATTCAGAAATCAACTGCTAGCATGCAGGTACAAACATATTATTTGCCAGAGACCTGATTGTCATTGAAGGAAATCATGTTTGGGTATCGATATGCGCAAGATATCGGCAAGAAACCAAAGGACTGTATGAGTAAGGCTAACTGGGGATGATAAAGATTAAATAGATCTTCTATTAATGTCCCTTAGTGACGCCTTATAATTTGGAAAAGACATCAAAAATATCATCAATGTTTTTAAGTTTTGTCCTGAAGGTGGAGTAGACCAACGATGATCCACCGAAACGCCGCGCCGACAACTTGATATTTTTATAATGGTTTCTGTTATTTTTTGTAGATAACTTGATATTTATAAACTGTTTCTGATATTCTTGTGATACTGAATATGTAAATCCTTAAGAGAAGATTTGGTTTCATTGACTGTGTAGCACAACATTACATGGGGGTACAATAGTGGCTTCTACTGAAACAATGCAGTGAAATTATCACAAAGGACAAGGTCGATTAAATATAGTAAGAAAATGTTAGTGATTTGTCCATATGCAAAAAATATTGATAAACTCTTTTTATGTTTCTCTTGTAGTTATTGTCATGATTGTTTTTAGCCATGAATTGTTGATATTGGTTTTAAATTGATTTTAGCAGTAAAAAAAATAGTTGTTTAAAAAACAATATTTTTGCAATTAACAGGTCTCATTGTTTGATTGATAGGATGAAAGAGTATTGTTGAACATATGCTGTGTGAAAAATTGAAGGTAATAACCCATACATTAGATACAAGAGGGACCTTTTCCTGTTTGTTTCCGTCTCTTACATCCACAGAAGAGCTACTGGAAGAATATAAGCTCCCCTCGATAGCGACACTGGCATCCATGCCTAGATCAGCGTACAAATTAGTGGTAAAAAAGGGATAGAAAAGCCTAACCTTGAGTCGGGAAATTGATGCAGCCTCCAGATATAAGCATAGCAGATATATTGTAATCACCTTTTCTGGGTTAAGGCAACTGTTCAGGGATGTGGAATTCCATTAGCCCGACGCCCAGGACATATTGTTTGGGGTCAAGGGCAACAAGTTTTAATGCTCATTTTGTCCTTGGGACAAGCAGGCCCAACCACCTGAAGCACAGACTCTTTGGCTGCCAGTTTGCAGTTCCACATTAAGGATCAAGGAAGGGCACTGCCTGCAGTTAAGTTAATTTTTGTGTGCATATGTTAATGCTGTTCAAACTTGTATTTATGGTTCATTAATTGAGAGCCTTTATTATTAGGCGGAGCGCTCTCAGTAAATGTAAGTTCTGACTGCACTACTGACAGTGGTTCCAGTATAAAAATGTGGACACACGGTTTCAAAGTTTAGCAATATGAGGCTATGCATAATTCACTTTGATTAGATGCAAATATTTGCAGAAGCTTGAAAGCAAGATTAATGATTCTTTGCTTTCAATATAAAATGTCCCTAAAAAATGAAAGTAGGAACATTTTTTTTTTGCTAAACTACTGTAAAATTTCATGTACCATTTCTTTGCAGCATCATTTAGTGAAATGTGTTGATGCATGCTAGTATTTCCCCAAAATATTCATATTAGAAAATCAGTGTAACCAGTTTCAATAAGATTTTGAGAAACATAAAAATAAACAAGCATTGGCAAAGCCAGTTGGTCTGAAATTGTAGTCCGCTTTTTAGCTATGGCAATGCGTGACTTGTTGTGGCATGGTTTTTGTAAAACCTTATTGATGTGAGAGCTGCCGGACCCTCACCATTATAACAAACATTGGCAAAAGCTAAAATAGTTTTTGGTCTCAAAGCACACACTGCCACGTTAGTTACTGGCCCTGAACAAAACTACTTGGTGTGTTGATATGCTTCTTATGAAAGAGCAGAATGCTGTCACTCATGTGAAGCCAGCCGATACAGAGAGAGAAAAATTTTAATAAACACTAAAGGTCATGGTTAACACCAGACCAAATTAGGTGCCCAATTATTAATGAAAGTCTCAAAAGTGCACCTTGGGTTTATGTCCTTGCAATAAGGGCAGCTATATGGCTTTCGTGAATTCACAAGAATTTACAGCAGTAGGGCAAGAAATAGTACTCCTAGAATGTATTTGTGAACTGCATTTTAGCATGAGCAAATATGCATGTGTAGATTTGCTCATGCGAAAACCTGAGCGTTTGCAAGTTTATTTTCCCTCCAACCACTTTTTTCCCAACTCTGGAAGAAGGTTTAAGTCTGCCATTGTCGGGAGTAAATTTCCATTATTTCTCAGTATTGGAAAAGATTAGAGAAGAGTTGTTGAAAACCCTTAAAACATGCAAGTTAGTAGGTTTACACAGACTCAAAAGGACATTCCAACCCTGGAACTATTGTTTACCACTACCTTCAGTCCCAGTATGTAGATCTGCGGAAACGTAGCAACATAAAAGGATTACTAGTATTCAAACACTAATATGGTATGAGCCCTGGCATAATCAGAGAGGCTATATAAGAGCTCTTTTATAATGATATTGCTGCCATAATTTGTCACCGCACAACATGGCACCAAAGGGACAAGTGGATTTTGTTACAGGACAAGTAGATTTATGAAGCAACCTGCCCTATGGACAAGTAGATATTTTAATAAATTCCACACCCCAGCAACCTTACCTTGATTTTAATTTGTGGCTTCAGAACAAGGCCATGTTTTTGACATTCAGTTTTTTTTAAATCTCCCTTTTAAGGCTTTTGATGGTTCATGGAAACTAAAAGGTTGCACGGACAGGTCATGTAGGAAATTCAAGTTAGCTAAAGGGTACACTCAACATAGAATGTGCCTATGCCCAGCCCTACTAGACATATCCAAAAATATTGAAAGCCAATGTTTAATGCCGAGGGCATAAGAACAACAACAGTGGGTGCATTATTGTGCTTCAAAGGTAGTTCTGTAAAAGTGGTGGGTAACCTTGGGCCAGATGTAGGACACCAAATAGCGGTCGGTAACGGCCGATTTCGTCTGTTACGACTGGTATTTGGTTTTTGATATGTAGGGGGCCTAAAATTTACCGATTCGGTAAATTTACCGATTCAGTAAAATACCGACTCTGTAAATTTACAGAATCGGTAAATCTAGATGTAGGTGGCACTGAAAACAGTGCCACAGGCCCTTAAGAATTTGTTATTTACCACAAAATAATATTTTGCGGTAAATAACGAATTCCAGTGTACATGCACATCTGTGCATGTACACCTGTGCCATGTGACACACATACATGCCCTTAGGGCATGTATGTGTGCCACATGGCGCACAAGCCAGAATCAGGGGTGCAACAGGGTGTCAAAGTGACACCCTGTCCCCCTTGACAATTCGGTAATTTTACCGAATCAGTATTTACCGATTCGGTAATTGACATTGATTCCTATGGGCCTCAAGGCCCATAGGAAGCAATGGCAATTACCGAATCGGTAAATACCGATTCGGTAATTACCGAATCATACCGTTTCGGTAAAAATTACCGAATAATTACCTACATCTCCTTTACCGAATTGGTAAAATTTGGTATTCTAGAATTGGTTAGTGAGATATACCTACATTGGGCCCCTTGTGAAGTTCGTGAGGCAGACGGTTAAGCTCTGGGAGAAAAAGACTTAACTTAGTGTTTTTTTTTTAATGCGTAGATTTTTAATGGTAATCCGTATTTAGTGATGTCTTTTGTGTAGCATATTTATTGTATATAGTTTTATGTAAACTTTAAACAATAAAGTATTCTCTACTCCTCAATGCTTCACACTTTACATCCTCTCTGCCTGACTCTTAGAGTACCCATTGATTCTGCCCCTCTTACATGCACCTCTCACTAGTCCCTCTCTCCCCCCTTCACTTACATTCTCTGCTGGTTCTGCCTCCCTGAGCAGCTCACATCCATGTGCTACCCTTCACATATCATCTCTCACTCCAATCTTGTACCTTTTTTTGCGCATTTGTCCTCTTTTATTCCACCTCTCCCCTTTAAATCCACCTCCCCTCTTTCACCTCCAGCCTCTCACCTTGTCTCACTGTTTCTGAATCTCCTACATTCATCTCCCTCTTCCATGCTCTACACTTCCTTCATCCTTCCCAGACTCTGATTTGTCTCAGTGATTCTGCTCCTCTTTCACCCCCCTCTCTCCTCCCTGTTGCACACTAGGGACCCCATTAGGAAGGCAGGCAGACAATCCGACGTAAAACGGGACCGCTCGCCATAAGGGCGGCGGTCCCGTGGGGGCCATTAGGATGCGCCCGCCACACTAGCGGGCGCATCACGTTTTTTGTAACATTGCAATGCTAAAAATGCACATTGCGCACTTCAATGCACAACGTGGCAGGCACTGCGCAGTGCCTGCCATGTTGTACAGTGAAGTGCAGGGGGGTACCATAGGTACCACCCATGTGCACCCCCCAAACCCTGGAGTCCCTGGGGGCCCGCAACGGGCCCCCACAAGATATTCCTGCATGTTGCCGCCACGGAAAAGCATGTTCCCGCCCACATCCTAATATGGCTGGCGGTGTCTAACAGACACCGCCACCATATGAAACCCTTTTTCCGTCCGCCGCGGTCCCCCCCGCCATAGTAATATGGCGGGGGGAAATGGGTGGCGGGCGGGGAAAGATGTTGGGCGGATCGCCACAGCCCGCATGGCTGTACTGCAGTTTGGCGATCAAAGTACCCAGCAAGTGGCCTGCTCAAACCCTAAAAATGATTTGAACTGGCTCCAAAGCAGCATTAATTCATCAAACAACGAGCTTAAACATGGTTCAAATTCAGAGATTAGCTGCTTTGAAGCTATTACAACTATGCTCCTGGAATGTGGGAGAGTGATAAAAGAAGACTGAAGATTGCAAGAAGATATTCTACTGGAAACAATAATATATCTTCTAATTACAAGAGACGTAACACAACAGCCAATCCCTTTAATTTTGACAGATTGTAACGTGGCTGACTCCGATAAAAAGCAAATGCCTATTGGAACTTAGTAGTAAAAATCAAGCGGTGGTCTTTGGAGTAGCATTTCCCCACTAGTTATAGCTAACATTTGACTTTATACATCACAAAAGAAAAAGCCGGAAATTGTGAGGAAACTATATTTGGTAATGATCGACCTCAAAGCAGAACATAATAATGCTGCCATACGTTTGTTGGGGGCCTTAATGCAAATCTGTTTTCTCTACCACATGAAGAGGAACAAAATGACAGCCCAATACTTTATGTGGAGTTTACCCAACCAGGTTGCACCGCCAACCAGGAGACAATAAAATCTGAGAAAATATTTTGACAACATACATCTTGACCTGTTTACGAGTTATAAATGGAACAAACCTTGAGGAGCAACCTCGCCGATTGGGTATACATCTCCATTAAGAGTAATTCCATAATTTACTTCATATTGGTAATTCTTTCCTTGGGTAAACACATCTCATTTTTCAAAATTGATTGCCGCTTGGATATTGACCATTTTCTCCAGGTGACTGGTATCAACTAGGACTATTCTCCAACCACAAGCATAGAACCTAATTACTCCCGCATACACAGCAAAATATAAGAGATTAAAATCGAATGGTCTGCATATAGAGTATACCTAGGTACAGTGCACACTCCTAGAGAAAGGAGACACCAACTGGTAATCCTATACATGATTGGGAGAAATTCCTCAGGAAACCTCTTCTGAGGAGGAGCCAAGCTGGCGACCAAGACGGCCGCCTAGGCTCCCGGATCCATCAACCTCCTTCTCCTCCCAGAAGATCCTGCACCTATGCCATGCCCCCGCATAGATGAGATGAAACAATGCCTGACCGTGTGATCCCGAGTGATCTAACCGCTTTGTGGACGGAGAAAGGTCGACGTAAAGATTGCGGCCTGTACCTGATTCGGAACCGAGACCTTGAGTAATGGAGAGGCCGGAGGTGAGTTGAGCAACATCAGCCATGAGAGATCGAGAAGAACCGGTCGGCCCGGAAGTAAACCGAGATTTGCCAATTTCAGTGGTGGACCTCTAATCCGAACAGTAGCAACAGCGGAGAAAGGCAATATCACTCAGACTGTCCCGAAGTGCTTTTCCTAACGATCCCGATAGTGGGTGGTACGGAGACTGACTGCAACTTCGCCCGACCGGAGCGAGTGCATCTCGGAGACAGCCTGAGGTATCCCGGACCTCAGCGAGTTCGGTCGTTGGCTGTTAAATAGCGTTGACCCGAAGATCTTGCCTCTGGACGCGGATTACTATAAACAGACACAGCGCACGACATGGCGCCCGTAAGCGACTCGAGTGACACCCAGACCCGTTCCACCAAAGGGACTGAAGAGGCCCAAATGAACACTCCGGAACTAAATATCCTGCCCGAAGGGTCTCCGGTAGAGACGAGAGCTGTCAATACTGTGAGAGACGAGACGGGACCGACGCTGGGAGATGTAATGGCGGCTGTTGTTGGATTTCACTTCTCCATGAGCCTGAGAATGCTAGCTCTGGAATCTAAATTGGAGGGTATTGCGCCTGGGATGGGGCTAAAAAGTGCGGACCCCGTTGAATCGAAAGGTGAAACGAAAGTCCTTGAATTCAATTTAGCTTTATTAACAGATGTCGGGAATTCCGTGGAACAAGAGGTGAGGGAGAAAGTTGACAGCGAGTTATCTGGCTTGAGGTGTACAAATGTGTCTTTCTTCTCTCCCGGACTCTGCGCCATTCATTCAACAGCAACGTCAGGAATTCTTGTCGGGGAAATGGGACTGCAGAGTAAAAGGGGTCCAATATGCTTTGCTGTTTCCAACTGGCCTCCGGGCGGAACTTAACAAACAAGTATTGTATGCTGACTCTCCTGAAGTTGCAGTAGATGGGCTGGGGAGTCTTTATGCTCCTGATCGGACAGGCCAAGGTTGAGCAATATACGATTATTGTATGACATTAGTGACTCGGTGGTGGTGCGGGACTTCATCCTTATATGATTAGTATGCGGGAGGTGAGGCAGGCGAATAATGATCCCCCTTAATTTGTATATTTTGACATTTGATAATTAGATCCGTTAGCATAGGGGAAGCTGAACTGTGGTGGGGCGAGGGGGGCCGGAGGCCTGTTCCAAGGTCCTCCTCCATTTTCTATTTTTTTAGATATCTTAGTTTAGTTTTGGGGCGACAGGCACACTGCTAGTTCACACTGCTAGTTGGGGACGAGCGAAAGCTACATGCAGGGGTGCAGGGTGGGGGATGGGGTTTGCGTTGGCGTAGTTAATTTTATTTTTATGGTGTGTATAATTTCTTATCGTTTATCCTGATTATGTTTTCATATCCAGGGGCAATACAGTTTTCTTATCCTGTTTAATTGGGTGGCGGGGTCTGAGAGCCGTAGCACATCAAATGCATTCTAAATTGTATGTAGTCAACTATTGTCGAGCGATCATGGCATCGGTGTCCCAGCAACCTCCTACATCATCTTACAGAACTCCTGAAATTGTTTGCTTACTATTGTAACCGAATGTGATGTCCCTGATACGTCTTTGTTTCATTTTGTAAAGTTGGTCCTTCTCTAGGAGAGAGGTCAACGTCAAGAAATAGTTTCTGTGCAGAACAGAATAACAATGTCTTAATGGCTTATAAAGAAAGAGAATTGAAAAAAATAATACTAAAAAGCTGTGCAAAGGGAGCTCCAGGACCCAATGGTCTACCTCAAGTTCTTTTTAAAACAAACCCTACCTTCTGGTCAACAAAATTGATGCAGATTGTATAATTGTGTCTTGGAAAATGAGCAAATGCCAGACTACTGGAGGAAGGGCAATCCTACACTCAATATTTAAGTCCAGCAAACTATCTATAGTAACACATCCATCATCATAACTTCTGTAGAGCACAAATACTCAAAATTCCTTTTCCAACATGTCATGATCAATTGTGCCAAATAAAATAACCATTGTGTTGTGTTACCTGAATTTAAAAAGCGCAAACAATTACCCGAAGGTGTCAAGGTGCTGGCACTGTGGAAGAGGAAACCAAGGAAACATGATGGCGATTACTTAGGGAGAGCCACGTTTTTAAGGCTTTTCTGAAATTTAGTAGGTTAGGAATTGATCTAATGTGAGCGGAAGCTTATTCCATTCCTTGGCTGTGGTGTTGATAAAACGTCTGCCTCCCCACTTTGTCTGTTTATAGCTCTGGACTACCAGTTGCCCGGAGCCACAGGACATGATGTTCCTGCCTGGAAGGTACCACTTGAAAGGTTTTTGCTCAACATCTGGGCCAATCCCATGGAGAGCCTTATGGGCCATTTAGAGGGCTTTGAATTGGATCCTTTGCCTGACAGGAAGCAAGTGAAGCTGTTTCATAGCAAGGGTATCAGAATTGTGTCTGGGTGTCCTAGTAAGGACTCTGGCTGCCACATTTTGTAATACCTGAAGTTTGTTGAGTTGTTGTTCCTGCACATTATGGTATAAAGCATTGCAGTAGTCTATTTTGGCTAGTATAAGAGCAGAGATAACTGTTCTCTGGGCACAGACTGGAATGAAGGGGAAGATATTTTTAAGCAAAGAAAGTGGATGTAGTGACTGCCTTGATCTGTGGTCCAAGAGTCCGGTTAGTGCCCAAAACCACACTCACATTTCTGACCTTCTTTATTGAAGTGGGAAGGAACCCATTCCTTGAGTCCACCTAGCTGGTGCCCTTAGATTTGGGCTATTCCCAAACAAGATGACTTCAGCTTTCCCTGAGTAAAGCTTTAGACAATTTTGGCTCATCCAGTGACTAATTGCTACCATGCAATTATTGAAATTTACACCGGTGTGAATATTTTCTGATAACATGGCAGCCACAATTTGAGTGTCATTGGCATAGGAGGTCAGGTCAAGACCAAAGGATCTCATCAGTGCTGCCAGAGGTTTAACATATATGTTAACAAAGGTGGGGCTAAGGGCAGACTCTTGCAGAAACCCACATTTCAGGCTAAAGGGATCAACCTGTTTCCTTTCTGAATGAAAGGATCTTAGAAGATTGAGAGTGGACCCTTTGATACCGACAGCCTTGAGACAGTCGATCAAGATCTTGAAGTCGACAATATCAAAGGCTGCCAATAAGTCAAGGAGCACCTAAGCTGCACTACCACAGCGACCCACTATAGTTCAGTTGTTGTCGGTAGTCTTTATCAGGGCTGTTTCGGTACTCTGACCACTTCTGAAGCGGAAATTGAGTGGTATTTAGCAACTAATAGTCGTGGAAGAATTGACCCAGTTGCTGATTCAATGCTTTTTCAATAATCTTGCCAGCTAGGGGGAGACAGGAGTTAGGTCTATCATTGTTTGGATCCTAGAGTGGAGAATTACTTTTTTTAGCTTAGGAAGGATGGAGGGCTCTTTCCAGACCGAAGGAAAGTGTCCAAAAGACAACACAGTGTTAAAGATCGTGGTCAAGTATTCTGACACCGTTTCTGCAGCCATGTTAAGGCTAGAGGGAGAACATGGGTCCAACTGGGAGCCTGAATTAATTATTTTAATACGTAAATTTAGTTGCTGTGGAGCAATAGGGGTGACATTAGATATTATTATTATTATTATTATTAAGCAACTTGTATCGCGCAAACTAAACCCGAAGGTGTCAAGGCGCCATAGATACATTAGGATTTTCCAGAATAGGCATATTTGGGGAGGGGGGGGGTTTGAGGGGGGGAATCGTCCAGACTAGATCCCTGCTTCTTTGTATTTGGACTATGAAGAAACAAGCCAAAATATTACAGAAGACCTGGACTTTATTATTCGGGTACTCCTGGGAGGTGATGCCATACTAACCACAACCTTAAAAAGCTCTTTTGGAGAATTATTGGCATCACTTATTTTTTAGGTAGACTATGTCGACTTTGCTTTAAGCACAAGGTTTTTATACATGTTAAGGCAGGCCTTATATTTATCTTTTTCAGTGGGATTGTTGTCCTTTCTCCAGAGTTTGTCTTGTTTTCTGCTTTCTTGTTTTGTTCCGCCTGAGGTTTTCAGAAAACCAAGGGGCAGTGTTTTTTTTTCTTCTTCTAGGCTTAAAGGTTTTTAAAGGGGTGGATACTGCTATGGCTGTTGTATTTATTGTGTGCATTTGCAAGAAGAACCTTTTGCATTTGTATGCCAGAAATATAAAATTATCACAACATGCCACCTAAGAACATGGCAGTAATTTAAAAAAGAAAAAAAATCCAGTTCTGATGAATATCATTAGTTACATGCCCAGGAGAGCATGTCATGAGAGGTGTTTGTCTAGAGAGTATGGCTTACAGAATTACGACCCAGATAAAATGTCAGCTGTACTGACAAAATAACATGCCATAGAAGTTACCATTTAGGTAGTGTGCCCTTCTGGCAACCTTTAGATGTATAGCTCCGATAACCTACAAAAGGTATCTTTATGAACCTTTGGCAGTAACATACACTTTTATTAAAAGAAAAATATAAAGTGTTTATCTTAACCTCTGAAGGATAGTTGCACAATATGTATATGGTTTTGAAAATGTAGACTTTTTTCTTTTAGGAGAAGTTTAAAAGTTATCTAGACAGTTTGAAGAAAGAGCTGGAGGTTACGCTAGAACTGCATTGCAAGGAAGAGACAAAAGTGACACAACAGGAGGTAAGAGAAAAGTAATTGATATACCAGTAGTGTGAAGCATGCTCTCCAAACATTGTCTTGCTATACAAGTTAACCAGCAAGACCAAAGAATTTGTGTCAGGGTCTGTCATACCTAGATTTGGGTTTTCTTGACTGTACTTTGAAACTATCACCTGCAGCGTCCACAAATATAAAGGCATAAAGTCATTTTAAGACCTCAGGGTTTTAGAGAGTGTTTGTTCGGATGTTGCGTAAAGGTGAGAAACTGTTATCCTGATTTGTGCTTAGATGTCTTCTCTGGAGAGGTGACCACAGTCCAAGGGGTGATGGTAACAAGGATATTAATAAAGTGCTTTACTATAGCCTTGCAGCCCGCCGTAGCAGGCTATACCGGCTATTAAAGGCTCGCTAAGGCGTTAAAGGCCTGAGCCGAAGGTGAGGGACTTTAAGAAGGTAGCAGGACTTTATTAGCCGCTATAGCCCTGCTATGAAGGGCTATAAGGCAATTAGAACATTCTGCCACTACAGGGCAGAATGTTCTAACAACTAAAACAAAGGCGTGTCGGAGCCTGAGGGGATTTAAATGACCTCTCAAACTCCGAGAGGCCTATAAAAGACATTGGAATGTTGCTCTGCGGGCCTTTACCGGCCCGTAGAAGCAGGGAGCACTGCATTGTCTGCAATGGAGCTCCCAACATTGCGATGTTCGAATACAGGTTAAGGCAGAGGTTTACATCCTTTGCTATAACAAGAGCTACTTCTGATGAGTGAAAATAGTCCCGAGCTGCTAATGGCTTTGGCCATTGTTACAGTAGTGACCACATCAAAGACAATCATTATAGTGGCCGCACCTTGTAGGATTATTAGTAGTGATCACCTGTCATACCAACATATCATATCTATAATATTGATTAATACAATAGCATGAAATTATGTAGGGATAAGTAAGTATAGATTTACAATCCCTAACTTCATGTCTACATATATGTAGCAAAATGGGTAGATGTGGAGTTAAGAATATAAATAACGTTAGACTCCGGAGCTATGAGTTTGAGACGCCTGTTTTAAGGAACCTTAACGGGGTGTCTTGTGTATTATCCAGGTGCCCCCAGGTATCTGGTGTATTTTCCTGTGTGCAATTTGACCGTGGTCACTGGGGCAGTCTGCATTCCTCTAGCTTCCACTGCAGCCTCCCTTCATTACTTTTCTTAATCTTCAGGACATCCAAAGTTTATCTTTGATGTCCAGCAAAGCTGGGATTTTAAAAGATGGTTCCATCCTCCTGTGGTTTAAATCCACCCATTGGTGCTAGGTAGGGCAGATGACCAATCGGAAAACCCAGATGCCGTAGTTACCGTTTTTCTTTTTCAGAAGGTAAACAATCACGGCATGTCCATGTCACACGTTATTTCCGGGAAATTTATTTCTAATTATCTTGTGCACTATTATTTGGAATTGCAGATTCATCCGCCATCCGCTCATATTACTTCTGTATACAATTTTTAAAAGTTACCTACAAGGACTGGATTTTTTCAGTAATCTGATTTAAATAATTGATCATTCTATATCAACCTTGCTGTATTACCACTATTAATATAGTTAAAGCTGTCAGCCTTTGTAAGTCATATAGGTGCTTACAACCACATGAATGGAAGAAGTGTAGAACTGTACTGAGCATAGGTTTCATATGTACCGAACTGTCATCATGTGTCTGTCAACTTATTCAGTATTAGATACAATCCTGCTTGGAGTGCCATGTATATAGCTTCCTTAACAAGGTAGCGGACATATATTTCAGCCTTTTTGAATTATCAAAGGGGAAACCTTCTACAGGACTAGGTGGTGAATAACAGCATAAGCGCAGTGTTAGTGTTTTTAGGTCTCGTGTTTGGCAGCGCATGCGCCGCATGCGCTGTTCAGCAAGACCTTAAGTAATCTGTATATGTTGGCAAGCAGCCAATAGTTTCTCCTGCTGCTTGCCATTGGCTTAGTGTTGTAATTGCATTTCTTACCGTTCTTTTCATTGGCAGTTCTGACTTCCGTGTAGTCCGGAAGCAGCCGCTACCAACTACAGTTTTAGACCGCACTGTTCAGACCTTTTGTTTGTCTTGCGCATCACTGCCTGACCTAAACATGGCAGCGGCGCATGCACAGACCGTTCCCTTTAGCGTTTGCCGTTTACTTTTGTTTGCGTAAATCAACTCAGCTATGAGGTTACGCCAGTTTGTTTACACGAGGCTTCCCTGCACACGCCTTTTTCTTTACACTAGGCTTCCCTGCACGCGCCTTGAACCCGGGTCGCACTTCGCAGCTGTTCATTCTTCAGAGGTCTACAGTACTGCCTGCCTTGGTGAGATCTATTGGTGTTGGTTTCTTGGCCGAAGGAGGACAGGACATGTGCACGCGTGCTGAGGACAGGAGTTGTGCACACGTACGCACATCTCCTGTCCGTACTTGCAGCATTTAAGCAGAACGCGCGCATGGCGTGCTTTCACTCTCACGGCGACAGCTTGTTCTCTTCCTGGTTGAACTGTAGACAGTCCTCCTGTCGTCCTGTCCTCCATTCTGCCTTTAGGTCTCTTGATATAGGTCAACGTCTGAATTCAAAATACGCCCAGTCTGGGTAAATGGGCTGTGCCCCAGAAGCCGATGTATCTCATATTTTTTAAAGCTGTTCTTTATCTGAAACAGCAACATGTTACTCTTATCAGCCGCAGCCTGTTCTTTATTGATGAATTCTGACGTACGCCGACCACATTGTACCCCATGTTGCTGTAACTATCATGTTGCATTCGTCTTTTGTTGTTCAGTTGTTTTAGATTACTCTGCCCCCAGGGGTAAAATTCCCGACTGGTCGATTCCTCAGAAATGCCATTAGGACTTAGGGCAGTGCCTTGCCCAAGAACGACTGGCTTTCCTGGTGCACCGACCCTACCGCTACCTCCGATTGCTTCTCTTGTAGATGCTCATGGCCCCGCCCTCTCCTTTACGTGCATGGTATTTCTCAGATTGTGTTCCATATGCAGCATAATTTATGTTTACCAGATTACTGCACTTGTCACAAGGACTCCTAATTCCAGGTACTGGGTTTTCCTTATTGAACTTGATGCATTCTGGGAGTTGTAGTCTTAGTTCAGTGGGAAGAATTGTCTGGATTGGCACCTGTAAACGATCTGTGAAAGGGAAGTTCAGCTGAGACAAATGTAAGCTGGTGAGGAGGATTCAACATTATTAGTACAGGTTGTGATGGAACGATAGCACTGAGCATTGCGTGGAAACCGGATTAAGGAATTTGGCCCACAACAAGACGGTGTACCGAGGTTGAATCCTGAAACGAAATGAGGGTCTAAGTGCAGATCGTGAAGGGAAGAGATGATGGAAATGGCGTTGTCTGCAGCCACTGAGAAATACACTTCCAAATCTAGCATGTTTTATGCCTGGTTTCATCTGAGAGGACCTATGCGCCCAAGTAGCAGCTGGGTTAAGTGCTCACCGAACTGGGTAGAAAGATTACCCTAGCATTGCCTTTTTGTTCTATACTTTGTTTATTTCTGCATCACTCCGCTTTGTTTTCTAGTTTAGTTGATTTTCCTATCAACCCGTAAAACTTTACGACTTTAACTTGGTTCCGGTTTTAATCATCCATTACCCCGACCCCTACTTTTTCCCGTTTCTCTCGGAGCTACACCCGCGCCCTTGAAGCATCCTTAATTGGTATATAGTCTACTCGGCCCTTTAAATACGTCAGCATGCGTGTGCCAATGGAAGAGTTCATTTTTACAACTCTGAAGTGGCTGCATGCACGTATCTGCCTTTGCTTGTAAAACGTAAGGATAAAACAATGTAATACCTACCGTTCATAGATGTTTCAAGTTGAAGCCTCTGTATCACTCTTAATGATCAATCCGCAAAATGTTATTGAATATTACATTCCATCCTTTTGGAATTGCTTATGTATTAGTATCCCGTCTCTTTCCACTCACATCGGCTATCCCCCCCCTCACTCTCCGCTCATGGACACCCTCATAAAGCACTCCTGTTCTAAAACGCCTATGGGTGGGGGAGTGGGAGAGGAGGAGAGGATAGCCCATATGTAACCCTTAAGGATACTTTAAATTGTATTATACACTTTTGCCAGTCACTAAAAGAAGAGAACTTGCTGCCACGCAGAGGTTTCTACTCCTTAGGCCAACATATATTTGTCAACATGGATAGCTTACATTTGTGGAGAATATTTATGGGCAGTTAATGCCAGGCATAAACATGCAGTCACAGTGGTAAAGTAACACAGCCAGCGTTGCCAGAACTGTAAAATGTATCTTTCCATAAAGGTATTATGCAAGCTTTTTTGTAGAGCGGAGTCATGTAAGATTGAATAGAACATGCCAGCATTCAAATCAATAATTAACGTAAGATTGAATAGAACATGCTAGCATTCAAATCACGAATCCTACCAAACGAGATATTAATTTATTATATTTATTTTTTTAGTTTCCACATTTTATTTTATTGTTGCAGTTTTACTAGGCACTGCACTTGAAATCAGGGTCTGAGGTTATGGTTAGATGAGAGGATATTGTAATGCCTTGTTAAAACAGTATCGTGACCGCATCATGGAGTAACGTGCGCATGCATCTAAACATTTCATTTGATGAGGCTGGTGACACATAATATTGAATACGCGTTAAAGGCGTACATTGTTTAGCTGTCTTGTCCAGTTTTCAGCACGCATCTTTGAGCGACATGCCGGCATTTTAGGCAAAAGTAACGCTAATTGGTGCATCAGAAATCGGGAGTCTCCCGCCCGAATCGGGTGCATTGACATGCACGCGTCAGGTATGACTCCTTTAGTGACACTTCACTTACTTGATCGGCATAGGTGGGGGACCCATATTTTCCGGCCAGCACTTGGGAGTCCAGAAAGTAGGGTTGTTTCCAAACAATACCACCTCCATTTTGCCGGAGTTCAGTTTCAGGCAGTTTTGGGCCATCCACACCCCTACTGCTGTCATGCAGTCCTGCAGCCTTGAAGCGGTTTCATGAGTTGCCCCTGGGAAAAATGTTGCCATATCGTCTGCGTAGGATGTTAAAGTGAACCCAATGTTCTGAATTAGGGGTGCTAATGACGATACATAGACATTGAATAAGGTTGGGCTAAGCGAGGAGCCCTGCGGCGCCCCACAGGGTAGAGAGAAGGATACCACTTCAAATTCATCCAATGTCACTGTTTGAATTCTGTCAGTGAGGAATGATTTAATGAGCTTCCACGCCTTGCCCCCAACTCCTTTCTCGTATAAACGGTCCATCGACAATGTGTGATGGACCGTGTCAAAGGCCGTGGAAAGATCCAACATGATCAGTACTGCGTTTCCACCTTGGTTCAGGATAGTTCTGATTCCTTCTGTGGACTTCAAGAGTGCCGTTTTGGTACTATGGCCCTCTCTGAACCTGTATTGTGTTGGATCTAGGGCATGGGAGTCCTGCAAGAATGTGTTAAGTTGGGTATTCAAATTGCTTTCGATAATTTTTGCTAGGAGATGTAGCCTGGAGATCGGTCTGAAAATGTTGGGATCACTAGTATCCAGGTTTTTTTTTATTTTTTTTTTTAGAAGAGGCAAGATGGACGCATGTTTCCAATCTTTAGGAAAGTAACCTTCCTGATACATATTATTGATGATAAAACTCAGTTGGTGTGAAACTGGTTCAGCCACCAGTTTTAGTGTTGAGATAGGACAGGGGTCATATGCGGAGCCTGATTTTTCTTTCTTCAATAGTTTTTGAATGACGGAAATGTTTGTGGGAGGAAAAACTATTCAGGATAGGTGCATCCAGATATAGTTTCACCTGATTAGATTCCGAGTTGGAGTTGGTGTTGGGGACCAGGTCTGAGAAGGTTAAAAAAAATGCTTTTAACTTTGTCAAAGAAAAATTTGGCAATAATATCACAGAGCTTTTGACTAGCCGAGAAAGGCGGTGCGCGGGGATGGGCTAGTGCGTTAACAATTCGAAAAAGCTCTTTAGAAGAATTTTTGGCCAATTTAATTTTGTTACTAAAATATTCTTGTTTTGTATTTTTCAGTAACTGTTTATACAATGCCAATCCTGCTTTGTATTCTTTTTTATCTTTTTCCTTTCAGCCCTTCCGCCAATTTCTTTCCAAATATTTGCAAGCCTGCTTTTGATCCCTCAACTCCCTCGAATACCACAGAGAGGAGGGCTGCTGTCTCATGTGACTGAGGCGTTGGATGGGAGCTAGCTTGTCCCCTGCCGCTTCTAACCACTTAGTGTATGAGCTGGTAGCCTCATCTAGATTAGTGGGAATTGGTGTGGAAGAAGAGGTAAGAAAGTAGTGTAAGTCCTCTGCCTTTATCTTATTCCAGGCCCTATTCTCGGAATAATTTGCAGTTAATTTCGGCGTTGTGCGGTCATGCACCCTGAGCTCAAATAATACTGCAGAATGGTCGAACCAGATTAACGGCAAGGCCTTAGTAAATGAGAGCTGCAAGTTGTTAGGAAAAATGCCTTCTAAAGTATGGCCAGCTTGATGGGTTGTAGCATTTACCTTTTGTTCAAGGTTTACACCTTTCATCAGGTCTATCGGATTGAGGGTGTGTTGGTCAGAGGGAAGTTCAAGGTGATAATTAAAATCGCCAAGTATGGTGTAGGAATTAGTGCTAATCCCCCTCTCCATTATTGTGCCTACTTGTTCTAAAAAACTACCTCTAGGGCCTGGTGCTCTGTATATGAGAGTGCCTTTAAAGGTGTAATGATTTGAAAGGCCAAGCCCAAACAAGTGATTCACATTCTTCAATGGCTAAAGGATGGAATGAGGCCATAATAGATTTATGGTAAATGATAACTAAACCCACCTCGCCTCTGTTGTCTGAGTATGAAACAGAAGTAATCAGGGGGTGTGGCCTTTACGATATCGGGACTAGATGCCTGATCAGTCTAAGACTCTAATAAATTCTGCGTGCAGTTTATTATCATCTATGAAGGAGGCGATTTCTGAAGAATGTTTGACCAGAGACCTGGTATTAAGAAGTACAAATTTACATGTGAAGAGAGAGACGTCTTTTCTATCTGGCTCTAGTTTAAGTCTAATATCTGTTATCTGTCTCATCACTGAATTTTTTTTTTTTATTTGTTAAGCACAGTATCCAAATTTACATCACTATCAGTTTTGAAAAAAGAGATGGAATGGTCAGCTAACACAATGGGATTTTCCACACCATGTATTAACATGATCGCAAGTCTGGCCCAATCGTGCCACCCAGTGATGTTCCTGGCTTTAATTGAAACATATATTTTAGTAGTGATTTGCCTTCTTAAAAAAGACAGTCTGTCAATAAAGTAAACCAGCATGTCAATTTCTTGTTCACCAAAGGCCTTGGGGTAAATATTATTTTATCCAGGGATCTTGTAGCCCATTTTTCCATGAACAGGACATCTGAAAATGATGGTATTTGGAGTGCCATCATGTCTATGGACACTTGTGCCAGCATGGTCTTACACCATGGTCCTTTGACGTCAGACTAAGATGCGTTAACAGAGGAAACCGTTAACAACTTTTGAAAACCCTTATGAACATGAATCTGTGTTGGCCTCAACAATATTTATTCTCATTGTCTGTCTGTCAGTCAGTCAAGAAACGCAACAATTAAAATGCATAAAAGTACATTGAATAAATAAAACAAATTGGTACTCAGACTCCATTTTTAAAAGTAAACAGAGCATATTTCATTAAAAATATGGTTAACAAAATTGACTGGGCTTCCAAGAATGTAAGATGAATAAACAGTGTCCTAAGCAAGCAGCCTATTACAGTCCAAAGTATAATTCATCTGTATCATATCTCATACGGATTCAGATCTATAAAATAGTATAACCGTCTAAGCCCAGTGTTTTTTCTAGTCAGGTAAAATTGTAAGCCATCCCATTAAAGTAAGACTGTTTGCAAGACTGACAGGGCTAAAAACGACTTATCCTAGTGAGAATCATCATGACTATACCATCTCTGCCGTTTAATAACTGCCCAGAGAAAATGAGCTATGGTGTAACATACGTAAACATCGTCTAGTTGCTGAATAAAGGATAGAGCTGGTATGCACTGTCTGAAACCATATTTACATAGAAACAGCACAATATATTTTTTTCTCTCTAAGGTATATAAAGAGCAAAAGGATAAAAATTGCATAACAGTTTGTGTAGATTTTCCATCACAGGGACAGGGCGACAGCTGATTCAATTAATGTCTTTTCAGGGAAATCAATCATAAGTGGAATAAGGTTTAAATCAAAATGTGCATGGTCAATTTTTTAAACATCTGTTACCACTGATTGGTTCAGTTTGACACTACCTTTTCCATATTGAGTACAACAATAGTATAGGGGCCAGTTTAATCACTTTACTGATGAATGGTAAACTAACTTCACTGTGGCAGATGAAATTCGAGCAAGCGTGGGTGGGCAGATAATAGTCTTTAACAAAAAGTGTCCTCCATGTGCTGCAGCTCTCCAACTTCCACCATGCCCCAAATAGCAGCCCATACTTGGCAATAGCCTTTGCTTTAGCTGAGTAAATCTTAAGAATCTCCGGGATAGGTTTTGAGCCCAATTTTGTTGAAAATCTAAAAATTGCCGCAATACTTTTTTCCATAAAATTGGATCCGTTTGTCGCCATGTCCTTCCACCATGGTCCTTTAACTTCAGACTGAGAAGCGTTAATAGAGCTTTTGAAAACTCTTGTGGACATGAATCAGTGTTGACATCAACTATACACAAATTAATCGTGTATACATATGTCCTGATCATTTCCAAAATTACAGGTAGAGGCCAACAATCTAAGAGATGAATTATACTCCAAAACAGACTCTGCTGCTTTCTAAAGAAATTAAATTGTTCAAGTAAAATACTTAGCTTCCTTGTAGACATTCCATCCTTCTTGCACTTCGGCTGGTGCATCTACCTGTGGCAGGTTATCAAAAATGTGCTGTCCCTCATAACCAAGGTGACCATAAAGAAGAATAAGGTTCCTTTTTGCATCAAATTTCATGGCATCATTGGCAACCAAGTAATTTTCAAAAGATTTGAACCAGTGTTTCCGTTGCGTCACTGGTTTACCAAGAGCAGTAAGAAAATTTGATATTTGAAGCAACTGATTGCTAGAAGCCATAATGAAAACAAGCACTGGCGTTGCCAATAGGTTTCGCATTTGGAAAGTTAGAGCTATTGGTTTTGTAAATGACATTTTATATTTATATATAGATATTGACAATGCCAATAACGATATATAAATATAAAATGTCATTTACAAAACCAATAGCTCCAACTTTCCAAATGCGAAACCAATTGGCAACGGCAGTGTTGTGCGGGGAATGACACTTGCTCATCTAATACGTTGCAGTTTGTTTTTTGTGACGGTAGAGCGTTTCAACAGGCGGTGGGAAAGCTTGTGTCATTTGACAGCCAGTCTGTGACGTTTTTTCTTTCTCTGTGATATTGTTATTGGCCCACTCATTGCCTCCCGTCTCGACAGTGTTCGGACATCAAGTATATGTGATTACGAATAGGCCTATTGTGGAAATGACTGCATCATTTATTGTGAAACTAGCTCGGGTTAAATAGATCCTTTCTTTTAGGTATGCAGGCATTAAAAATAATATAAAAACAGACCAATTCACAGTTTGTGACAAAGCATAATAAATGCAGAAATGGTTGATTCCGTCATCGGACCTCAGTCAAAAGGTAGTTCGCAGTGTACGCATCATAAGTTATAGAAAAATTGCATTTTTCTCGGCGAAGCAGACTAAAAATTCAGTGAATGGGCAATTACGGTGTTTAGTTTTAATTGTCGCAACTAACTGGGGTTTAATAGATCCTTTCTTTTAGGTATTCAGGCATTAAAAATAATATAAAAACAGACCAATTCACAGTATGTGACAAAGCATAATAAATGCAGAAATGGTTGATTCCGTCATCGGACCTCAGTCAAAAGGTAGTTCGCAGTGTGCGCATCATAAGTTATAGAAAAATTGCATTTTTCTCGGCGAAGCAGACTAAAAATTCAGTGAATGGGCAATTACGATGTTTAGTTTTAATTGTCGCGTGCGGGAAGGACATCATTAGCGATTGTTTTAACATACCACAAGGATGCTCTTCTTCCATCAGATTTAAAGTCGTTCTTTGTAGGTTCGGGAATGCGAGCGAGGGGAGGAGAAGTGTGGCAGGCAGATGCGCGGAGGGAAGCTGGATAGGGGCGGGAGACCCTGGTGGGGGGGCAGGAATGCGAGCGAGGGGAGGAGAAGTGTGGCAGGCGGATTAGGGAGATGCGCGTGCTTGTGTGGTCACGTGACCCGCTTGTGTGGTCACGTGACTCACATGCACTGTGAAGAAACCGCAGTGGTTTGACGAGTCGATCGAGCCCTTGAATTCTCGCCTATTACATTCGCAAGCGAATGATAATAGGCGAAACCTAAAAACGGAAGAAAAATGGCTAAAAACTCTAAAATATAGTGGACGTGCGACCTGCTGGCGCTGTGTTTGGGTGCTTCTTAACAAAGGCACATGAGTGCTACAGGCGTCACCAGATGAGTGCGTGATTGTGCTTGAGGGAATATTTCGGAGATGCCTTCTGGAAATGCCGGAAGACTCCTCAGGGTTGCTTTGTCTTCCTCATGGGGGAGAAGCAAACCCAGGATGAAGGAATGTAGAAATTCTCAAAATTTAGACACAACGTCCTTGATAAGTCTGCGCCAGTCGGTGGGCTCAATTACATCCAATCCTCATCGCCAAATTTTGTGATAGAATAAAGATCTCCAGCCACAAGTGAGTAGGAAGTTAGTCGTTGGTCATTTATTTCATTCAGTAAGCGTGAGCGCAACGAGTCCATGACTGCTCTTCCGACGTCCCCAGTGTCACTGCTCCAACTCAAACTGTTTAGCAGAACACCCAGGCCGCTGACACGGAACCTGAGCCACACTTCAAAAGAATAGATTTGTGCACCTGAGCGGGAGCACAAGAATACATTTGCGCTCCTGAGCGGAAGCATTGGGCATTAACAAGTTGTCCATAACAAAGACAAAGGACAATTTGTTCACATAAAAGCCAAACCCTTTGTTAATTTTTTTATATTAAAAAAAGAGGGGCGCGAGGCACCCCTCCTGGGCCTATTTCCTCCCCAGGAACCCCTTCCCCAGAGGTCGGCCTTTCTTTTTTACATTTTTTTTTATTTAAAGGGTGTGGTGCAGTGTGCTGCCCTCTCAGGCCATTTACTGCCCCAGGGACCCAATCTCCTGGGCCTGCCCCTCTTTAAAGCACTAACTATAAAAAAAAGGGTGGGCTGCGCAGCCGCCCTCCCGGACCAATTTAGGATCCGGGGTCCCCATCCCGCGGGGCCCGGCCTGTAGTGTGGGTTTCCTGGTCTCACCCAGGGCACCTACATTTAAAACATTAGGGACCGCGGGGGAGCCTGAAAGCCCCTGCGGTCCCTGCTGGCTCCCCGCCTCCTGCAGGAGTCAGCATTGCTTTGAGACCCAGGGAGCTGCTGAATATGCAGCTTCCTGGAACCCAAAGCAATGTTTCGGTTTCCCTGCTCGCTTCACAGTGGGTAGAGAAACAGACATGCTCCACTTGCAGCACGTGTTTGCTAAGGCTTATCGGGGCACCCCAACACATTGCTGGACCCAGACTTGGGGGGGTGGCAGCCGCAGGGTCCTGTAGGGCTCCATGAGGGCCCCACTTGTTAAGTAAGCCTCGGGCAGGTGGTATTTCTTTCTTATTTAGCCCCAGTATCCTATTATAGCCCATGTGGTTAGAAGTATTCTCTTTACTATGAGATCTGAGGTTTTGCCAGGCATAGAGTTGTGCAAATACATAGGTTGTAAGGTTTTTAGGAAACAGAGTGCATTCTCGAATCAGTTTGTATTGTAATTAACATGAATTGTAAAGTGTGTATCAAGAGCAGTACTGCTGAGCATCATGTATGTTGATGAAAGCCAAATGTACATCTCCCAAAAAGTACTCTTTCCTTTTCTATTATTCATACTCTGGTTGGATGAACCAGCTGCCTTTGCTTCAGACATGCTATGGAAAGGAAATCTCTCGCCAGACTTTCAGACCCAGCTCTAGATCGATGCTAAATCATGGGATTTCAATTGAGCAAAACCTTACTTCACAATCTGCAGTCACTAAAAATATTTACCCTTCTCCGCTTCCAAGCATTGTCTTGTTAATTGTAACCTACAATCTCTCCTCCATTGTACTTAATGCACCCACAACATGTCATCATAGGTCACACATGGAGTACACTTCTCTGCAAAGACACCTGCCGTCTCCTGGCACCACATCTGTCTTCCGTATTCCAATCAGCAGAGGCTAAAGCTAAAGGTCCTTTATTGGTTACAAAGCTGTAGCGTCTCCCATGATCTGAATCTTTTCACCAAATAGACAACGTATCGCACCCTAAGATCGGCAACTGATCCCTGTGTTGCCACAGTGCAACTTAAGACAAATGGTCAGTGCGGTGACACAATTACAACTTACCCATAAAGATTTCTATTAAAGCTTGAAATAGTCATTCCATTCCCTCTCAGACTACAAAACTCTGCCTCTGCGCCACAAAGACATCAAATAGTGGTACAGGAAATGTCCATGTCAGGGAGGAAATACTATGCCCTCTGATGTCCTTCTGGTCACCCCTGTCTCCGGTATGACACATATGATGTCCCTCAATCACAAAGTGAATGACTATGTCAGCCCCAGGTTCACTTGATAAGCCTATTGCATATTTCTGAGGTGGTAGCATTGTGAACATATGATTTTTCTTATGTTGCAGGCCAAGTTTAAGAGCCAGAGAGAGCAAATCACTAATGAGTATGAGAAGCTCCAGCAGTTTTTGGAGCAGGAAAAATGTCGTCACCTCAGCAACTTGGAGGAGAAAGAGAAGAAAAGTCTGCAGAACATCAAGGAGACAGTAACAAAATTAGAAGAACAGCAATTTGTCCTAAGAAGCTGGATTACCGAGTTAGAATTGAAGTGTCAGCAGCAGGATGTGGAATTATTGAAGGTAAGAAAAAGATTATAAATCCAGAGAACAAGAAGATAAGCAAACCATAATTTAAAAAAAAAAAATTATTGTTATTAAAACAAAAACTACAAAAACACTTACACAAGGCAATAGTACAATAATGACGATCATGAGTCCATAAAGAGTGCTACTCCAAGCAGATCGATTACACATATTACAGTTATAGTCATGTGCAGGAAAGGAGGCAGCGAGGAAACAGTGCAATAAATACAGTTGTAAATGATACATGGAATGTCTTTCAGGGGTATAAGGAAACTTCGGGGGCGATGTCATGCGGGGGAGTACATATATTTCCACGGTAGGCATTCCACTGTGACCAGACTCTGTTCCATTGTTTAGGTCTACCCCGTGCCAGATACACCGTTTTTTCCCGAAACATGCACCAGCCCATGTTTTCCATCCATACCGATACCGTGGGCGGCCTCTGGGAACCCCACAGCTGTGCAATATCTCTCTTGGCTATCATGTTACCAAGGGTCGCCCATCGGGTCTGAGCAACATTATAATCATTCGGCTCCCACACGTTCAATAGGCAGCGCCTGGCTTCGGGCGGCAGCGACACTCCAGTGACCCCCTCCATCTCAGCATGCACTCGGGCCCAAAACGCCACCACCTCCGGACATTCCCAGAGAATGTGGAGGAAGGTACCTGCCACAACCACACTTGCATAACCCATCTAAAGAATAACCCATTCGAACCAAACAAGGACCAGTGACGTATACACGGTGTAGGATCTTAAGCTGGACAAACCGAAGGCGGGCAGGTATGGCCACCTCCTTAGGCGATGCCAACACAGATTGCCAATCCTCGTCATCCAGCTCCTACCCGTCAGCAGTCCATGCCTCCCTGAGTTGAATTAGTAGATCAGCCCGATTATTAATCAGCTTTTTATAAATTAATGAAATCGTGCTATCAGGTACATAGCCATCCAATATGCGATCTTCAAGAGGCGAGGACACGGGAATATCAGTGCCCACAGCAAAAACCGACAGTAAAGCATGGCGCACCTGCACATATCTAAAGAATTCCTTGTCGCCGAGCTCATATTCCACCCTCAGCGCTTCAAAGGTCTTAACATTCCCCTTTGACCAGAGGTCACCCACTCTGCTGATGCCTATCATGTCCCATGTCGAAAGCTTTCGTCCTCCACAGACCACCCAATCTTTCAGATGCATACAATGGGGTTGCACAAGTCAGTCGATCACACCATCCCAAAGCAGCATTCGCATCATGCCAAACTCGCACAGCAATTTTGGTAGGCCCTGCCAGTGTCCTGTCAACCCCCTTGGAATAAAGCGCCCTGCTGTAATTCCCACCTGGTAAGAGGTATTTGTCCATCTCAAAAGCTGGGGTAGGACCGGGTGCGTAGGTTGCTGGGTTGATAGCACTTAATTGAGAGGCCCAATAATAGCGCCTGATATCTGGGAGAGCAATGCCCCCATCGTACCAGGGAAGCGTAAGTTTGGGGAGAGCAATGCGCGCACGCCCGTCCCAAACCAAACGCCTCTGCAGGCTTTCCACTTCCCGAAAATAGCTTGAAGGAATTGGGTCAAGAGAGTTTTGGAGTGCGTACAAGAATCTCGGCAGCGACATCATCTTGAAGAGAGCCGCACGCCCTAGCGACGACAGCGGCAACTGATGCCAGCGCGTAACATCAAGTTTCAGCCGCTGGAGAGGGGGAAGCAGATTGCGAACATGGCGAACAGCAGGATCCAAGGAGACATAAATCCCCAGATACTTAAAACCAGTATCGGTTACATGAATTGCGAATCTACAAGGCAGCGGAGGAAGACCCCCTGCTAACACGTAGACACAAGATTTCATCCAGTTAATAATGAGACCCGAGTTCTTTCCAAAGGAGGTTAACACGTCAAAAAGCACATTCAGAGATTTCTGTGGGGATGTGAGGTACAAAAGGATGTCGTCCGCATAGAGCGAGATCCGATCCTCAAAATCGGGGGTCCACCGAATGCCCTTTATCGAGGGCTCCCATCGGAGCCACGCGGCCAACAGCTCCAGTGCAAGGGCAAATAACAGGGGGGACAGCAGGCAGCCCTGCCGATTGCCTCTCCCAAGAGCAAATGTACCAGACACCTTTCCATTAACCACCACCTGAGCCAGAGGCCTCTCATAGAGAAGTTTCACCCAGGCGGTGAATACCGGGCCAAATCCAAATTTTGCGAGAGCCGCCCAAAGATACGGCCATTCTATCATATCAAAAGCCATCGTGGCGTCCAAGGAAGCCAAAATGGCCGGCTCCGAGCGAGTCCCAGCCCTCGGGAGAACTCCATGGAGTCGCCGAAGAATAAGGGCGGTATGGCGATGTGGGATGAAACCGGACTGATCCGGGTGGATCAAGTCACTGTTCACCTACATCAAGCGATTAGCTAACTATTTGGCTAAAATTTTAGGTTCGGCATTTAAAAGTGAGATAGGTCTATACGAGGCACAACGGTCACACGGCTTACCCTCCTTAAGAATTACCATGATGGTGGCCAGTCGCTGATCTGCAGGGAGAGAACCAGAGTCCAGTGCCTCAAGGAACATTCCCCTTAGATAGGGCGCCATTTTGTCGGGTCGCAATTTGTATAGTTCAATGGGCAAACCATTGGGACCCCATAGCCTTACCGGAACGAAGGGAACGGTGGCAACCGCGACTTCGTCTGTCGTGAGAGGGGCGTCCATGAGGTCTCCATCAGAGTCGGAAGGGCAGGGCAATGCAATGTCCCGCAGCAACAACTGGGAATTCTCCTCATCCCTATCACAGACCGATGAATACACAGTCCGGAAATGGTCCACAAAACATTCAACAATCCCAACTGGGTCACTGACACACACTCCATCCGGCCGTTCAATCACAGGGACAACACGATTCACTCTTTCCTTCTTATCGAGCCACGCAATCAATTTACCAGCTTTATCGCCACATCATACAACCTGCCCTGTTGCTCTCTGTTCATCACTTTAGCAGCGTCAGTCACCAGTGCTTTATAATCAGATTGTTTCAGGCTGAGGGAATGTAGTTTAGAACGGGTGACACCCACCTCGAGGTCACTCTCAAGCACAGTTATACCAGTCTCAAGGCGAACCAGTTCCTCATATTTGGCCTTCTTGGCAGCAGCAATCAACGACAAAGAATGCCCACGTATGACCATCTTGAAAGCCTCCCATAATGACACAGATGAAGAAACAGACCCCACATTATCAAGGAAGTAATGATCGATAGATTTTATCAGTTCAGAGCGGGTCTTAGGATTTTGAAAATACCAGGGGTTTATGGGAGCTACCCTGCCCTCACCACACACTCCGGCCTCCACGCACAGCCACAGGGGAGAATGATCCGAAATGCCCCTTGGAAGATGTCGAATTTCTCTAACAGAGGAGGATTGGGCAGCTTGCATTAAAAAATAGTCAAGCCTGGAGAGGGTCCCGTGGGCCCCTGAGTGGAAGGTATACTGTAACTGCATAGGGTGCATCAACCTCCAACTGTCTTTAAGCCCAAAGGTCTCCAACAACTCACTCAACCACAACTGAGACCTAGCTAAGTCCCTAGGAGGGTAGCGATCCGAAGTGCCAGAGACAACAGAATTGAAGTCCCACCCAAGATTACCAGACCTTCAGGAAGCCCCAGAATAGCCCGCCCAATATCAGCAAAGGTGGAAGTCTGCAGGCCCGGGGGGACATAGATTGTGAGTATAGAGAGTGTCTTCCCCTCCCATCTATCAGTGAGCGCAGCATAGCGCCCTCTGTCGTCAAGTATTACATCATCAATTTCATGGGGGAGAGAGGACCGAACTAGAATGCCAACCCAATTAGAGCCAGAAGTAAATCCGGAGTGGGCTACTAGGCGATATCCACGTCTATTCATAGCTTGACATGCGTTACCGATTAAGTGCGTTTCTTGTGGAAGAACAACATTAGAGGAATGACGACTCAGGAACTGCAGCACAACCCCACGTTTTATCCTATCACCCAACCCGTTAACATTCCAAGACAGCAGTCTCAACTCACTAACCCCCATTCCCGGAAAGAATGCAGAGCACACCCCGCACGGAACACAATGATCGAAACAAAAGAGAATACAATACGGTGCCTTGTAAGAAATGACAAACAAACAAACACCCCCCCACCACCCTCCAACTTGAACCCGTTACAACGCCCCCCACCCTGCACCCCTGCGTACGACTCAAAAGCCACCCCAACTTGCAGTGTGCCAGTCGCCCAGACATTAACTAATCTACAAAAAGAAACCCAGGAGGAGGAAAGAGTCCCACTTCCCCCCGCCACCCTCGGGCCAATCTAAAATCTGATACAAGAAGAACACAATATTCGAACTCAGCTGAAGAAACAATTGAAGTGTTCAGACGTCGGGAGCCACAGTGTCACTCCTACTCCGGCGAACTACCCTCGGCACTGCCAGGGTGCTCTGATCTATCATCCCTTTTAGGCAAAGAATCAAGTCAGTCATGGACACTGTCCGGACGATCAAAGAAAAAAGTCTGATCCTCATATTCAATCCGAAGTCTAGTTGGAAACAGCATGGCGTACTTAAGCCCCAAGTCTCGCAGCCTTCACTTCACTCCCTGAAACCCCATTCTCTGCCTTTGAACCAGCTGGGTAAAGTCGGGGTAGACGTTAATGGTAGCGTTCTCGAACTTTACGGGGCCACCTACCCGAGAAGCCTGCAGGATGGCATCTCTGTCCCGAAAGTGGAAAAGTTTGGCAATGATAGGTCTTGGGGGGGCACCCGGCTTCGGCTTCCCACCCGGAACTCGATGGGCACGTTCCACAGCAAAAAATGTACTGAGTCCGGTGGGGGCGAGATGATTCAGGACCAGATCTTCCACCAGGAGGTCGGTCGCAGAGTTTTAGGGGTTTTCAGGAACTCCGATGATGCGTACGTTATTACGCCGGGCCCTATTTTTGAAATCCTCAAGTCGACGGGCAAGCAGTTGGTGTGAGGAACTCAGATTACCGACTTCGGTCTGCATGTCTGAGACATCGGTGGTTAGGCTGGAGGTCTTTAAATCCAACAACTTGACCCTCTCGTTAGTTTTCGCCAGGTCCGCTCTGATCAAGGTGACATCAACAGCCACTGTATCGATCTTCGAGGCAAGGGCCTCATACTGTTGCCCCATTGAAGCCTTCATGCTGGCAATGGCGCTCATAACATCCTGTAGGGACAGTTCTGAAGCAGCGGCAGGATCCGCCTTAGGGTCTTCAGGAGTACGACCAGTACCACTGGGGGATCCCTTAGGACAAGTGTAGCGATCCATAACGTTGGTTTGAATCTGTCCCCCACGGAGAGGCGTCTTAGTCTTGCGCTTCTCGTTTTTGGGTCTGGTGGCCATATTAGAAAAGGTGCCCCGGAGGGGCCCGCGAGACCTGGTGAAAATGGCCGATGGTAGCAATGCCAAAAATCAACGAAAGTGTGCCAGAACGATGTAAATGTCGAAAAAGCTGGATACGAGGCACTCGCAGATGGTGACACACGGCTATAGGGCAAAGCCAAGCCGGATCAGGGATAGATCTGAGCAGTCTTCCGATCTGACAAAGCCCGGAGTAGAAAACGAAACTGAAAGTTGAAACAAAGCTGTTCGGGGGAAAGCCCCTCTAGCCGTTGTTATTCAACTACTCCACAGCCTGCAAGTTAATAGAGCCCCCGGCCTCATTCTGGAGCAGGCCGCAAAAGTTCAAGTCGATGCAGGAGCGGCCCCCGAATTCCGAATTAGATTTTCAAAAGAGTATTGAGATCAGCCAAAGTTCACCTTCAAAAGACCATCTTCGAAATCAGGATATATGTCATGATACTGGCAAAGGGCGGCGAGGGTCTCGGGAGCTCTGTGCTCACACGTCCATCTTGGATGCCCGCAAAGCTCCTCCTCCAGCAAACCATAATTAGTGAAAGAAAGTATCAATACTGTAAGCCAGATCTAGTTGGAGTGATGCATGCTTCCACAACTCTCTGAACCCACTACAAAACATACAAAAAGTAATATGTTGGTTAGAAATAAACCCAGTGTCAAGTCAAGTAAAACGTTATTGGGACAGTTTTGGCTATAAAAGCGCACACACACACACCAAGAGTAAAAGGATAAAAATTATGCAATACATAATAATAGAGCAGCTCCAATATTTCATATACAATTGCCATGTATAGGTTTCTAAGCCCTAATATATGTTTGAGTTATGAAGATAGGACTGCTGCACCATCATAGATCTAGATAAAGTACAGTTTATACAGTCCTAACACATAATTAAAAACAATGCCCGCCAAAACATGACCTTTCTAATCCCGGTTTAGTGCATGATTAAACTGTTGCCTTCGCCATAAGGCTCCTGCTAAAAACTTGCAACCCCAAAACATATCAAAGGTGAGGGCAGCATTTGCAGATCTATCAGAGCTGGTCTCACTTGTGCAAAATGACAATGTTCTAAAAGTGGTAGGATATATTTTATCCAGCTATCGTTATAAAAACTACAAAAAAACATAAGATGTAAAAGATCTTGATCCAAAAAGTCATCACAAGATCAGGGTTTTAGGGTCCCTGGCTTAGAAAAATCCTTGGGGACCGTGAGACACCAGTGAATGTAATTAAACCTAAATTTCATTAAAAGAAAACCATGGTGTAAGTTTTTGATATAAGACCAAAAGGGTTGTTCTAGGGTCCCAGACTTAATATTGTATATTGTCTTATCGTGGGTTTATTAAGTTTGCTATTTTCCGTTTTCACCATCCTCCTGGTTAGAAATTGTCTTTTAATATCTATCAGCTCTCCAAGGTGCATCTGTCAGGTATGTGTAAAGAGCTCAGGGCGCCCCATTTTCGCTAGCTGCTGAGAGATGTAACCTAGCCAGGGAACGCCACCAGCCCTATCTAGCCTCATACAATTTTCTAATATGAATTGGTTCAAAGAAGGTGTGGAGCTAGACCATATTTTTAACCATCATATTAAGGGGGCCACTGCTATATGATCAGAAATGTAACCCTGCCCTAGTCCTCGTGCACCATAAAAGAAGGGGTGCTGGGGGGTACAGCTTAAGGTTTCCACAGCAGAGGAATTAAAAAGTACAAAGTGGGGGGCTCGAACTACAAATTTATGGAACACAAACCCACTAAGAAGTTCGAACCCTTCCAAGATTTCATCCAAATCCCAAGAGATAGGTCTCTCTTCATGAAAATGAGATATGGGGTACTCCCTCTGAATAAATTCATGGAGGGATGGAAAGGATTGAGGACTCATCCCCATACCTGCCCTGGGTGCCCATGTATGAGCGAATCTCTACCCCATTTCTTGTTCGCTTGTATAGCATATAAAAAACCCAGAACAAGATGGTTAAAACCTGTGTGTAGAGAGTTGGGAGTGAGAAATTTTAGAATTGCTCTGCGTATTCTCTCATCAGACACTACATCTCTGTTTGTCGTATGTGGGATTGCTAAGTATCTAACAAATGCATGGTTCATACGAACAAGGCTGCTAAAATCTGTCAAAGGTTAGACCATGGCACCCAACTTGTTACTTAAATCCACTACTGTATATGATCTATATGACTTCCTTATATAATTATGTGTTTTAAATGTAAATATCCTTTTATCTTTTTAAATCATGAAATTAAACGAATATGATATTTTTAATCATGTGAGTTTTATGTTTGAATTGTTTGTACTTATATGATATGTATATATCGAATAAAGTATTATAACAACAACATTACATAAAGCATCTTCCACTACCCCTTACTGGCAGGGTTTTCTTAGTGGTGACGGGCAGTTAAAACTGACCTGTACATCTGCCCATCTAAATTAGGTGGGTGGGTATAGAGTTCAGCCTCAGATGGGCCTTACTCTGTTGGACCATCGGAGGTGCATAACTATGTTTTATGTTTGTGGAATTTATAAGGCGCGTGACCAGCCTTGGGCATCTCAGCGCTGGAAGACAGAGGTGAAGACAGTCAGCACTTGATCCAACAGGAAAAGCCAGGTCTTGAGCCTTTTTTTAAAAGACAATTCTTTTTCAATGAGTCGAATCTCCGGAACTAGGCTGTTACAGAGCGTCGGAACCAGATGTGTGAAGGATCTTCCGCCCCATCTGGCTTTTTTAATTGTGACCGCTTTCATTAGAAATTTTGAGCTAGATCTGAGGTGCAGGTGAGGTGAATAGTGAGTGATCAATTTTTGGATGAGAACAGGGCCTCTCCCATGCATGGCCCTGTGAGCAAGACTCAAAGACTTGAATTTAATTCTGGCTTGGATTGGGAGCCAATGCAATTTCCGCAGTCCTTGCTTGGCTGATTGACGTCTGGGTATGCTCAGCAACATTCGAGCGGCGGCATTCTGAACAACTTGTAATATTTTTATGACATATTTGGGCGGTCCTAGTAAAAGAGGGAGTTGCCGTAGTCCAGTCTCGATATAACCAGGGCCTGGACTATGGTTCTCCTTGCATCCAAGGATGCTCCTTCCGGAGCGAATGTATGCGCTTTATAAATACCCATAAATATAAAAAAAATATATACATATCCTCTGGGAGCAAGGATATGATTTTCCTAATCAGACGTAACATCCCAAAACAAGTCCCGGACAGTTTATTAGCCTGAACCTCCATTGTTAATCTGTGGAGGAGACAGAGTAACTGCTGTGGATACGCCAGCGGTCCACCTGCTTCTAAATCTGTCCTTCACTTCAGAGTGAAGGTAGGCAGTCTCATGTATCATAACGTGGACCTTGTCGGACCACCACTGTGCTTCTGGGACTGTCTTCTCTAAAGAATGTGTACTGAGTTATTTTTGACTTGTGGGAATAATTAGGACTGCACCAGAGCTTGATTTATGCATCTGCTCAAACTACTGGGGGAACCAGCCATCAAGGAGTCATTCGGGGTGGGATTAGAAGGAGGGAGCTTGACAGATGCAAAGACACAAGAGAGAATTGTATTCAGGATCACTGGCTTGGATATCAAGTTTCATTTTGTAGTATTTAGTACTACTGTATGATTAAAAGGTATTCTCTTTTGTTGAAAGGCAAGCCCTTGAATTGCACTTTGAAGTTATTGTGTCTGTCGGTTGATTGTTGAGTTCTGAGATTGGGGGCTCCATACTGTTTCCCTGAGAAGCTAATGACTGGTCGAACTCTCTACCCTAAGAATCATGTGCAGAAAGGGTTGACTTGGCCCAAAAGAGCCATAGTAAGATGGACCCCAGGACAACAGTGGCAGATGACCTCAATGACTACAGTGAGACCCAATAGCCCCTGTTTCTGTGGCCTTCCTGAGTGGGTCTGAGAACCAATAACAGAGGCCTTTAAAAAGGTTCTAGGTAAACAATTTAATAGTGTAAATGAGAGGTCTGATGCTCTTGGGGGATTCCTGTTCTTTCCTAGGGACAGCGATATCAGATTCTGTAGACTGATATTGGGAGACGAAGACTGAGACTGTGGTCTATTTCTAGCTTATCATCTAGCTAAAGCTGTGTTATCTGACAAAAGTTTCAGACGTCAACATTACCATTCTGTTTAAAAAGCAGTGCAATCATCCTGACCATAGCCTATCAACCAAGGTTGAATCAATCTCCAAAGGGATAGATGGCAGATATATTAACATCAGATGAATGGTTTGGTTGCCCCCTGCTCTAATCTACCTTCCAATTTTTAAGATGCTTTACTGCTGATGGGTCACCTCCTCCAACACCTCAACACACATAGTCAACATTGACATTCGTTTAGAATGGATGGGGCATCTAGTTTAGTTCATCTAAGAAGTTATGTCACCCTTGCTCCTTCCTTTGTTTGTAGCACAATGCCTTTTCTCATAGAGTCATTGACTACGATAATATTATACGGACCTGTTGATTATTAGGAACCATTCTAGACAAGATCATGAACTGGCAAGGAAACCTTTACGGACCAAAGAAGTAGCAAATGTTGTTTAATGATTAACACAGCACTCATTGATTCCAGAGCACCAGGGTTCAGGGTTTCTTTTAACTGTACTCATCAATTCCCTGATCCAAAGATTCTGCTAGCCCCTCACAGATCCTGAGATGGATTTGCCTTTTAGCTGCTTTCAGAGCTGTGATTAATTCTGAGTTTACCAGCTTTTATAGACATATATTTGTTTGGACCTGCAGATCCTGCCTGCAAATACATTTCCACCATCATATAATAATGGTGTCCCCCAAAAAGCCATAGATCCTGGGTACAAATTGATACATACAACAAATGGTCCACACGGGTACATAGAAAAAGCCTAATATATCAACCAATCCTGTAAAAGAAAATGTTTCTTTTCAAATCCAACAAAAAGCAATAAAAGTTATGTCAGTAGAGGTAAGAGCACATAGAGAGATGACATCTCGCAAAACAATACACTTGAATGCAAAATAAGAATAAATTGTATGTAAGCAACACACTTTTTTAAGTTAGGTTTTTAATGTTGTTAATTTTTTATTTGGTCTATAGTTTGCTACCCCTTATTCAGTTTTTCACCATGTCCTGAAGAAGACCTTCTGTGAGGCTCTAACTGCCTCCCCGCTCCCACCTTTGTTTGGGTCGAAACTTCAACATTTTTCTCTACGGCCTGGATCAGAGTGCCGTCCACAGACTTTCATTATTGATTGAAGCTGTCACCTCTAGAAAGTGGAACAGCTCTGTAAATTCTTTTAAATATTGACTGACCAGCCGTTATTTTGGAATTTATTTGAGTATATTTTGCTGCCCTTTTATCTATAACAACCTATGCAAGAGCACTTTCTTTGGGCGCCTGTTGCACTTATTGGAGTAAACACTTTGTATATAAAGCGTTGTATGTATATCGATGTTTCCTGAATACAATGTGTTCTTGTGTTGCATTCAAATGTATTGATTTGTGTGATGTAGTATCTCCATTTGCTCTTCCCTCTACTGACATCACATTTATTGTTTGTTGGATATGAATTAAAAAAATATATTTTACTTGATTGGTTTATATATTAGGCTTTTACTAAGTACCCGTGTGGACCATTTGTTGTATGTATGGACATGCATTTCTGCATTATGCTTGCCATTCAGCTGACACCACTGAGGTCTGCGGGTCCAAAGATGTGTGGATTCAAATAGATATGATGTTTCTTTATTTCCTCATGGGATCGAACATTTGAAACTGTGTTTTTCATTTTTTAAATTCCATGTAGATAAAATGCCAAGTAGATACTCTACACCCCAATTGAACTGTGTTAAGCAGAGGAAGAGGTAACATGGGTTCCAGTACTTCCAGTGTAATAGATGCGGACAAAATAGAACATTTTAGAGTGGTCCGAGGTTCTTCAAGGTGTGAAAGAGTGACCGGGTCAAAAGAGAATATGCCATAGAGAGCCCCATGAGGGTTCAGATTGAAGAGAGAGTAGAAGAGATGTATCTGGCCTGGAGCAGAGTAGGCACTTGCAGCTGTTGAGAGCCTGGACCCTGCAGGAACTGTGAGGCCATAGGCCCTCTACAGCAACACCATACAGGTAGAATGGGACAGATAAGGAAGGGACTTCTCTGCACATTTTGTTTTGAGAGTAAATTAAAGCAAACCGATTGTGGGACACCTAGAATCTCGTACATCACAGAGAGCATCCAGCTCCCTAGAACAGATACTATGAAATGAAAAGGACATTTGTAAAGCTCGTTGCTACCTGGAGGCCTCCCAGCGCTAGGCATGACCAGTATTTGGGGGAGTGGAGATTTAGGAGAACAGAAGGTTTTTCAGTTGTTTACGGAAAGCAAGATGGCTGGGCTCTTTACGGAGGTGGAGAGGCAGTGTCTTCCAGAGCTTTATGGCATTGAGAGAGAAACGTCTGCCGCCGCTTCTGGACCTCTTAATTCTAGTCAATTAGGTGGAGTTCGTCTGAGCGAAGCTCTCTCCTCGCTTTGTAGGGGGGGAATCAATTCTGTGGACGATGCAGAGGGTTTTGAAACTGATTCGTTCTTTCACTGGCACATTGCAGAAAGCAGAGAGGTTTTGCGGAGAGGGACCTAGGTGTTCCCGACAGTAGTCTTGCTGCGCAGTTTTGGACCGTCTGCAATTTAATTACTGAGATCGGGGCCCCTAGATAGAGCACATTTCCGTTGTCCCGCCTCAAGAATACGAGGGATTGGACCATGATTTTCTGGACCTGGGGGGGAGGGAGGTGGGGTAGAAAAGGTAGCACCTTTCTGGCCATTCTGAGCAGTCCAAAGCAGGTTGTGAACGTCTTCCTCGCTTGCGCCTTAAATGTTAGATTCTGATCTAGCCAGATGCCAAGACTCTTTATTTCTGTCTTTGGTGCTGGGACTGGGCCCATGCATTTAGGCCAAATGGTTATGAGAGTCGTATTGAGGGTTTTACCCAGGATCCTAATCTCGGGTCTTTTCCCGATTGAGTTTAAAGTGGGACCCCCCCATCCACTTTATTACTTCCGTTAGGCAAGCATTCAGCGCCACAGGGTATTGTGTAGTTTGGTTCAGCGATATGACCAGTTGGGTGTCGTCAGCGTAGGTGACCATATGGATCCCGAAAGGAGCCACAATTGTGGCCAGAGAGGCCATATAAACATTCAAAAGTGAGGGGCTCAATGATGAACCCTGCTGCACACCACACAGAAGAGGCCAGGGTTTGGAGCTCACGCCTTCTTCAAAAACCTTGAAGGAGCGCAGCCAACGCAGTGCGGTAGTGGCTGGTCCAATATTGCTGAGACGATGGATCAGGACAAGATGGTTCACCGTATCGAATGGCGAACAGGTCCAGAAGTATGATGGCTGCAGAACCTCCTGCTTTCATCCACCACCGCTAGCAGGGCAGTTTCCGTACTTTGCTGTGGACGGACGCGTGTCTGGGAGGGGCGGAGCAGGTTAAAGGATTCCAGAAAATTTGAGAGATGTGGTTAACATATTTGTCGGTGATTTTGGCGATTCCCGGGAGAAGGGAGATGAGACGATAATTGCCAAGGTCTTCAGGATCCAGGTGGGGCTTCTTCAGGAGAGTTTTATAACCATTGCCCCTTTCCAGTGAGGAGGGACTGCTCCTGCATTAAGAGATAGTATCAACAATAATTTACCTGGTATCCTTATCACTTATATTTAAATCACTTAGAAAAAACCACGCTATATTCTTTTCGTGATTGGGTTATTTAATCACCCAGTTTTTTCAAAAAATTCATTATTTTTTAGATGGAAGGAATCTGACCTCCACAGAGCTATACATACAATTTACAAACATATATCACATACATTAATATACAATTCACATTTATATATACGAACAACTGAATTAACATAGATAAGACTTTTACAGTACTTTTCACAATACGACCACATAAAGGAACAAAAACCAATGTGGAACAAAGATAAAACTCTTTGTAATTCAACCCAATTGAACAAAAGTTCTTTTTTAAATTTCGACGATATTGTGTCTTTCTAAAGTATCATTCATATTTATTTGTATGGATCCTTTAGTTTGACTCGGTGATCATATCCCCGTACCGACGCGTTTCAAGCCCCACTGTCGCCTTTGTGGGCTCTCATCAGGGCATCTTAGTTTCCCACATTGGGAAGTGCGTAGTTCCAAGGGGTACCAGGGGGATTTAAGGGAGCGTTCTTTTTTTGATCAGGGTCTTGGGGAGAACCTGGTTCAGCGAGTCTTCTATCCAATTGCAGAAGTCCTTGTATGCTATGCAGGGCTGGGGTCAGGATGGGGTCTGGTCTTTTCCATCTCTTCAATCCATTTGTCCTGAGGGAGTTTGGACCATGGCCGGTCAGTGAGGTTTGGGCGGAGGAGGATGGGGGGGTGGAGAGCTGGGGGCACCATGAGAGGGGGACAAGAAAGTGGTCGTACCAGGGAATGGGGATAGGGTCATCTCCCAGGAGATTCTCTAAATTGGAAAACACAGAATGGAGACAGTGTCCTTATATATACTATCCTGTCTGGTCCTTTGCATCAACTGTCCTTAGCAGCTAACCCCTTCGCGGCACAGGCAGCTAGTAAAGGAGTTAAATTGCACATGAAGGAATGAGCACATATTTTTCTAATAACTAAGGAAGTATATATTTGTTCTTCCTCACATTATAGAGATTACATTCTTCACCCATCCAGTGTCATGTCCCGAAGAATATAAATCCTTTAGGTTTCTACCTAAGAATTAAGTGACGTGTTATGTTCTTTCATTGCTGAAGAGAGTGTTTCCCTCAAAATTGTTTTCATTACATGTGTTTCTCATTTTGGACTTTTATTTTAGCTTTGCCTAATTTGCCTGTATTTAGCTACCTGTAGGGGAGTCTGGGAGTGCTGAAGGGGTTGCTAGACCCCAGTTAAAAGTCACTATTATTTTACCAGGTCTAGTTTTTAACAACGGCTCGGCACCGGAGCTCAGACAAGCCCCTTAGTTGGGAGGGTTACGTGATGGCGCTTCTGCACAGTTCCTCCTGTCCACCAACACATTACCTTGCCATTTTATTATCTCATTTCCTTGTATTCATTTTAGGAGTTGCCTGGCTCCTGGATTCACTGGCCGTTGTCCGCCATTGCTAAAGGAAGTGTTTACCTCTAAATTGTATTTATTTTATGTGATTCTTGTTGTGCACTTTTATTTTAACTTTGCCTGATTTACCAGTATTAGGCAAATCCATGGGGAGCCTGCGTGTGCTAAAGGGGTTGCTGGACCCCAGTTCAAAGTCACTATTTGTTTGTCCGGTCTAGTTTTAATCGCGCCTCACTGGCTGGAGCTCATACCCACCCTCTTAATTGTTGGAGCCATTTATTGACGCTGGTGGCATGTCCAAGCGGACACATGCAGCGGACACGTGCCACTCAAGGCAAGCCCATCTGCGCAGCGCCAGCCTCCCTGCCGAGGTCACCTCCCATTTCAAGCCAACTATAAACTACTTATGGTATGATCTTCATCAAATAAACTCTGAGTAATTGGCCACTTGCTAAGTTGTGCCTGTGATGATCCCCCACAGAGCTGCCCTGACTGTAAACTCACCCTGGCTAATGACAAAGTGAGCTTGTTTGAAGCTCCCACGATCTCCATTGATAGGTCTTAGACAACTTGCAGACTTGGCATTGCACTCTTAGCAATGCTCTAGTGTTTTCTAGGGAGACCTGAGCCTATGCTTCATCCGGCCCAGACCTGGTAGCCACAATTCTGGAAAAAAGTATTGGGAGGGAGTTTAGCAATAGTTTATCGCCACAATTTAAGAGCAAATTGTAAATAGATTGAATAAAGATTTGAATGTGAAGCTTTCGCTTTTAAAATTTAACTTACATACACCTATAAACCTCCTTCTATATCGCCCTCCCAGCCCAAGAGCTAGCTTCGCCCAAGCTCTTGGCCAACTATTAGAATCCAACATCAACTCTCAGGATTTCTCTGTACTTGGTGATTATATTTTTCAGATGGACAACATGTCGGAGAAAGACACAAGACTTAATAACCAGCCTGGGCCTTGAGCAAATAGTCGGAGGCACCTCCTACAAGGTAGGGCACTGGCTCGATGGTATTTTTACGGACAATCGTTTCTTAATTTTACTGGGTCACTTCGGCTCTCTTGGTCTGATCACTCAGCTATTCTGTTTGATCTTTCCCCTCTGAAGGTTTGCTCTAAGGTGAACTCTTCAGGAAAGAAGTATGTGCAATGTTCATGGCATACTATTGATGCCACTGAATTCAGGGCCCATCGTATAAAAAATTGGCCCCAGATCCTGATGGATTTAGGGACTGTAATCGCATAATATTATGCCGGTATTGATTCTCTAGTTAGTACCGTTGCGCCTCTAAAATCAGGAACGATTCATAGAGAGAGGCATTCTGAGCCTTGGTTCTGCGAGGATCTCAGGATTGAAAACCATGGTGTTGCCTCTAGGAACGCTGGTGGGGACATAATTATGTCATCACTGAGAAAGAAATATAAAGAAAAATTATCACAAAATACAAGGAACTGATTTTTAGTACAAAAACCAGCTACCGTATAGACAAAATTAATTCAGCAGTTAATAGCCCAAAATAATTATTTTCCACAGTCCATAAGCTAACTGTACTTCCAGAGACAAAGAATGTATCCATCCATCAAACGTTGTGTAAATCCTTAGCATCCTTATTTCAACACAAAGTGAGCCACATAAAAAATGCCATCTCCTCAAATCTAAATAATGGAGGACTGTCTGACAAAATCAGTAGCCCTCTTCCTGCCATTAGTATTACTGGGAGTAATCAGACAGCACCTCTGGACTTGCCTTGTAATAATTCCGCCTCTTTAAATTCCTTCTCTCCCACTTCGTCTGAGCAGGTATTCAAACTTCTCAGCACAGCCAAATATAGCTCGTCTGCTGAAACCTGCCCTCCAAGAATTATTCGCTTGGCACCAGAAATCATAGCACATCATCTTGCAGAGTTTTTTAACTTGATTCCTAAGACTGGAGACTTTCCAGAGCAATGGAAAAAATGCCTCTCTCCTACCTGTTAAAAAAAAAAAGAATCAATCTTTTTGATCCCAACAGCTATCGGCCCATCTCACGTCTACACTTACCTGCAAAACTCATTGAAAAACTAATAAATCAACCTCCTTTATTAACAGGAATCACCTTCTCAATGCAGGTCAGTATGGTTTCATGTGTGAGCACAGCACCGAACTGGACCTGATTTCCACTACTGAAGAGATCAGATGTGCGGTAGACAATGGAGGTAATGCCGCTCTGAAAGAGAATATTATTTATGGATTCCTTACTTTAGAAGTACCCCCAAGAGTCAGAGTGGATCCGGAGAGAGAGGTACCTCTAGTCCCTTTTTGACTGTCTTTTTACGACTTTTGTTGACATCTTTTCGAGTCGTTGGATTCAGAAGCTCCTTTTCATCGGAGCGGTTCTAGACACAGCGCAGTTTCGTGCTTATCCTCCTGAACAGCGACTCCAGGATATTCAGGCTATAATTCTGCTCTTTCAGCCTCTATCCTGGGTTTCGGTCAGAATTACCCTGAGGCTACTGGGCCTTATGACCTCCTGCATCCTGCTGGTGGACTATGCCAGGTGGCATATGCGGGCTCTGCAGTGGGACCTGACCTGAAGTTTCAGTGGGCACAGCATCAGGGGAATCTTTACGATTGCGTCCAGATCTCGGAGGGCACTGTACACCAATTACAGTGGTGGCTAACGAACCAGGATTGGGTCAACAGCAGATCCTTCTGCCTTCCCCAACCAGAGTTCACAGTGGTGACGGATGCATCACTTCTGGGATGGGGCGGCCACAGAGGGGAGGCAGAGATCAGAGGCATCTTGTTTCCGGTGGAGTCCGGTCTCCACATCAACCTTCTGGAGCTCCAGGCGATTCATCTTGCACTGAAGGCAATCCTTCATGTCAAAGGAAGAGTAGTGCAGTTGTTGACAGACAACACCACCGCCATGTGGTACTGCAGCAAATGGAGTGGGGTGGGGTCATGGACCCTATGTCAAGAGGCTCTTCTCCTTTGGACATGACTGAAACATCAGGGCATGTCCCTTGTGGTTCGACATCTGGCAGGTTCTCTGAATGCCAAGTCGGATGAACTCAGACGCAGGAGCGTGATGGATCATAAATGGTGTCTTCACTCGGAGGTGGCACAACGTCTCTTTCAACAGTGGGGAGAGCCTTGGTTACATCTATTTGCCACCGAAGAGAACGCACAATGTCAGCAGTTCTGCTGGTTGGAATTTCCAAGGCGGCACTCGCTAGGTGACGCTTTTCATTGCGAATGGAGTTTCGGTCTTCTATACGCCTTTCTGCCTATACCCCTTCTGCCCAGAGTGCTGAAGAAGATCAAGCATTACCAGGCCCAAGTTATTCTTGTGGCTCCGGACTGGGCACAAAGAGTCTGGTATCCTGAGCTCTTGAGCATGGCCATCGATCCTCCAATCAAACTGCCCCTTCGGGAGGATCTTCTGTCGCAGCAGGGGGGGACAGTCCTCCACCCGAACATGTCCAGCCTTCACCTCCTTGCGTGGAGATTGAGGGGCGACAGTTGACCACTTTCGACCATCCTCCTGAAGTCTGTAACGTTATCTTGGCAGCCAGGCGTCCCTCCACCAAGACAGTATACGCCTGTAGATGGAACACATTTGTGGCATGGTACACAGCAAAGGCTGTGGATCCGCTTTCTGGCCCTCTTTCAGAGGTTCTCCTCTTCATTCATTCCTTGGTCAAGCAGGGCTCTGCTCTGGGCACTCTGAAGGGCTATCTTTCGGCCATTTCAGCCTTTCTTCACCTTTCAGATCAACCTTCTCTTTTTTTCAGTTTAGTAAAGTTTTATTTTGTTTAAGAAAAATAGTACAGCATAATATAACAGTATGACAAAAAACAGTACCAATATGAGAGAACCATGAGAGATAAATGGAGATGAAAAATGGTTCAGATAAAATATGAAAAGGAAGAAAATGGATGAAAGAAAGAGAAGAGAAGAAAGGAAAAAAAGAGGGAGAAAGAGAAAGAGGAAGGGAGGGTTAGGGAGGGGGATAGGAGGATAAGAAGGTAGAGAAAGGTAGCCAGGTAAGGTCAGATTTAATTTTTAAAGTGACAGAAGAAGAAGATGCAATTGCAATTCTGTGCTCATCACATATGGAATTCCACCATGTATGCACAGACAATTTAGTGTTATCCTTCCAGCAAGACAAAATTACTTTGAAAGCAGTTGCAATGAAAAGATCAAATAATTTAGCATTATACGAATGTAAGTCCAAAACATCAGATAGGGAACCTAAAAAAATGTGCAACGGTGAGAATGGTTCAGAAAAATGAAAAATACGCATGCAATAATCCCAAACTGAGCTCCAAAAAGTAAGAACAGAGGGGCAATCAAACAAGAAGTGTTTGAGTGTGCCAGGGTGGGAAGAACAGGACCAACAAAGGGGGGAGGAGGAAGGGGAGAATTTAGTTATGCTTACAGGGGTAATAAGAGCTCTATGGTAAAGAAAAAAAAGTGACTGAGTAATATGAGCTGAAATCGAAGTCTTAAACAATTTACACCATAAGCGATCGCAAACATCAACAGATAACGAGAAAGATAAATCAGTTTCCCAAACAGTTTCAGTAATGGTTTTAGGTCTAAGGCTAACATTATCTAATAACAGTTTATAAATTAGAGCAGCTTTGGGGATTTGTTGAGGAAACATAGGATATAGAGGAGTGGAAGGAGTAAGGGAAGGAAGGAGATCAAAAGTAGGAAGGGTAGATAGGTGAGATAAAATGGCAGAAGTAATGATGTCATATTCTTTGCGAAAATGTACAGGTAAATCAAACATAGTTTGCATTACATCAAATGAAATAATGGAGGAATCAGAGAAAAATTGGTATACAAACATAATATCCTTTTCTTTCCAATACTTGAAATAAAAAGATTTACCCTTGTACTTAAGGTATTTGTTATACCATACGCTAGAAGAAAGAAAACTTTGTAAGGGGGACGAATCTTTCGAGAATACATTGTGCAGCAGAGTATGTGAGTATTTCAGTACAGGGTGCGTAGTCAAGAATGAACAATTTGACATGAAAAGAGATTGTTGGAAAGTAAAATCTTTTAACAAGGACCGTTCGACAGCAATCCATCTGGGCAGAGGGGTATCATTGAAATCGAACGCCAATGAGAAGGCTTGTTTTATTAAAAAGGCAGAGTGGTACGATTGAAAGTCAGGAAAGCGAACCCCACCTTCAGATTTTGGGCGTATTAGTTTATGTAAGGCAATACGAGGTCTTTTATTATTCCACAGAAATTTGGAGCAGATGGAGTTCAGCCGATTGAAATACAATTTAGGGATTTTCACAGGAAGCATGGAGACAGTGTATAAAATATGTGGGGAAATCATCATTTTGATGGTGTCTAAACGACTCCACCATGAAAGGAAAAGGGGAGACCATAATTGAAGGAGTGATTGAATTTTTTGAGTAAGGGAGGTAAAGGTCAGTTTGAGTGTTTCACCTAAGGTAGAGGAGAACCAAATACCCAAGTATTTGATCTTGGAGGGACACCAGGCAAAATCAGTTGATGCAAACATATATTGGTAACAAGATGAGTTGAGGGGTAGGACCTCCGTTTTAGAGAGATTAAGCTTATAACCAGAGACAGAGGAGTATAAGCGGACTTCTTCTAAAAATGGAGGAAGGGAAGAGACAGGGTTAGCCATGTAGACCAGGACATCATCGGCATATGCTGACATTTTTGTCTCAATCGATGACAATTTGAACCCATGAATTAGGGGGTTAGAGCGGATTTTAATGAGGAAGGGTTCAAGGCAAAGAATAAAAAGTAAAGGGGAAAGAGGGCAGCCTTGTCTCGTTCCTCTGGATAAGGGGAAACATTTTGAGAATTGGTTATTAACAAAAACACTTGCACGAGGAGCAGAATAAAGTAGTTTAACTAAGGAAATGAAGTAGGGACCAAACCCAAACCATTGTAATGATTTAAACATGAATTTCCAATTAATACGGTCAAACGCTTTCTCAGCGTCCAGGGATAGGGCAGCTAGGGGGGCTTTAAATTGTTTACTGTGTGAAATAATATTGGCAAAGACACGGGCATTGTCAGCAGCAAGTCTACCTTTCACAAAGCCAACTTGATCGGTGGTGATTAGTAGAGGGATAAGGGATTCGAGGCGGGCCGCTAAAATTTTGGCAAAAATTTTACAATCGTAATTAATTAGGGAGATGGGACGATAGTTTTTACAAAGGGAGTGGTCTTTGTCAGGTTTGGGGATTATGATTATTAGGGCATCCAAAAAGGAGCCAGAGGCTTTGGCATTTGCAATAAAGGAGTTAAAAAGTTGTAAAAGATGGGGGACAAAAATAGAATGCATGTTGGCGTAAAATTCAATTGGGAGACCATCTGGACCAGGGGCTTTCGCTTTCTTTAGGGAGGTAATTGCCTTGAGAATTTCCTGAGGGGTAATTTCAGACTCTAGTTGATGGAATTCGGTAGGGAGAGATGGGGGAGGAGGAAGGTCTTTGAAAAAACGGGAGAGGTCATCATCATCAGGGTGCGTATCATCAGTATACAGGAGTTTATAGTAGTTATGAAATACTTGTGCAATATCCTCATCAGAAGAAACCATTGTGTTGGTTACTTCATTGAGAATAGATCCAATTGATTTTCGCTCAGATTTAATTTTGAGATAGTTTGCTAGCATTTTCCCAGCTTTATTCTGACCCCCATGAAATTTAGATTTAATCTTCAAGAGGGTATTACAAGCTTCAACTGTGGCAATTTGATTGAGGTCAGATTTGGCTTTGATAAGTTGGAGGAGAGCGTCAGGATTCTTGGACGAAAAGTAAGAGTGTTCTAGGGTCTTAATGTTGGAGAGTTGGGTGGTGTATTTATCACGGTTGAGTTTCTTTTTTCTAGATACATAAGAAATTGTGAAACCTCGTAAAGCAGCTTTAAAGGCATCCCAATTATTCGAAACTGACGTGTCTTGGGGTAAATTGAGGGAAAAGTATTCAGAGATGAAACCTTTAACTTTAGACATAAATACAGATTCGGAGAGAAGGAAAGTGTTAAATTTCCATCGATTGAAAGAGGAGGAGGTTTGGGCCAGGTCAAAAGCGGCATAAACAGGTGCATGGTCCGAGAGAAAAATAGAACCAATTTCGGACTTCTGAATCGCAGGGAGAAGGGATTTGCTGACTAGAATATAATCAATCCTGGACCGGGTGTGGTGAACATTAGAGTAGAATGTATATTCGAGTGAGTTCGGATTGCATGTTTTCCACACATCGAAAAGGGGACGCGATGCAATGGCTGATTGGAAGGATTTATGTGTCTTATCAGGCTGGAATTTGGAGGAAGATAATCTATCTGAAAAGGGATCTAACCATTGGTTAAGGTCACCAGCTATGATAATGTTAGGGCAGTCAATGGAGGAGATGAGGATTTTGACGTCAGTCCAAAATTTAGGGTCTGGTCGGACAGGACCATAAATATTGAGGAGCACCATAGTTTTCTTTTGTATAGTCACTTTTGACATAACCCAACGACCTTCATCATCCGATTGAGAAGATAGAATTTGAACATCCAAACCTTTACGAAATAATATAGCAACACCACCTTTTTTATCAACAGCAGGAGAAAATACAACTTGACCCACCCATGCCCTCTTAAGTTTCAACGATTCGACATCTGTACAATGAGTTTCTTGGAGAAAAGCAATCTGAGCATTTAACTTGGATAAATGGGACAGTACCTTTTGACGTTTAACAGGGTTGCCAAGACCACGAACATTCCACGTTACAAAATTACACATGATTGAAGGCAAGGGAGGAGGGTAACATCTGGGTCCAATACACTGCAGGTGAACAACTACAAGGAAAGACAGTGGAGACAAACATGTTAGAAATGAGAATCAAATACAAAATATGAACAAAGGCAAGAAAAATCGGGTAAATATAGAGAAACAGTAGACGAATGAGCATCTCAAGTATAAGGAAAAGAGAGGAGGAACAATGAAGAGTACGGGAGTAAATAATAAGAAAGGAAATAAGAGATACAAAAAAGAGAACGGAACATAAATGAGCAAGGGAAAAACATGAATGGCCTGTGAAAAGAAGAAAAAGAGAAGAAAGAAAAAGGAGATAGATAAGAAACAGATCAAGGCAAAGACGCCAGATCTGAGAAAAAAGAGAATACCTAGATATTAGGAGCATGGAGACGCCAGCGCGGGCGCCTACCCCACAGAGCGAGGAAAACGCGGGAATATAGATAGGATATAATCAAAAAGAAGTAAAGTCGTAGCAAAGAATTACAAGGAAGAGACCGGGACAAGGCCACAACAGTCGTCAAGACAGAAGATAAGTGAATGCAGGAAATAGAAAAGAGTTATTTTTAGTCATTAGTGTCCATCGTGGAAGCAGAGACGGTTTGGAGATACTCTCGAAGCTTCTGAGGATCATCAAATGTACGGGAACGACCATTGTGAGTTATTTTGCAGAGACAAGGATGTAGGATTCCATATTGAATACTCAATTCCCTCATACGTGGACGCAGATTAAGGAACTCCTTGCGACGTGCATTCGTGGCGTTCGATAAATCCTGGGCTATAAAGATGGTGTGGCCCGACCAAATGAGGCGACGTTTTGATCTTGCAGCTTTAAGAACAGTCATCAATTCGGTGAATTCAAGAAAAAGCAGGATAATACCTCTAGGTTTGGTCGGGTTGGACGGCCCAAACGATGAGCACGCTGTATGTTTAGAGGAGTAGATTCAGGTTGGAGTTCCAAAAGTTCGTAGAGGAATTTGCGGATGAAGGACACCATATCGGCCTCCCCAAGGGACTCCGGAACACCATAAATACGGAGGTTATTCCTCCTGTTATGATTTTCAAGGTCCTCTGTGTGAAGTTTCAACTGCTGTATCTCCTTTTCAAGAATAGGAATTTTTGTAGATACATCCTGGACGTCACTGATGCGTTGTTCTAGTTGCAGAACCTTGTTCTCCATGACGACCCATCTATCTTCTATCTGCTTGAGCTTCTCGTTAGTTGCCACCATGAAAGGTTGTAAGCCACGAACCTCGTCTAGAATAGAATCCAGCACGGGGTTCTGAGAGGTGCGAATTGGAGATGGAGGGTCATTCTTAAGGCGTTTCGGTTTGGTACCGGTGACAGACGATCTCGCATGGCCTGCGTCCTGAGACATGATGCCAACAGAGGGGCAAACTAGGAGGACTGCAAGGATGGAAGCCACACCGCAATAGTCAAAATGTTGAGACCCTATATGTAGAGGTATAAGAAGTACTGGAAGGAAGAGGGCATATAAGAGGTAACACGGAGCAATGGAGAAGCAATACCTCAAACCCACATGACATACGTCGAAATGTAGCAAAAATCAATTCAATGCGCAGCCAAAAAACCATCCAGGAATATGGCATCAGAGAAACAGCAAAGCGTCCATAATATATGGGACCCAAGGGGATTAGTTGATGTTCCACGGAGGATTGTCAGCAGAGAAAAGGAAGGTATAGAGCATTGCGCAGGGAGCACCACAAAATGGCCGCCGCTATGTAGTATTAGTAGAATTAGAAGTTCTGAGGAGAGCTTTGGCGCCAAAAGTCAAGGAAATATAGTGGTAGCATGATGCGCATCCCTTAGCACATACCTTGTCACCATATGACCATTTGTTGCAGCAGACGGGCTGTTGAGGCGGTAGAGATAACAGAAAACGGGACGCGAGCACAAAATGGCGGCCGCCCACGTCCCGCAGTAGCTGAAGAAGGTGCAGCGGTGAAAGGAGACGAAAGCGGCAATTACCAGAGCCGCTGCATCTCGCAACACACGGGGACCATGTTCCGCCGTGCAGGGATGCCGTTTGCCGGTCTCCGTATGCAGGGAAATTACCAAATAAACAGCCGGGATTCCCGCGTCGTCACGGAGCTCACGAAGGCAGGGCCATCACACGCCGGCGCGTAAGCCACGCCCCCCCAACCTTCTCTTTTAAAGTCCCCTATTGTAAATCTTTTTCTTAAGGGCATCACTCACCTGTTTCCTCCTATTCCTTTCATAATGCCCCAGTGCGACTTGAATCTTGTTCTGACTTACCTTGTGGGCTCCTTTCGAGCTGCTACAAGAACTGTCCTCTCAAACCTTTGACACTCAAAACTGCCTTTTTGGTTGCCATCACCTCTGCTCGCAGGGTGAGTGAGCCTCTGGCTCTTTCTTCGAAACCTCCTTTCCTCGAAACCTCCTTTCCTGGCTGTTCATCCGAACAAGGTTGCCCTTCACACTAGGCCTTCCTTTCTTCCGAAAGTGGTTACCTCTTTCCATATAGGACAGACCATCACTTTGCCCACCTTCTTCCCGCCCCCACATCCTTCTAAAGAGGAGGAGAGGTTCCACCATCTGGATCCAAAATGCGCGTTTTCATTCTATCTGGATTGCACAAAACAATTCTGGGTGGATGATCGGCTCTTTGTTGGCTTAGTGGGCGCCAAGCAAGGTCTGGAGAGGAAAAAGCGGACCATCTATCGATGGGTCGTTCTTTGCATTAAAATGTGTTATTCCTTAGCGAAAAAGGAACCTCCAGTAGGGTTGCGTACCCATTCCACCACTGTGATGGCAGCCACTACTGCTTTGGGATGTGAAGTACCCTTTCATGACATCTGCCAGGCAGCAATGTGGGCTTCATTACACATATTCACCAAACATTACTGCCTGGACAGTCAAGTCCGGAGAGATGGCTTCTTTAGCTGTTCAGTTCTCCAGGGCTTTCATGTGTGAACTTAGTTCGCAGACCCACCTCCGGGGTTGGTATTGCTGGTGTATCTATTCTAAGGTAAGGAATCCATGAACTAATAGTCTCTTTCAGATGAACAAGTTACTCACCTTCGGTTACGATAGATCTGTAAGAGACATATGTTAGCTATAGATTCCTAACCATCCCACCCATCCTCCCCATTCTGTGAACTGACTTCTACGGTAAGGGACTTCCTTTCAGGGCCCTAGTTTCGTGAACCATTGGTCAGTGTCTTGCATGGTTCTGAGCTTCTGCCATGGAATGTCGTGTAAAGAACTGAAGTCAGGCGGTGTCTAAGTAGATTCCACGACGTCATTCCAGCGATCATGACGCTAGTGATGAGCGTGGAGTTGACCAACGCCACCTACTGACGTGCAGGGGTAATGCTGAAGAAAAATTCTGCGGATCCAGTCTGACGCTTGGGGGTAATTCTAAGGTAAGGAATCCATAACTAATATGTCTCCTACAGATATATCGTTACTGAAGGTAAGTTACTTTTTCTTTTAGACCTCCCTGCAGTATTCAACACAGTCAACCACAGCTTGCTGATAGACCGTCTTCAAAACCTGGGCATTAGTGGCTCAGTTCTATCCCTTCTTAAATAGTTTCTGACAGATAGCAGATTGCCTAATTCTACAGTTTGCTCTCTATCTCCCTCTTTTCAGCTACCATGTGGTGTGCTACAGAGCTCTTCTCTTAGCCCTTCACTTTTCAACTTGAATGTCACTCCTTTGGCACAACTAAATAAATCCTTTAGATTTGCTACGATGTTGTACGCGAACGACACCCACATTATTATCCAAGCTACTAGTAACATTCCCAACACAGCTACTAGATTTCACAACTGTATGCAACAGGTTAGTAAGTGGATGTTGGAGAACTGCACGAAATTAAACTCCGGGAAGATTGAGGTCTTGTTTTTTGGATTCAATGTTTCCTCCTTGTCCAGTAAAAAGGAGTACTCTTCGATACATCCCTTTCCTTCATACACCAAGTTAATGTCATCACTTCAGGTACTTTTTTGCATTGAAAATGCTTAGAAAATGTTTTCCTTTCTTCACTCAGGATCTTCATAAAACAGCAATCTCAGCTCTCCTCCTCTCTAGGCTGGATTATTGTACAGCCCTCTTTGTAGGCGTACAGAAAAGTCTCCTTGCTAGACTTCAGGTTGAACAGAACGCTGCTGCCTGTCTCTTTCTAAAAATTTCCAGACAGCAGTCCGTTAAACATGCTCTATCCTCTCTTCACTGGCTCCCTGTGCAGAAGAGAATTGATTTTAAAGCCTTATGAATTGCCTTTAGGGCCTGACAGAATGCTGGCCCTGACTATTTCAAGCACTGGTTTTGCTGGCACACCTCACAAAGAAACCTTCTCTCTTCAAGTGCCAACCTGGTTAGGATTCCAAGTTTTCGGTTGTCTAGGTGGGACAGCAGGAGCTTTGTCTCCTCCACTTCTTCCAACCTTAGGAACACCCATCCTTCTCATCTGTAGAAATCACTCATTCTGCTCTTTTAGGAAAGCCCTTACAGTGTGTCTCTTCACTTTGTAAGCACTATCTGATTACGGATTCAGGTTTCTTTTTATTCATTCCTCCTTCTAAATGTTCAGTTGGTAGCGTCTAGATGTCTTTGGCTATTAGTTTGTGCTTTATAAAGATCAAAGCATGCTAAATTACTGAGATTGACTTTGTGTACATAGAGAGTATCTCAGTTGACCTGTCTTGCATTACCATCAAAGGTTTGTTTACCTTTTATTGCCACTGTGAATCTTCTTCATGGGATCACAGCCCATGAAATTTAATGGTATAGTCTAGTAGTTTACCCTACTGACCAATGTGGCACAAACATTGAGTAGTTTGGGTGCAGGCCACTCTTAATGTTTCCACAGGTGATTACCACAAAGGTACTGACCACTCCTACTGCCGGATCGCAAGTGGCGCCACATGAAGCCGCATTGGAGGGTTTAGATACCTCATGCATTTATGTCCACAATCCGTGCCCTGAGAATGAGGTGTCCTGCTCCATATGAATTCCAAGGGTCCTGCAGAAGCTGAGAAACTGATTACGCATCATTTAGGAATTACTCTTTTTATGAAAAAAGATGATTTTTGCTTTATTCCAAGAGCGGGGAGCTGACCCGGTTCTACCGATATAAGTAATTACTTCTAAAAGAAAAGGTGTTAGCTCGTTCAAACATGATTTGTAGATTTCCAAAGGGATGGTGTCCTCACCAGCAGATTTTCCTAATAGCAATGATTTTATGGCCTCTTTTAATTCTTCATTAGTTATTTCAGAGGTCAATTCCTCTGTCTCGTTTCTTGTTAACTTGTTTGTTAAATTTTCTTTTAAATAGTTTTCAATTATTTTATCGTTAGGCATATTCTCTGGTGTATATAAGGTTTCATAATATTTGGCAAATTGTTGAATTATATCATCTGGCTGATTGTATCTCTTGTTATCAACCCCCGTAATTTGTGAAATCATAGATTGTGCTCTATCCTCTGCTACTTTAAATGCTAACATTTTTCCAATTTTATCGGCGCCTTCATATTGTGAAAATTTATATTTATAAACTTGTGCACTTCTTTTTTTAAAAGAGTTTCTTTGGTTTTACATTTTAACTGGCTAAGATTTGCACTAATATCCAGGGTTGGGAGATTATCTCTTAAAGCTTTTACAAGTTTTATCTCCTCAGCTACAATATCGGAAGTCAAAGTTAATTTATGATTACGTCTTTCATAATTTTGTTTTAAGACAAAGGTTTGTGTAAACCCTCGAATGCTGGCTTTACACGTATCCCACACTGTTAAACACGAAGCTGTGTTTCTGTTGAAAGTCAAGAATTCTATAATGTGTTGTTTTAATTGTGAGATAAAATTCGTATCGGATACTAAATTCCTGGGAAAGGTGAAAGCTCTTGGAGGTTTATGTTTCAAAGACAAAGCAAATACAATCATAATAGGATTGTGGTCAGATGTAATACGTGGATATATTACCATATTTGTGGATCTCATCAGAGTGTCTGATATAAAAGCCATATCTAAGCGTGAGCATAGCCTGTGGGGAGCTGAATAAAATGTATAGCCTGGAGAGTTTGGGTATAGTGAACTCCATACATCTTTAACATTATGTAATATACATAGATCTAAAATGGATGCTCTATTTTTAGGCATTCGTTTATAATTGCCCGGGCGTGTTTTATCCGTCTGACAGTTCAGAATACAATTAAAATCACCCATAATTATTACTTCTCCCTCCCAATCTAATAACGCTATGTTTAGTTGTTCAAATATTCTAGGATCTTCTTTGTTCGGTCCATATATAACACATGCTATAAACTTCATATTATCGAAACAAAGTTGGACGATTGCCCATCTCCCCCATTTGTCACCCTGTGTTTTAGTTATTTCTGCCTTGAACCTTTTGTCTTTTAGTATAGCTACCCCTCTAATAGAGGACGTAGCTGCAGAGCTAATTATCATCTCAAAACCCAGTTGACTTAACAGCTTCTTATCTTTGTCTATAATGTGAGTTTCTGACAGAAATACTAAATGAGTATTATATAGCTTTAATTCTTCAGCCACTAACTGTCTCTTACGTTTGTTGTTCAGCCCTGAAACATTCCAAGCCAAACATCTAATGTTATGCATCTCTAATAAAAAAGATATTGTCAATATTCAGCATTATTATATGCAGTTCAAAATAAAGAATACATTTTAGTAACAAAAGACTCTCATCAAGCTTTTCTACCAGGTTGAAAATATTTTTTTTCTTTTCTTCCCCAACCCTCCCTTCACCTTCCCCCATCTCCCACACCCCCACCCACCCCAACCTGCGAAGACCCACCCGCTCCTCCCCATCCCCCCCCCCCTACCTACTGCTGCCGCTGACAAGGCAGCGCCTGCGGCCGTAACCATGAACCCCCCCCACCTCCACCCGATATGCCAACTAGTGTTATTGTTATGCTTCATCAAGATTGATGACTACATGTGTTAACAGAAAGAGCAAAAGTTAAGTATTTTAGTGCTAGAAATGTCAGTGTCCGTGCCCCAACCTATAACCCAGCCTATATCCTATAACCTATATCTTAATATTCGATTGCTATCTATAAAAGGTTTCTGAATCTCTTTGTATGAGGACAGCTGAAGACAGCTGAAGACGGCTGAAGTGCTCCTTGCTTCTTTTCAGTCTTTACTCTTGTTGATTCTTATTGAGACTGGCCAAATATTCCTGCGCCTCACAGACTTCGCTAAAGAAGTTTGTGCGCCCTTTCATGATTACTTTAAGTCGGGCAGGTTCTTGTAAATATGCTGAGCCTCCCAATTTATTGATTGGATCTATCAGTTTGCGCATTTACCATCTTTCGTCCATCGTGGTTTTACTAAGATCTGACCGAGCAAAGATGGTAAGATTATCAATAATTATTGGGGAGTTAGGCTTAGCTTTTTGCCAGACCGCTTGTCGGAGCAGGAAGTTACCGAAATACATCAAGATTGGGCGTGGGAATTAATTGGTCTGACGCTTTTGGACAAGTGGAAGTCTATGTGCTCGTTGCACTTGGGAGTCCCAATCCCAATCTGAGAGATCCGGGAATGCTCGAGGTAGTAATTTCACTAGAAAGGCCCTCGGGTCGGATCCCTCCAGTCCTTCCGGGATTCCATAAAGTTTGAGGTTGGATCTTCTTTGACGATTCTCCAGGTCGTCAACTTTCCCCTGAAGTCGAGTTAGCTCGGCATCATGACGTTCCACAGTGGTATCTAGTCGTTGTGTTCCTTGTTCCTTCTTCTACTAAGACTGTGCGTTGCTGGAGCTCTATTATCTCCTGTGTGATACCCTTTAGTATAGAGGCTATATCAGTTATTGAGTTTTGCAGTCTTATATTATCATTTTTCAGCTGTTGATAGTGTAGCTCCGATTCTGCCCTTTGATTTATCAAGAGTTTTAGTATAGTGTCTAATTGAGGGTGATCAGTACCTCCTAACTTAGTAGCTTCGGTTGAGTTTGCATTCATCCTTTCAACTGATAGTTTGTTTAGTTCAATGTCCATATCTGTGGATACCGGTAGAGCAGATAGAGCAGATGTTGTTGCTTTCGCCGCTGATAGAAGATCTTTTTCTTCTTTTGTAGACTCTTCGATAAGAACATGGTTACGAATTTGCAGTACCTCGTTATCTATAGGACTGTCTGTAGGACTCCCCCCAGAAAGCCTTAAAGTCATAGTCTTAACTAGCCCTTTGGCCTCAATCCACTTCCTTAGCGGACGTTTTTCACTGGCCATTCTTTTTGAGTTCAAAGGAGCTGTTCCTGTAGCCAGGCTAGACAGGGCTTTACCTTTCTTCTTGTAGGTTGTCTTAGCTTTACCTCTGCGTCTCTTCGGGGGTAACTTACTCAGAGTCTTGTCCATGGGCTTATCCTGTTCCTCTTCTGTATCATAGTCACAGTCTTCAGAGGAGAGATGTTCATCAGCTAGCTCCAAAGTATGTTCTGAGCCATGATTGTTCACTGAGTTTGTAGCATGACCATCGCATTCTTCTAGAGTCTCCTTATCTTTATCAATTAAATCCCCCGTCCTCGAAAATATAGCCAAGTCTGAGACTGAATTAAATGAATTTAATGATTGGGACCCCCCTTCTGTTGCCTCATTTGACTCCTTTTTCCCTACTGTTATCTCAGTGCATATTAGTGCCTCCCGAGTCTCACAATTTTCATTGGAAGTAGGAGGTACTGCCTGGTGAGTAAATAGATCTGAGTCATCTTCATGATTTGTATTGGCCAAAGCTGTGTTATTCTCATAACCTATTACAGTTCCATCCTCCTCCAGAAGAGCCTCATCTTTAACAGTTTCATTAGAAATTTCATTAGTATTTGCGCCTGTTTGTGTTAATTTTTTTGAAACAGTTCCACAGTTAAATTGAGGAGGGTGCAGAATTGTCTTACCTGCCGCCTTCCTGTCGCTCCCTTTTAAAGTAACTGCCGGAGCTGGTACTGCCAATGTTGCTGTCTCAGTGCTCACTGTCCTTTTCTCCGCCTCCCCCGTCTTTGTATCTTCCGTAGCTGCTATAGCCATTACGAGAATAGCGGAAGTTGGAGCGGGGGTTAGGGCTGAGACTGAGGCTGGAGCGAGGGACATAGTTTCTGTATTACATTTATGTGCAGCAGCCGCTGCTGCAGCCGCAGTCGCAGCGGTTTTAGTATTCCACGTTGTGCGAGGAGGATGTTTAGGTGACATAGTCTCAGGTGAGAAAAAAGCAAACCTCGCCTTGGCCAGACCCAGCAAATCACTGCCAGATCGAGTGAGCCTGTTCTCCAGCCAGCCCCGCACTGCACGCCAGATACCTGAGGAAAGCCACAGCATCGACCAAAGTATCCGTTAGGAGCAGTTTGAGAAAATGTGATGCTGTATGTAAAGCAAAAGCGTCGCAGAGCTTAACCAGGTGAGCAAATCAGGAACAGATGCTGCTACTGCGCTTCCAGCTTCTCCGTTTGCTTGTTGTTTTCCGTTAGCCCCAGCCGTCTTTTTTTTTTTTCCTCACCGGCTCCACACTGACTCGCGGCTCTCCGCCTGCCGCATTAGTAGTTTAGAAAATCACGGCACAATCACGGCTTTATCGCCCGTTCCTGTTCCCGTTTCCTTACAGCTCCTGCAATCCTCATAAGGTGCCTGTAATTGCTGTCGGCATCGGAGTGGAGGGAGAGAGCTCTCGGTCCTGCCGCCAGCAGAGTCCTCACTCCGCCATCTTGGACTCCGATTATGCTTCATAAAAAGGGTAAACCTAAAGAGGAGATGGGCTCATATAGGCCAATCTCCCTGATCAATGTTGATGCAAAGATTTTCGCAAAATGTTTGGCTAGAAGATTAGCACCATTAATGCCTAAAATTGTAAACACGCAGCAACATGGGTTCATAACAGGGAGAAATACATCAGCTCATGTCAATACGGCAATAACTGCGTTCGATATAGCAGAAATAGAGGCTACCCCCCTGGCTATGATAATGCTTGATGCCGAAAAGGCATTCGATCGGGTGGGGTGGGACTATCTATGGCACGTAATGGGATCAATGGGGTTTGGTGGAAAATTTTTAATTGGGATTCAGGCACTCTATGACAATCCAATAGCATATACTAGCTATGGCGGTCTTACTTCACAATGTTTTCCAATCAAGAGGGGCACACGTCAAGGGTGTCCCTTATCACCTTTATTCTTTGCCCTTTCATTAGAACCGTTTTTAAAGGCTTTGGATACTCAGGCAGGAATAATACCCTTCAAGACTGGCAGTCAAAGCTTAAAAATTACTGCGTATGCGGACGACATTGCTATATACTCTATCGAAACAACTGAATCTCTAAAAGCTATCAAATTTTAAGCATCAAAATTTGGCAATGTATCAGGTTATAAATTAAATGCTCACAAAACTCAAATAATAGCTAACTTTGCTCCCCCTCAACCAATACCTGAAATATGCAAGACCGCGACATATCTCGGAATTAAAATTACTTCAAACATCAAAGAACTTAATAACATCAATTATAAAAATTTAATGAAAACTACCATTTCAAATTTAAAAAAATGGCACCGACTTCCATTAAATTTAATCGGTAGAATAAATCTGATAAAAATGAAAATAATACCAAAATACTTATATTTATTCAGATCAACTCCTTTGGCACAGAATAGACTTTTCTTCAAACAACTAGATAGGATCTTCTGCAACTTTATCTGGGGGTATAAGAAGGCTAGGAGATCGCTAAAAATGCTGAAAAATCAAATAGGATCTGGTGGTCTTAACTTTCCTGACGTGAAATTATACTTCTGGGCTTCTTTTATAAGACGTATTCAATCACTACTAAATGAAGAGGACCTACTTTTCTATCATTACTTATCATTAAAGGGAGATGCTAAACAATTTTTTCTTCGTATTACAGACCCAAACTTTTACAAAAGGGTTAAATTTAAGACCGTACGAGATATAGTAAGGATATGGAAGGACATATTTATACATTGTAAAACCACTATATTTCACTCACAATTAATCTTATGGGATAATCCCGGACTGCCTAGTATATTTAGCGACGGGATATCTCGTGAATGGCAACGGAAAGGAATTATGGTTTTGGGCGATCTATATAACTCTCGAGGTATATTGAATTTTCTAACTTTAAAGCAATTATATGGTCTATCTGATACACATAGATTTAAATATATGCAAATATACGACTTTTTAATACGGAAGAACAGATTTAACGTTTTGTCGAGTGGGGGTATATGGGACCTATTAAATTCTAAAAAAGAGAAACCAATAATTAGCTCTTTATAGGTCTAAGTTCCAACGATAATGATACACTAGCAAATAAATGGAATTTAAAACTCAGAACTAATTTAACTGGAAAACAAATAAGTACATCTTACACTAACATTCATGACTATGTAAGATCATCCAGTTTACGACTACAACAATATAGAACTATATATATGCTATATTATACCCCAGAAAGATTTTCTAAATGGTCCTCGAACAACATCACGAGAGAAAAAACTAAATGCCCGAAATGTGATGAGTATGCGGCAGATCTTGTCCATATGCTGTTTTCATGTCCGAAATTAGGGAAATTCTGGGAAGAAGTGGGAAAGATTTTAACCACAAAAAAAATTCTTAGCTCACCAATAACTGCATCCATGGTAATATTAGGCTCACATCTGACAAGTCAACCACATTATATACTACTATCAATTTTATTTTCCTGTGCCAAATTAACTTTAGCCAGGGCCTGGATCAACCCCAACCCACCCAACGCTTTGGAATGGTGGTACCTGGTTAATGAAATAAAAATTATGGAATGTACGCTGGCAGAACTCAGGGGTGTCGGATCGCTCAAAAAATTTGAGAAAATTTGGGGGAACCTAGAAATGAACTGATGGACTCAAGACAATTATACTATATGTTCATCTATGTTTTTGATCTTATGTTAAGTTACTTTTGACAAAGTGAAAAGATTGATCAATTCATGTTTAATTTTGTATTTATTGGTTGAATGGCAACTTTGTCGAATGTTTTGTAATCTTATACCAGGTGAAAATAAAATAAAAAATATTCAAAAAAAAAAAGGAATTACTCTGTCCCCATACAATCATCTGCTCTTTATGTATGTGGTCTAATCTTTTCTTCAGGAAAGTGCCATTTATCACTTTTGTTAGAGCTCCATTTGATAGAATGCATTCATAAGTTAAAAAAGTAAATCTGTGCTTGATGCTTTGTCTGCGAAGGTTAACATATTTGTATATAGTTATTTGTAATTAAACTTGTGAAAAACGTATTAAAAATGTTAATTTTACTTTGAATATAGACTTTGTGTTGATCTGTTTGTGTTTCATTCCTCAGGATGCGAAGACCGTTTTGAGCAGGTACGATTATCTTCTTTGACAGCTCACCATATACAAAATGTAATTGAAAAGGAGTCATTAAAATTACTTGCATCACACTGCAGTCTTCTTTATGTATTTTTGCCCCTCCTGTGAGCCCATTTTTCAATAGCTCACTATCGCCTAATTAGGTGGAAAGAGCAAAGCGAACATGCTAACTTAGAAACACTCTATTCAGCGGGGAGATGTAGGATCATATTTTTGTATTTTCTTTTTTTTATAATTTTGCCCTCCTGTATAGCTTTTATTGTCCTCTCCATCTTATTCATTGTCTTATTTTCCATTTATTTCCCCTTAGTTTGTTTACTTTTCGTTTTATAATGTACCTTTATTTTTTCATAGTCTTTTTTTTTTCCTTTAATTTCATGGACTAATTTCCCTTCTCTTAATGTGGCCCAGATTTTACTTTTTGCTTATTGTGTATATTGGTTTTTTTTCTGTCTTTTTGCCCTTTATTTATACTCTCTTCTTTTTCTTTGTTTCTAGCCTTTGTTGTTCTTTACTTCTTTCGTTAAATATTTTCTTATCTACATTAATATCCCCTTCTTGAATAAGGTTTTTCATCTCAATTTGCATATTTTATTGTAAAAAGCAGTATTTTAATATTCATTGTATTGCTTACTGGGTTGAATGGTTGCTGCTGAACCATGCAGGATTCTGAAGATGCGCAGACTCGGCCTTTCCTCCTTCTGGCACTTGGAAATAAAATAACATTCAAATGGGTTATAATCCTAATTTTTGCAGCACGTAAAAACATTAGAAGTGTGATAAGATGTACTAGATAATGACAATTTTTTAATAGTATGACATTTTTCTAACATACTTTTTCTTAACTGTTTCACTTTCAGAGCATTGGTTTATTATTTAGTCACATTTACTTGATAATATATAACTCCGTAACCTGGTTAGTGTTGTACAGTGAAAGTGACAGTTTGATTTTCCTCACTGTCTACATTCTATGTCCTATTCTTATCTTTGTTATGTAGAGTAATGTAACATGGATTGGTAGAGCGTGAAGATGTCACCTGTGTGGGTTTCCAGGCGCTGCGTAAGTGCAGGCAGTGAAAGATGGTTCAGTTCAAGAACCAGGTTTCCAGTTTCTTGCGAAACTCTGTAAGAGACGTGGCTTTCCGAATGTGCTGGGGGAGGACGTTCCAGGATTTGGCTGCCAAGCAAGAGAACGCCCTGCCATCTGTCTTCTTCTATGGATACCGCGGTTGTATGTGATGGCAAGTGGAGGTTACTGGTTGGTTGGTGGAAGTGTAGTCCGTGGTTGAGCTGGGTGGGACCCCGGTTGTGTAGTGCTGTGTGCATTTCTGGGTTGGAAGCCAGTGAAATTGTCAGAATTGAAGTGTGATGTGCGTGAGGTGAGTAAGGTTAAGTATTAGTCTGGTGGCAGTGTTTTGTATGGTTTGAAGCTTGTGCAACAGGTTTGCCGAGATTCCATTGAAGAGGGCATTGCTGTAGTCCAGTCTGCTTGTGAGGAGGGACTGGGTGACAATCTTTCTGCTGTCAGAAGGGAGCCAAGTGTTGCTTTTTCTTACTATGCGGAGCATTTGAAAGCCGGCAGAGGTGAGTGATCTGGTGTCCAAGGTGATGCCTGGGTTTCTGTTGTGGTCATAGGGTGTCTGTGTGGGGTCTTGTTTGGCACATCTCATTTCTTTATTTGACAGTATAGATTTCCAATCAAACACTATCTTTGGTAATCCCTCTCTTTATTACGTTGGACTAGCTGAACTCCTTGTCCATTCCTGTGCAATGAGAAGTCTTCTAATCCTCATTTATCTTGCCATCGCAACCAACACCCCCGCTTTTCTTGCAGAGTAGCTCATTATATTTGGTGGCTCTCTGCACAACCACAGGAAGCCTTTGCCATGTATGCACCCAGAATCTGCGACCACATATCTATGCTCCTATTCTTCATTGACTTTATTCTGGTCTTTGACCAAATACAGCGCTCATCTACCTTTTGGCTAGGATCGTGCTATAGAAATACTATATATATACTTATTTACATACATGAATAACGCCCATCCCTGTACGTAGGAGCGTTTGCCAGTTGTGCATGCTAGTGCCTACCTTATTTTCTCTCTTCATTTACGGCGTTGTTGAACATCTTAACACCTTGAAAATTGACACCCCAAAGTTGAGTGCGCCCAAGATCCATGTGCTCCTTTTACCAGACAACACTGTTATCATTCTAGGACCATGTCCACCTTACAAAATGTCCTGTCTAAATTTGAGGTTTTCTTCCTGTCCAGGGTCTCGAAATGAACTTGCAAAAGACTAAATTAATGGTTTTCAGATCCCATAATAATCTCAAATATAAATTCACTTTAGGCACTAGTGCAGTACAGTCGGTACAATCTTTTGACTATCTTGGGGTTGAAATCACTAACTCCCTCTTGTGGTCCCCCCAGATCCTCAAAAGTAGTTTGATCATCCCTTATACTCCTGTTGGCATCTTGAAAATGCATAAATCCTCACAATTTCAGACAATTTCTCCTGCCTTGAAAGTTTATAGGGCCAAAGCTCAATCAGCAGCTCTCTATGGAGCTGAATTATTGGGGAACTTCTGACCTTAACTAGATAAACGTCTAGGAGATGAAGTTTATTAAATCACTGCTCAAATTATCACTGTCTGCACTTTTCATACACATATTTTTTGATAATGCCCATTACAGTATTGAACATCCTGCATCCTGCCCATAAAGGTATTGAACATCTTGCTTCCCTTAATCTGCTTCTACAGTGGGCCAGGCTCTGGTCCCATTGCAAATTGAATCTATATAGGATCTTCTAGAAGTTATCAATCTTGAAACAGGGAATACGATGAAGGGGTTCTTGCACCTTAACAAATGGTTTGCGAAGTTAGGTCCCATTCAATTTACACCTCCCCTGAGTCTATTCAAATTCAAAAGCAGTTTTAGATAAAACTTGCTGGGATTTTGCAATGTCCCAGTAGCACTACCGTACAAATTTCTCCTCAATTCCTGATCCATAAACCAATTCCAAAATGTTAGGCTTTCCTTGATGAGGTTGCCCCTCTTCTTGCTAAAAGCCTATATAATAAATTATGTTTGGGCATGCTACCTCTAAAAGCCTTTAAATGGTCTCTAGACTTTCCTTCCTCGGCTGAGTGCAACCTATGCGACTATACTTGTGAAGTCATTGTCCATGTTCTCTTTTTCTGTCCTTACTATACCTGCCCTGGACACAAATGGATTCATCCTTGGTGTCTCAGTCTAGGCCTAGACAGATTCCGGACTGCCCACAGGATCCTTACCTCTGATTCCTCTAGGATGATAGTGTTTATTATTAGTAGATACTTGTTTGCGCTTGATGTATACTCTCTAAACTTTCTCTAACTCAGATCTAGAATCCCTTTTGGGAATCTTGATGCAGCACAATCACTTTTTATAATGCACTTAATTAAATTGTTAATTTTTCTTCTCATTTATTGCACTTTATATGTACACTAAGTGTATTTTGGTTGATTCAGTTAGGATAGTTGTTTTATTTCTATCACTTTTCTTCCACTTAATATAGAAGTCGGAGGGGAGATAGATAATCATAGGGGAATGGATCACTTGTACCTGTATTACAACCAGTGTCTGGTATGTTGACTGTCTTAAAAAACCCTCAATCACGTACAGGAATGATGGATCGGTATATCTTGATTATCTGCTTCTTACATCACGGAAAAGCATCATCATCGGGTCATTTTTTAGAAAATCTGTTTTCCTCCACCTGGCGGTAGACCAACTGGTGATAACAGTAGTTACCAGTAATAAAGTGAATGTGAGTAAGGTGAGTTTAAAATTATCTACATCTCTACTCCAAAGAAACTTTATTCAGTTGGAGATGGGGCAAGGTGAAAATCAAGGCGGTGGGTATATATAAATGCTACTATTCTATTGCACCTGCTAGTCCATGTGAGTGGTCGACATGTTTCAGCCCTTCTTTCGCCCAGCTGGGTTGGGGGGCTTTCCTCCGGACCTGTGCAAAACGGAGGGGGAGGGGGGTTGCTGATTAGGCAACCTGTAAGGGCAGGTAAGTAACCTACCTTTATTCTTAATAGTTACTGGTCATATGTACCTACAACTCATATATCCCAGGTTGGGCTTCCTTGGGGGACCAGCGGGCTGAATAACCTGCTGAGAATGTCAGGTTGCACGACTTGTGCTCGCTCCGTCTACGGTGTGATGCGCGTTCATTATAGAAGTCTACTTCGAGCAACTAATTCCCTTTGAGATTTCGATGTATTATCACTATGCACTTAATTTGACTGTTGCCTGCCTCTGCCTATTCATTGCACTTTATATGCTCAACCTTCTCATGTATTATGTTAATTATTTGTGCTTTTGCGGCCTTCAGCCGAAAAAATATTTTCTACAACATACTTCTTTGTTTGTGGGTTGGTGTTCCTTTCTTCATTTTTCTGAGTGAATACTCCCTACTTGCTGCCTACCTATCTTTTTTTAATTTTTTAAAATATTTTTTTACTGGCTCAGTGCATATAATCTGCCCTACCCTCACCTTCTGAGCAGATGGGAATTTCATAGGATCTCTATTTGTCTGTTTCCAAGGTATGAAAATATGAAACCTCAGCAAACTGATGATGATACCTTAACGGAGAAGAAAGAAGAGACAGACGAGGAGGCGGAGGACGTGGAGGAGGAGGAAAAAGAAGAAGAGCTGGAGAAGGAGGAAGAGGATGAGGAGGAGGAAGAGGAAGAGGAGGAGGAGGAGGTCGACCTGCAGATTAAGATAATTGAATCATTGGGTGAGAAACCACAAACTTGTCATTCGAGTGAACTATAAAAATGTCCAGTAAACTGTGAATGTTTATATTTATCATCTCACCAATATATTACGTTAGCAAATGTGTTGTTACTAAGGCACTTGAATCCCAGCCTATGAAACGGCTTAAATGCTGATGATAAAAATAATGCACTAATTAAAGATGACTTTATAAAACAGGCAGGCATCTTTGAATATTTGTAAAGTACCTATATATTAATTTACCTAATGTTAAGGACTTTGGAGTACCAGCATTATAAGGAAAAGCGGCAGTCAGCCTGCTGTGATTTGACTAGTGGCCTTTGAGCACAGCTAGTTCAGTGACGGACTTAAGTCTCTCAGCTGTCGTCTTACAGCAAAACGTAGTTTATTGACAGAAATCTATAATAAAAATTAATATTAGTCGTACAAATGATGCACAATTCACCTATACCACAGTAGGGGTTTCCTGAGTAGGACTTTGGGGCTGCGCCTCCTCACCTAATTTGCAATCCCATTATGATTTTTAGGTTTCGCATAACATCTATTGTATTTGATATATCTTAAAGGGGTTTCTCCGATCAGTTCCCAAGGTCAAAGTACTCATCCAAATGCGCCTTAGTGTTTGAAACATTTTTAGCATGTACTATTTACAGATACTTATCTTTCGCTGGCTGCACTTATTTACGATACTTATCTTCTACTAAAGCTATTCACACTGTTTAAGCGCCATTCACTGTCCAGACTTCAGGGACTGTTAAACTATAAGGATTAGATCTCTTCATAGGGAAATGGCAGACAGCTTCTAACAGTGTGTGAGGATGCTTGCTTTTTCATTACTTTGTTGTGTAAAGCAGATGCTTTAGCCTTAGAACATTTGTGGGTATTTCCTGTTCATGCATCAGTACCTTTCTTTGCACTTAGTAGGCATTATTGGATCGGTTGTATTACTATACAGGCAGTCACATTTGCACTTTCAATAATGCAACAAGTGCATTGGCACTAGTCCAGAAGCTCTAGGGAACCTACGAAACACAGATTACTACATTTGACAACTAAACAGGTAGTCACAAGTGCAGGTATCTTGCAGGCAACCGGGTCATTATTATAATGGTGCAGCAGGTGCAGTACCACCGGCTCCAAAAGTTGTCAGAACTCCGCTACACACCTAATATTGCTATATTTTGCAACTAAAGATGCAGTCATGAGTACAGTTATCTAGCACGCACTAGGATCATCATTTCAATAGTGCAGCAGGTGCAGAGGCACCGGGACAAAACTCCAGGCAGGCCACTAAACACTGATTATTGCTATATTTCACCACTAAACAGGCAGCCACAAATGCAGTTATCTTGCAGGCAACAGAGTCATTATTTGAATGGCACAGCAGGTGCAGTGGCACCGGATACAAAAGTTGTCAGGACACCTCTAATCACCTAATATTGCTATATTTTACTACCATACAGACAGTCACAATTGCAGTTACCTTGCAGTTAAAAGGACCTTGATTTGAATGATGCAGCAGGTGCAGAGGCACCGGTCCCAAAAGCTCTAGGGAACCCAGTATATGTAGAATGTTGCTAAATTTTACCACTAAACTGCAGTCACAAGTGTATTTACCTAGCAGACACTAGGTTCATCATTTCAATGGTACTGCAGGTGCAGTGGCACCGGGGCCAAAAGATGTCAAAACTCCTCTAAACACCAAATATTGCTATATTTAACTAGTAAACAGGCAGTCACATCTGCAGTTCCCTTGAAGGCACTAGGGTCATAATTTCAATGGTGCAACAGAGGCAGTGACACTGATGCCCAACTAAGAACAACTCTGAACACCAAACATTGCAGTAATTAACTACTAAATAGGCAGTAACAAGTGCAGTTACCTTACAGGCAAGTCAAGATTTGAATGGTTCAGCAGGTGCATTGGCGCCTGGGCCAAAGGGTGTCATAACTCCTCTAAACACCAAATATTGCTATATTTTACTACTAAACAGGCAGTCACAAATGCAGTCTTGCAGGCACTAGGGGCATGATTTGAATAGGAGCAGCAGGTGCAGTGGCACAGAGCCGAAAAGTTACTCCTCTAAACACATAATACTGCAATTACATCAATTAATTCTATTATTTACTTCTTTCATTTCATTTTTGAAATGTTGATATTACTTACCTGCACTATACCACTAGTTACAGTGCAATATATTGCCTTTTTGTACATAAACCAGTCATAACACTTTAACAGACTTTCTGTAACTTATACTGTACAACTACTCAACAGGTTACAACATAAAACAGCTTATTATGAATCATATAAACAAAACCGGATGCATTTACCAATGCTTGTTTTGTGAATGTGACTCTGACCGTCAGCATATGAAATGTAAATAGGAATGCCTTTCTTCCTGAGCCTCGCTTGTGGTAAAGGCTGGGCAGCCAGGCTCACCTTCGGGGTACAGGCGAGATGCAATGACGTTATGCTTATATTGTTCAGTCCTTCACATCAGTGGGTGGTGCGGGGGAGCAAGCAGCAATGCAGCAACTAGATGTATCCTCGGCCATTGCAGAGAGGAGTCCTGTGTGTGGCTTTAAATCACTCAGCTCAGGCTCTAGTAACGTTTCCATCTCTGCACAAAGTGGGATGAATCGGAAGCTTCACTGACCCCACCGCACACTGTGATGATAGGGGGATGGCAGACTTCAGAAAAGTCTCCATCACATTTTGTATTGCCAGGCTCTGCCTTCTTAGAGAAGAGGGATAGTAGTGCCATGGAAGTCTGCTACGACCCCTGGGTTGCTCACTGCGTGGCCTTGCGTGGCTTGATAAATCTAGAGTAACACATGCACAAATTGCTGCGTAGCATTGCTCTGCACCAGGGAGGCGTTCTATGGGTGGAGCGAAGGTGTTCCCACGCATACACCCATATTTTGGCACATTCCCATATTTTTCATTACTGATAGCCCTGGTAATGTGTCTAAATTCTACACCTCTCCAGGTGAGGGGTAATGAGGAGAAATATCTTTATTTCTCCTCTTTACTTCCTCTATGTGTGCTGCATTATGCAGCACACATAGGAAAAGGAAAATGCCTCAGAGTATTGTTTTTGTTCAGGAAGTTTCCCTTGGTGCACAAAAAGAATCCTGCTTACAATATGGACACCATTGCACCATGGTGCACTCCTGCACCTGGGTTAGCGATTGGGAGCACATTGCGCGCCAGTGTAAGGAGACGACAGGAATGCGCCGTCTAATGATACATGCGGTGCATTCCTGCCCTTTCCCCACCACGGAGCCCAGCAAGGTGACTTGCTGCCCGCATGACTTTTTAAAATAAATCTGCTCCTTAGTTCAACTGAGTGGTAAGTGATGAAGGGCTGGGAACGGTGTACCTTACCCTTAAGGGATGGAGGTGTTTTGCCTTCCAGACACTTGTATAGGATGCACAGCATCATATATGACATTCAATTGATTTATATTTTGGCCTCAAGACTTTACATAAATTAGGACCAAGATAAGCCTGTGCGGTGCTACAGAAATGCACGAGGATGGAAGCCGGGAACTCAAGGGCTGCTCCATAGGGCACGGCTGCCAGCCATGGTGCCCAGGATCATCCGTGCATCGGCACGCACAGAATTGAAGCAGCTCTGAAGAGCCCTGCTAAAGTTAAACTAGCCTCTGGCTGATCAGAATCTTTCTTACAGAGTAGGCGGAGATTTATTCACATGAGGCAAAAGTCTAACAGTAATAGAGTTAGACTAGTGTATGTTTATTGATTAGTTAGGATTAGGATTTGACTGAGGGATGGGGAGCAGTTGGGGTTTGGAATTGAAGCATTAGTAAGGGTAATTTCCTTTTTTAGGGAATTAGATTTCAGAATATTTCTACATAAAATATATTTTTGTATTGCAAACCCTGATTGTAGATCCACATTTATGTATTATCTATATTAAATAATTACTGTTTTAATCTATTATATTTGTCTTCTAGAGTGGAGATGGGCCCGCCGCTTTGCAGGTAACTACAGATTGTCCTTCTTTTGGTTTCCTCACTTAATTCTCATTTGTTTCTTCGTGTTAAGTGAGTGTTTTCAAGCAGTTGAATCTAAGTGTCTCTCTTTGTATTCATTTGATATCATTCAATTATTAACAATGTGTTCTTTGTAGTAGGGTCTCTGCTATTCGTCAGATGGATTATTTTGTTAATTGCTTTGGTAATATTCGTGCTTTGGCAGTAGAGCTCATCAGAGCACACAGCAGCCCTTTGGGAGAGAACAGACAATGAGCACAGCTGCAGGGGTCTGTAACTCTGCTGTGGTCTGTGTCATTTCTGGGCTTTTCATTGCTTCTTGGATCTGCACCTCTGCTTGGATTGCTCCTCTGTTGTGGTCTGGATTGTGCCGTGGTCTGTGCCACTCCTGGCGTGTGCACAGCTTCTGGGGTCTGCACTGCTGCTGAGATCTAACCCACTGCTGGGATCAGTAGTGCTGCTGTCGTCTGTGCCAGCGCTATGATCTTCAGCGCTTCTGGGATCTGCAGAACGGCTGGTATTGGGAGCTGTAGTGCTGCTTGGGTCTGTGCCGCTGCTGGGGCCTTCACTGCTCTGGGATCTGCAACCCTGCTGGGCTCTGCAGTGCTGCCGGGATCTGTGCTGCTGCTGCAGTCTGTGGGCTTTTTGCTGGAGTCTGCACTGCTGCTCATGCAAATCCCTTTCTATGAAAGTTGGTAGATCAGGATTAGCATCCATTAACATTAGCCCTACATGCTACTTTATCAAGAGTAAAAGATATTACTAGACAAGTGGTCTCCATCAAGTGCATTCACCCACATGACGTTGTAATTATCCTCTGAAAAAATGCCATGCACACAAAGATCTCCGCAGACTGCTCTTATCTCTCTTCTGCCCGTCATGCAAAGAGCGCCCACATGAGCTTGGTGTGTGGTGCGGCGGCACTGGTTGCACTGCCCTTAAGCGACTCTGGCTGCTGGGGTCTACAGCGCTGCTGAGCTCTGTTGTTGCTCAACTCTTTACTGCTGCTGGGGTCTGTAGCCCTTCTGGGTTCTGTAGCACTGCTGGGAGCTGTAGTGCCGCTGTTGTCTGCACCATTGCTGGGCCTGCACCGTTTCTGTGGTCTGTAGTACTTATGGGTTCTGTAGCGCTGCTGGGGTCTGAGGTGCTGCTGGGGTCTGAGGTGCTGCTGGGGTCTGAGGTGCTGCTGGGGTCTGAGGTGCTGCCGGAGTCTGAGGTGCTGCCGGGGTCTGAGGTGCTGCCGGGATCTGAGGTGCAGCTGGGATCTTCACCGATGCTGTAGTCTGTAGCACTTCCGAGTTCTGTAGCGATGCTGGGATCTGAGGTTCTGCTGGGATCTTCACCGATGTTGGAGTCTTTAGCACTTCCGAGTTCTGTAGTGATGCTGGGATCTGAGGTGCTGCTGGGATCTTCACCGATGTTGGAGTCTTTAGCACTTCCGAGTTCTGTAGCAATGCTGGGGTCTGAGGTGCTGCCGGGATCTGAGGTGCAGCTGGGATCTTCACCGATGCTGTAGTCTGTAGCACTTCCGAGTTCTGTAGCGATGCTGGGATCTGAGGTGCAGCTGGGATCTTCACCGATGCTGTAGTCTGTAGCACTTCTGAGTTCTGTAGCAATGCTGGGATCTGAGGTGCTGCTGGGATCTAAGGTGCTGCTGGGATCTAAGGTGTTGCTGGGATCTTCACCGATGCTGGAGTCTTTAGCGCGGCTCGGGCCTACAGCGCTTGCGGGGTTTGGAGCCATGCCGGGTCTGTTGTACTTCAGGGATCTGCATGGCTGTTGGGTGTCTGCACAACTGCTGCTGTATGCACTGCTGCTAGTGTCTGTAGTGTTGGGCATTGCACTGCTGCTGGGGTCTGCTCTGCTGCTGGGGTCTGCACAACTGCTGGTGTATGCACTGCTGCTAGTGTCTGTAGCACTGCTAGCCCTGTGGTGACTGGTCCATGGAGCTCTTAAAACTTTCATTGCAGCCATTAGAGCCCCTGGTCCGAATCGGAAAACATTTTGATGTTAGTTCATGTCCTTGGTGGAACGTTAAGGCAGTGCTTGGTACAATCTTCATCTACCACCGTGTTATGAATGAACATTTCTGGATGTCCCCATGTGTGACATTAAGGTTTATGCATATTTGTTGTGGCGGTGATGTATTCTCTTTTTTGTGCTGCCTTGTTTAGGGCTGCATTACTGAAATGTGATGTTATGGTGTTGTACTGTGGTTGCTGCGTTACATTCTGCTTTGACTGGTTGTTGTGTTGTGCCGTTATGTTTTGTTTTATGTTGCCTTTTGTGTGCTATTGTTTTATATTATATTAGTAAATGCTGTTATATTTCTAGCCAAAAGCAATTCAAGCCTTTAAATTTCCATTTATAAATAAGGCTTCCTGTTTTCCATTTTTACTGATTTTTACAGATAAATAAAGGCAGAAAACATTAATTTCCGTGTCTGCATTTTTTTTTAAATGTGGATGAAAACGGAAATGGGGTTCCTCTTTTAGTAGTTCTCAATACAGTCTACCATGACTGCCAAGACAATAGCTGTGAGAATTGATAGGTAAGGGGGCTAAAAAAGAAAGGGATTTTAGTAAATGATCTTTAAAAGCAGTAGATAAATATATACAAGGTTAATACTGAAATGTGCATATTTTCATGTTAGTGCATTGATTTATCTTCAGCGCGTGTTCATATCATTGAAACCTGGCAGGCATTCAAGCATGAAGCATGAGTGCATAGTTATCAGTTAAATAAATGTGGAAATATACTAATTTTAACTTCAAATTTTCACAAAACCCAAACTAAATATAGATAAATACAAAATGAAATTAGCAAAAAATATGGATAAATACAGACGGAAATGTCAAAAAACATAAATACCATAAAACTAGGAGCCTTAATTATAAACAACCACCTATGACTGTCTGATGTAGTCAGATCAGGCCAAAACTGTGGCCGAGACTGTGTCATAACTTAGCACATGCAAGTTTCACTTTATGTAATATGGTCCCTTCTCTCTCTTTCTACCGTTCCTCTTTGTCCAGCCCTTCCTGTCTACACCTCATGTAGAGCTTTTCCCTTTGCACAGCCCTCCTCATCTACACCTCCTGGAGAGCTCCTCTCTTTGCATAGCTCTCCACTCCTAGATGTTTCTCTCTTCACAGCCCTCCACTCTCTCCACACCCTCGAGAGGTCTTATTTCTTCACAGCCCTCCACCTTCTACACTCCCTTTCAATATCCTCTTTCTACAGAGCCCTCAACTCTCTCCATCCCTTTAGAGGTCCTTCTTTACCTGCCAGACCTCCATCCTTTCCACTCCCTCTGGAGCTCCTCTCTCTGCACAGCCCTCTCCTCTTTACAATCAGTCTTTCACTGTCTGCACAGCCATTCGTCCCACCACAGCACTTCATTCTCTATCGCTCCAATCAGTGACCGGCACTGCCCATTCCAGGCCAGGCTCTTACTATCTGACCCTTCCTCCTCCTCAAAGGCAAAGTCCGTCTCTATACAGACTTCTGTACTCAGCAGAGCAATCCCTGTACAGGCAGACCTGAATCGGCACAATCTGCCATTCTATACACACCCCTTTGCCCACACAATTCTGATACGGTCTGGGGTGTCAACAGATCCAAGGTGTCAGATTTCTAACCCTCTGATGCAAGGACTTAGTTCAATTCATCAACATTGAATTATAAAGCCAGTTGGACTGCAGCCTGAACCTTCGTCCACTGATCAACCCTGTGCACGCAGAGTTGTCTAGTTGCTATCAGTCACACTAATCAATCAATCATTAGATTTGTAGAGCGCTTCTTGTCACCCTAGGTAAGTTCAGGGACACACTGGCAGTCCAAACAATCTTTTGTTTATGAATAACACACTCGAAGATAGCACAAAGAAATAGGGACTTGTAATGGTAAAATGTTATCTGAACTCTGCCATCGAAGCTAAATATATTCACTTGAGGGTGAAGGACACCTTCAGCACGGCTTTTGGACTCAACTCTCTGACTGAGAGGAGTTGGCTTGAGAATCTGGTGTGACCTCTGGCGATAATTCTAGCGCAAAGACATCTCCCAATCAACAATCAAGTACCTGGGTTTACATAGCATTTGACTACTGGCTTAATATTCCATAAAAAAAAAAACAGGACTTGGAGACTAAGACTAAGTCTAAACTAATATGGTGTCAAATACATCAGCTTGAGCCATATATTGGTCTTAAGAAGCCATTATTATAAACAATAAAAAGTCTGGCAACTTGTACAGCAAGGGTGCATAACGAAAGTGTAGTAATCACACTTAATTTGTTGATTATGAAAGTTATTTATTCAGGATACAAGTTCAGCTTAACAGCAACCTCCGGCTACAACTGCTTTCTCAATTAGAACCCCATGTGATGTCACCTATCTACATCATCAAATTCTTTCTTAAAGAAGACATCACCACACATCTCCCCCTCATAACCATAAAATAATTAATAGAACAATTAACACAATTTCATAGCAGTGAACAAAGCATATGGTACAAAGAAAAAAAAATATATGAAGAAAAACATATAGGCAATATATCAATATATCAATTTACATCAGAAGAGAAACATGAACATTAAAAGAAAGATATACACATCATGAATAGTTAAAATCGTTACTCTGGAAAATGAGGATTAATCTTACATAAGTTACCTACACTCCAAGTTTTCCCATCCTCCAATTTCACAACAGATCCCATAACCATCACTTTCCGAGGCTGAGAATATTTGTTCTCTCCTTTTCTGACAATTCCAGCTTTCTCACCACTTTCGAACTTCACAACTTTCACACCTTTTCTTCTATCATAACTCTCCTTGTTACGTTCGTGGGAGTCTTTAATTCTCTCAGCCCTGCATTCACGATCCACCCAGACTTGCTCTTTCTTTTTCAGCCATATAGGTGATTCTTTAGTGGCAGGTTCCCCTCCCTTCAAAGCAATGAAAGGGGAAATACCAGTAACAGAATGGGAAGTCACATCATCTTATTTAATTCCTCTCTCATACTAGCCCATTCGCCAAGGACAACTGAATGTTGTCCATGATTATCCTATTGACTCTTTCCACTAGACCATTGGCTTGTGGTCTGAACAGTACTACCTTAATGTGTTCAATACCGAATTCCTCAAATCTTTTCATCACACTAGATACTAGCTGCACTCCATTATCAGTGACTAATGTTCTAAGAATTCCTTCTTCCAGAAAAACTTCCTTAAGAAACTCAATCACCTTCACAGACATGATATTCTCAGCTGGCTTGACAGTAAACCACTTGCTATGATAATCCACAAGAACTATCAAAAATCTGTTCCTGATACCTAGTCTCTCCACAGGACCTAAGAAATCTAGTGCTAATTTTTCCCACGGACGATTTGGAACTTCCACACATCCCAATGGTGGTTCACGAACAATCTTGGATTTGTCACTATTTTTACAGGCAGAACAGTCCTTGATAACTCCCTCTACATCTCTGTCCATTTCTGGCCACCAGAAACTCTGTCTCAACCTTCTCTTGCTCATGCTTCTACCAAGATGTCCCTCATGTACGAGCTTAATCAGTCTTGGTCTCAATACCTTAGGCGGAACTATCCGATTACACCTCAACACTTTACAAGAATGAATGCTCAACTGATCCTTTACCTTAATGTACTGCTTCAATTCTTCATTCATATTGGAAACATCTTTTCAACCAATAATTATCGCACACTTCAAGCCCTCCTATATCTCATCATCCAACGCCTCATTCCAATCTTCACACCTCAAGGCCAATTCTCCTCCCGTGGAATTTGACAACATATTAACTTCAACAAGAGAAGAACTTCTCTCTTCCTCATCAATCATCAATTGGCATGCGAGACAAACAGTCCGCTACAACATTTTTCTTTCCCCTCACAAAATCAATGGTGAAGTTGATGTCCATAACAGATAAAAGCCATCTAGAGATGCGAGGAGTCACATTCCCTTCTAATCCTTTCCCACCTTTAAAAATTTACAAAAATGGCTTATGATCAGTCTTAAGCGTGAACGGCAATCCCCAGAGATAAAACTTAAAATGATGCTTTGCCCAACAAGCCAAGGCTTCTTTTTCTATAGCTGAATAAGACTTTTCAGCACCTTGTAGACGGCGTGATGCATAACCTATTATTCTTTCATCACCATCCACATGTTGTGTCAAAATAGCTCCTAACCCCACATTACTAGCGTCTGTAGTCAGGATAGTCTTTTAGGTAACATCAAAATGACTTGAGACAGGTGCACAAATCAAAGAATCTTTGATCTTATTGAAAGCCAACTCACAAGCTTCACTCCACACAAATTCAGTTCCTTTCTTCAATAGCACCCTCATAGGTTCAACCAAATCCGAAAAACTTAACACAAATTTAGAGCAATACTCGCCAAGCCTAAAAATGATCTCAATAAATCTTTGTCCACAGGCTTCTGAGCATCAACAATAGCCTTCACAATACTATTTTTTGGTTTGATTCCGCTACCAGAAATCTCATGTCCCAAATAATTCACTTGCTCTTTCCTTAGTTGACATTTCTCTTTTTTAATAGTCATGCCGTGTTCGTCAATCCTCTTCAATACTTCATTCATAAGTTCATCATGTTTCTCAAAAGACTCGCCAACCACAATGTCATCTTGAAAACACAATATCTTCTCCATTCCTTTAAAAATATTGTGCATAATCCTCTGAAAAACCGCAGAAGCGGAAGCTAATCCAAAGGGCATGCGACAATACTTAAAGGCACCCAATGGCGTAACAAAAGATGTTAAAGCTCTTGATTCCTGATGTAAATTTATTTGATGGTAGGCAGCAGACATATCCAGAACGGAAAAAACTTTACCACCACTCATAGGACTCAACATCTCCCCAATATTGGGAAGAGGTTGCCGATCCACCCAGATGTTTTTGTTTAAATCCCTGAGATCGATGCACAAACAAATCTTGTTTCCTTCCTTGGGTGCAACCACAATGGGGGCAAGCCATTCTGAGGGCTCAATTGGCTCAATGATCTTACTTTCCAACAATTTATTCAGTTCTTGTTGAAGAGGTTCCTTCATGAGCAAAGGAATAGGCCTTACTTTATGCACCACAGGTCCTGCATTTTTCTTCAAAATGATGCGATGCGTGAAACCCTTCAACAAACCTAGTTTATCAGTAAATACATTAGGAAAAGCACACATGAATTTCTCATCCCAATCAGTGTCAACATCATGCACTTTCTCTACAACCATGTCAGTCTCTTGACTGTAAGGATTATATCTAGATCCTTTTGATGGCGCCATCCTAGTGGATTGGAACCATCTTCAGATATGTACACTCTGCCATGTACAGCATTTCCTTTGAACACAATATCACTCCACATCATACCTATAATATTGATTCTCTTTCCACCATATCCAACCGCTCTTATGTCGGATCTTAATAAATCACTTTCTCGCCCATTATTTGCTCTTCAAAAATTGTTTTAGCAATAATGGTAAATAAGCTGCCAGAATCAACTAGGACATTGATTGCTGATTTCCCTAAAATAATCTTGCAATGTGGCTTCTCCAGTTTGTCTGTGCTCTCTTTTTTTACTACTATACCCTCACTACATTCAGAACTCTGACATTCAATAACAGGTTCACTATGAGTTTCATTAAAAATGTCACATTCATCAATAGCCACAATAGTATCTTCCTGAATTTCACCAAGATTCTCAACCACTTTGACATTAGATCGTTGCGTAGGTCGCATTCTTGTTCTACACATTTTGGCTAAATGACCCTTTCTCCCACAAGTTCTACAAATCTAATTTCTAGCTCCACAAGTGGGACTCGTGGCAATATGCCCAGGTTCACCACATCTATAATAGATAATTATTCTCTTTTCAGTTTGCTTATTATTCCCCTTTTCTAATACTTTATTTTAGCTTTTCCCTTTCACCTCTTGCACATCAATTGTAATCGCATCTTCTCCTGCTGGTTTGATGCTTACTTTCCCAACATCAATTTCTTTCAACCAGACAGCTGTATTCTCCATGCTTCTAGCAATTTGTACAGCTTCGTCGAGAGACAGATCCATAGATAAGTCTCTCCCTAATCTTTTTATCCGTTGTACACCTGACAATTTGGTCACAAATTAATGACTCCATTAAAGTATGAAACTCGCATGTTACAGCTAAACCACGTAAAGCAGCTACATAGTTTATAATATCTTCATCTTGCAATTGAGCACGACAAAAAAATGTATGTCTTTCAAAAACTACACTCCGTTTGGGAGTGAAATGTTTTTCTAACATCATAAGAGACATATCATATACATTGATTGGATATCAATTCCCAATTCCTAAAGAAATTTCAGGAAGATAATCATAAATTCTTCTACCTTCAGTCCCCAAATGATGTAATGGTATTGCTTGTCTCCTTATGGGACCATATTTCTCACCACCAATTGCTAGCATATAAGTAAAAAATATATTTTTCCATCTTTTCCAGGGCAGAGCCACTTCACAAGGGACTGGTAAAAAAACTAGGTGGAGCTGACATTCCCTGATCTGCCATTCTTGCAGTAATAGTAAACAATAAATTACAGTAATGTCAGCATTCATTACTAAAAACTGTAAAACGTCAGCCTAGATAGCAGGCGGCTCTGATATCAGCATGTTATGTGTATATCTAAGAACTTCACACTTACTATTAAAGATAAAGAAAATCTGAAAGCAGGCAAGCTATGAAAAGAGACTGACTGGAATGGGAGCAGTCACGGTGTCCATGACAGTTCCCTAGACTCTGCGTATCTCTCACCTCTATGCAGTTCACCACCTCCAGAATAGCCCAGCACATTTTTTACACAAACCTCTAAACAGTTCTCTACTCCCATCACCATCACTACTCTCCAGAGGCCATCTGCATAGAGCTCCAGTCTCTGCACAGGGCTCCGGTCTCTGCACAGGGCTCCGGTCTCTGCACAGGGCTCCGGTCTCTGTACAGGGCTCCGGTCTCTGCACAGGGCTCCGGTCTCTGCACAGGGCTCCGGTCTCTGCACAGGGCTCCGGTCTCTGCACAGGGCTCCGGTCTCTGCACTGCCCTCCGGTCTCTGCACTGCCCTCCGGTCTCTGCACTGCGCTCCGGTCTCTGCACTGCGCTCCGGTCTCTGCACTGCGCTCCGGTCTCTGCACTGCGCTCCGGTCTCTGCACTGCGCTCCGGTCTCTGCACTGCCCTCCGGTCTCTGCACTGCCCTCCGGTCTCTGCACTGCCCTCCGGTCTCTGCACTGCCCTCCGGTCTCTGCACTGCCCTCCGGTCTCTGCACTGCCCTCCGGTCTCTGCACTGCGCTCTGGTCTCTGCACTGCGCTCTGGTCTCTGCACTGCGCTCCGGTCCCTGCACAGAGCTCCAATCTCTGCACACTCCCTGGGAAGTGCAGAACTTTGAGCAACCAACTTTCCGCACAGCCCTACAGTCCCAGAAGAGCTATAACCTACCTGAATAACTCTATACTGAGGTGTACTCTGCACAGCGTAACACTATGCCCATCCCTGTCTCATAGTGCATCACTTCTCTCTTCACAGTTCCCACTCTTATCACAGCCCTCCACCTACCACTCAGCCTTCCTCTTAGTGTAGTTCTCCATGTGCACAGGCCACATTTGCTAAAGAAACCTCAACTCTACACATCCTTCTAATCTCTGAACGCATGTCTCACCCTTTACACCAACCTCAGCTTTTTGTCAAGTCCCTCTCGCTGTCCATCACTCCACACCCTGCGCTGCCCCCAGTCTCTTACACACACTTTCACTCCTTGCTATAACTGAGTTCCATTCTCTGTAAAGTATTACCCTCACCACAGTGCTGAGAGTGACAGAACCTGATGAAATAGAAGCTGAAGGTTGTGCAGAAATCGATCCTGAGGTAGCTGATGGGGAACAACCGAGCACCACGTCAGGATGAATGGATTCCAGTAGTTGACATACCTGCAGAGATTGTGAGTACCAGAAGTCAAACTTCTCTAGATAGACAGAGTGATAGTGAGGATGAGACAGGAATAGAAGAACACACTCAGATTACAGAAATCAAAGCCAATAGTAATTCTGAGGAGGATCAGATAAGGAGAGATAAATTTACTCAGACATCGGAATCACCCACCAGAACTCCTGAGTCTGAGGAGGGACAGATAGGTATTAGAGCGAAAGTTCAGGCGGAAGACAATCAAGAGATCCAAAGACCTGAACAGGACCAGATAGGGTTAGAAAAACATATTCAGGAAGAAGAAGGCGAATGAAGTCAAAGTCAAATCCAAATTCAGCAAACACCTGAACCAGGTCAGATTAGTCTTGAAGAATGCATCCAGGCAGAACTATCAAAAATAAGCCCTGGACAAAGTCAGATAGCGAGGAATTCAGAGGACGACAATGAACAAATTTTGCCACAACTGAATAAAAATAAAAAAGCATTTGAAGAAAATCAAAGCACAGTGCCAGCCAAAAGACTCCGGAAAGAAGACAAGTGGCCTGGGTTTATTAATTTCGCCTCAAAACAATAAATGAAGAACCAGAGCAAGTAAATGGAATAACGAGTCAAGCTGGACCCTCCACAGAGAAACCAAGAAGAAGATGATGTCCACAATTGAAAAGACTGAATAATAAGTTCAAAGGCCCTGAATGGACCCATGTCATCCTTGAAGACTTTGAAAACTTCGAAATAAGTGATGAAAGTGACAACAAATTAATTGTTGATCAGATTGATGAAGAAGTGAGACCAACCTGAAAGAAAGTGCACAGTTTATAGACTGTGGAAAAGTTACAAAGAATGGTTGTCTCCTTAGTCAAAATGGCTGATTATAATGTTGTTGGAAAACGGAAAAGAAATTGTATAAAACCCTGCAGTAAAATATGCACAAGTAGTATATTGATAGTACTCATAGCATGGTTAGGACTGACATTGGCTATACCTTATCTAATGAGTAACAATATGCAGAATGACACTAGTATACATGAAAAGATAGATACACCTGAAAAGTTAGATACACATGGGAAAATAGATGGCCTCAAACAGAATAAAGTAGACTTAGAAGCACCAAGTGAAGTAGAACTACACTATAATAGAGATAAGAATAGAACAGATCTAAACGTATTGACTAACCTGTTAGGACACCATGTAGAAGCAATGGAAATTAGTGATTGTTATGTTTGCATGAAATTGCCCACATCAGTAGCTGAAGGGGTTACTTATCACCATTTGCCTCTGACATATGGTATCTCATGTAGCATTTTAGCTAGTGTGTTTTACAGAACTGGAAAGTTGCAGTATTACTATTCTAATTTTTATGTAATTTTTTCTGAAGTTCCTTTACATAGAAATCTAAACCCTGTCCTTGGCATTAGAGACTCAACACATTTTATGGGCGAATATTTTCTAACAGTAGGAGCAATAGATATAGCTGAAGCACACAAAGACAATTTAACATGTAAGCTACACGAAAAAGAGAAAGTATTTTTGAATTTAGTAGAATCAAGGAGAAAGGATTTCCATCAAAAGGCTGCTGGATCAAAACGTAAAAGTGGGCCGAAAGTAAGACTCAAGTTGCTTGATTTCGAAAAGAAAGGGAAACTCTGTCTCCATAGACAGATTATTATAATAATATATTCATTGGTTCGGGTGAATGTGAACACAATTTCAAAGTAATTGGGGTTTGGGGTTTCAAAGATGGAACTGAACCACTATTTCCTGGAATTTATTATATTTGTGGGAACAAAGCATATTTTAAACTGCCTGATCATTGTACGGGAGTTGCTATTTCAGAATAATATTCCAAAAGGTATATCATGTATAGAAAATCACTGGAAGCAATGAAGAAAGTAGTGGACTAAGACAAAGTAGAAGGGCTAGTTTTGCTGAAATATTTTGTGCATTGATACCCTCAGTGGGAGTGGTTCTGAATACTCAAAGAATTTGCAAATTGTCGACAGTGGTGGATCGCTTATCGACTGACACAGCTGGAGGATTTCTGATGATCAATACCGAATTAGTTGCGGTAAGATCAATGGTTTTACAAAATCGACTTGCTCTTGATATATTATTAGCAAAAAAGGGCGGAGTCTTTAGAATGCTGAAAACGCAATATTGTTGCACATACATTCCTGATGAAAGTGTTGAAATCGGGGAAGTATGAAAGAAACATTACACATTTGAAAGAACAATTGAAACCCCTGGAGATTGATAGTGCATGGAAGAGACTAATTAATGGTCTCTCCTTTGTAGGTAGTTGGTATTCTAACGTAGGAAAAAGTATTGTAGGTAGAATACTGATGCCAATAACGGGAATAGCCCTACTGATTTTAGGGATAACGATTTGGTGTAAGTGCTGCAGAAACAAAAAAGACTTATACAGTAAACAAGAAAGGAAAGAAAATAAATTTTGAAGAAATTGAGCTTAAAGAGTTGAATGGAAATTTAAATAAGAAAATGAAAAACTTCCAAATTCATATTGAGAAGAGACCTGATAGAATGTTGGAAGAGATAAAATTGGGAAATGTTAAAAAGTTGTCATTTGGTTCTGTAATTGGTGATGGCATAAAATACCATCAAAGAGGGGATTGATGGAGCAAGGTTTCATACGTAAAGCGACTTGCTCTGATTCAATCCTGTTAAAATAACGCATAATGTATTAATCAACATGTTTTGTCTTACTAATAATGCACCACACAACATTTTTTAGTATATAGGGGAAGCTTGACAATGTGCTTTTACTTTTACTAACAGTAACCTGAGTGCATTAAAATGGCCGCCGAAAATGTGGGATCTTTACTGCTCATGCGTCTGCCACACTCACGTGGTGTGACGTATTTCTGCTTTGGTCGGAATTTTCTGCAGCTGCGCACTAGTATTAAAATGGCTGCTTCATGTTTCACATACTAAAGCACCTGCTGCTGCTTTAACTAAACCATATTCGTTTTGCTTAACTATTAATGCTATAGTTATATTAAAGTAACAGGAATAAAGTAGAAATAAGTGGTATACAGTGCATTCATTTATTTTCGCATTCTAATGTGTTTCTCTCAGACTTTATTATTAGCTTGTGTTTGGGTTTGGGCCTGGGATGTACAATGTAACGCAATCTTGAAACCCACAACTACGCATGTGCCTGATTTTCAAGAGTGCTCAAGCCTTGACATTGAAACCCTGCCAACGACAGTATTGCCTGATATGTGCCTGGGAAGTTCACCCCGTGGACTCTCCAGAGGAAGAAGAAAATACAAATATTATAAAATTGTATATCTTTTGCTACAGTAATGCTGGGTGGAATAAAATCATGGGAAAGTAAATTATGGGCGGGAACATTGATCTAAATATTGAATGAAAATTATCTCATACTGGTATGGTGTGATGACCTGTTATCTTGTAACCAATCAAAACCAATTTGCAACACTGGGGGGTGGTACATTGTCCTGGAAAATGTTATAACTAAGGTAGGCTTAGTTAGTTAGATTGTCCGACTTGTCCGAATAGCTGACCTGTCACTGACCCAACGCGCTGTAGGAGATCGAGAGCAGGTGCTGGCGGAGCACTCTGTCAGAAGAATCGGGAGCAGAGGCGCTGGCAGAGCACTCTCTCAGAAGAATCGATAATTGTTGGGGGAGAAGAATCAATAACCCAATCGGGTACCGACTGTTAGCTGCAGAGAGGGGTGGGACGCTGGCGTTGCACTTAGCTGAGGGTACCTGTCCTGACCTGCAACTGTCCTGTCCTGGTCCTCACCCGTCCTGAGCTGTACCTGTCCTGTCGGCACCTGAATTATCGGGAGTCCTGTATCTTGTCCCAGCCTGTGGCCAGAGTTGGTCTTCACACCATTATAGGTAAATATAATCTGTGTGGGTATGTCAATGAATTGTTTCCTTTCTTACCCTTCCCAGGTATCAATGCCTAACAGAAATCTCACAATATTTCTACAGAATATCACTTTAATTATTATATTCTTGCTTGAAAAGTCTTCAATCGAAATATTATGGACTCTTGCTAACAAGAAATTTTGTAGATAAAGTGTTGGACACTTTCCAGAGTCTGTGGTTATTTATGATAAAATGTTATTTTTCTACCTATTATGCGAATACTCTTGATCCCTTAGGACTTAATACAGGTGACAAGGATTGGTAAGTCAATGTGTATAGGTATAAGTCCTAAAGTAAAATAAAATCCTGATTGGCAAGTGGTAAAAGCCGGATTACCTGTTCAAAGTATATATGTTTATGTTTATGGGCCCGGCTGAGTATGGTAATTGAACAGGTAACTCCGCGTGCCATCACACAGCAAATTCAAATTCAAAAATGAATTTATTCGATTGCTTAAATTCAAATTCAAAAATGACTTTATTCAAGTGCTTTTATAAGACAATCATAAAAGTACATATTAACAATAAAAACATTTTAAAGTTATAAAAGTTGAAAAATGTATACACAATTAAAGATCGTCACATAAAAAGAGCATATTACAGTCCATGATTACAATACAATTGTTTTCCTGTGGCTAAGTACTTTCTTTAAAAACATACATACCCTCCAGGCCCTGTGAATATCGTCCAGAATCTGCAGCGCGAGAAAAGCTGGACGACACTGTCTCAGACCCAACTCCCTCATAATCGGGACAAGCTAAACTTTCCTCAAATTACTATAAAATCTGCAGAATAAAAAGACATGCATAGTCGATTGCTTTGAACAATTATCGCACGAACATGGGCCTAGGGTTCGTGACCAATCATTCATACATGGGAAACTCATGAGCCTGTGATAAATGTTACATCTAAAACGAGTTAGTAATAATATATCATAGCCACCAGGAACAAACAATAAATACGACTGGATATTAAAAGAGGATAACATCAATTGATTGTGCTAAACAGAAGGTTTTGTACTCTCAGTAACCAGTCTTATAGTGTCCAGAAGGATCAGACCCTGTTTTTTTAGTTCCTTTCTTGTAATAGACTGCATTGTACTCCTTCAAGTTTCATGCTGTCAGTTAAAATATCCTGATTTAGCTTAGTCTCTGGTTTGGACCATATTCTGTGCCATAGAACGATTGGCTCCATTTTTATCAGGTCTGAAATAAATGGGAGGCCCAGCTCTGCGTGGCAAACATGCCAATGTACTACTAGGGACAGCTAAAATATATCTCAGGAAAATATTTTCCACTGTCTGAAGTGACTGCGTGCCCACAAAACTCCAAACCACCGCTCCGTGTATTGCTGCGGAAACACACTTCGCTTTGTAAATCTGCAATAACTCCAGAGGTGGTCTCCTCCCCAATTTCTTAGCAAAATTGGCAAGTGCCATTGTTGATCTTGCCAGTATCCGTTTTTTTTGCCATGATTGCACGAGACCAACGATCACAGCGATCAAACAGTATTTCCAGATATGCAAAGCTAGAGGTATGCTCTATTTCTGACCCTTCAGGAATATATCCCTGCATTTTTGCTCCCAGGCCCACATCTCATAATGTAAGTCTTAGAGGTATTAACCTTGAGATTCAGTTGGCCCATAATCTTGGTAAAACTGTTTAAAACCCTTTGTAAGCCTATTTAGGTACGTGATATTAAAACTGCATCATCTGCATAGAGAAGTGCAGGTAAGAGGCGTGCACACTATTTGTGGAAAATCATGATTGTCCTTAGTTAAGGCTTCACAAAGGCCATTAGTATAAAGATTAAAAAGAAAAGGGGCCAGAACACACCCTTGCCTGACCCCCTTTCCAATGGGAAAAGAGTCCGTTCGGTCCCCTCCAATCCCAAAACGTACTCGCGCCTTAGCACCGCTATATAGGCGTCTGAGGAAGAGAACAATTTGTACATCTACCCCTAGATGCTCAAGTATCACCCACAAATCCTCATGCCTAACATAATCGAAAGCAGCTGTTAAATCAACAAAGGCTAGGAAAAGTCTGCCTTTTTTTACTCGCATGTATTTCCCAAGCAGACTAAATAGGTTTAGGCTCTGCTCCACTGTTCTTTGTCCAGCCGAAAACCATATTGTATGTCAGACAATATTATTTTGCTCAGCCCAGTCATTTAAGCGTTCTAACAGTATGCGTCCAGCCACTTTTGTCAGGGCATCTAATAGAGAGATGGGCCTGTAACACTTTGGGTCTTGACGGTCCTCCTTTTTAAAATTGGGGTAATAGCTGATTCCACCCATGTTTCCGGGAAATGGGCAACGCAACCAGCTGTTAAGACCTGAGTGATGATTGGTCCCCATAGGTCATCATTGAATTTAAAAAGATCTATGGGGACACCATCCGGACCCGGCGCCTTCCCCCCAGAACTTGCAGAAAGTGCACGGCTCACCTCCTCCAGTGCAAACCTAAGGTCAGCATACATGGACTCAGGGTTACTAATAGTTTCCCCATAACCACCCTCAGGGTTACTGGCAGAGGTGTAATCTTCGAAAAGTGGTCAATCCATTCATTTTCAGCAATGGCGATCTCTATTAATGGACCCTCCCCCGCACTCAGGAAGGGTGGTTTTACCGCCTTCCAGAACGCCGAGTTGTCACCCTACAGAGATGCTTCATTGAGCAATTCCCAAGTCTCATTTCTAATTGTAGATTACAATCTATAATGGCGGTTCTATATTCCCTTCTTGCCATCCTTGTGTTATCTACGTTTTTAGGAGTCTTATGTATTTCCCTTTTTAATTTGGAGTAGGGTTGGGAGCACTTTTTATCAAACCAACCCCGACGATTTTTTTCTTCTTCAGTGAGACAGATAGTGAATCTCTAACTGCCTCAGAAATTGACTCAAAGGAGGAGAGAATACCAGCTGGGGAGGCAGTCTCATCCAGGTAGGTATTGATTAACCCTGGGCGTAGTTCACGCTACGCAAAGTGCACTACGCGAGCTACGGGTAGCACTACGCGAACTGCTAAGTACCCTGTTTGCACTGTGCAAGATGCCGTTTTCAATGATTGCACAGTGCGGACAAGCATCCGGCACTGTGCAATCATTGAAAACTGCATCTTTCACAGTGTGAGCTGTAGTTTTCTGCCCCTCAAGCAGATTTTTACTCGAGCTGCAGCTTTCTCAACGTGGACTGGTAGTTTCTCATCACGAGCGGTTGAGAGCATACACGACCACTCGCAATGAGAAACCAGACCGCCCCGCGTTTAGAAGGTTCGGAGGTTTATTTTCCATGCTCTCGATCGCCAACATGATATTGCTGATCGCGAACAGGGAAAAAGTCTCGCCGGGATGTCATTTTGCTTGCTCGCGGTCGCCAACTTGACTTTGAGGACCGCAAGCAAGCAAAAAGTGACAGCTGCACTACGCTACGCGTGTTTGCGCTGTGCTACATGCAGTTCGCGTAGTGCCAAATAGCGGAAACTATGCGAGCATAGTGTAACGCTTTGCCCAGGGTTAGTGTTGATGGCTGGTCTACACTTTGCCTATCACTTTGCTAGTGATGGCTACAGGGTCCACTTTTGACCATCTAAAGCTGTAACCATTTGTCTTATTAAGTGAAATTTCTAAGAGAATCTGGTCTAATTGGTCATTCCTACTAGGCTTGAAAATAAAGTTATTATACAAATCACCCAAAGGGGAGTGACAAAATGTGTATTGCACATACCATCATCTAACGCAACACCGCAAATTTTGCCTCCTTCACTTGAACACAACACACAGTTAAAATCCCCTACCAAGATCATCATCATGTCTCTAAAAATGTTTCCATGTACAGACTGCAAATTATAATATAATTGCGTTAAAACATCTTTCATTGAAGGGATCAGTATATTCTTATTAAGGTTAACAAGCAATATACAATGAGTACCATCAACGTGGAGTAAAATTACTTGATAGTAGTGTTCCTCAGCATGAAATACTATCTTTTTTATTTCCAGCCTATTTGAGATATATGTTCCCAGACCCCCTTTTGCTCAGCCTGTAAGCCCTGCAAAGGCTGGGATATGCAATGTCTTAAATCCATTAATATGGATTGGCTCCTTTGCCCAGGTTTCTTGTAGGCATATAATAAAATAGGTACTTTTAAATTCCCAAAACAACAGGTTCTATTGTTTAGATGACAAGCCAGCGATGTTCCATGACACTATTTCCCAACATACTTTCTCTACCGGGATCTGATGAACTGGAATGTTTATTTGGCTCACTACTCTACTATCTCCACTTATTGGAGGCGGATCTGGTGTATTGATGGTTCTAGGTTCACAACTGGTCTTATTAGGTAAGTTCTTAGGGACCATATCCTGTGTCTCTGTAATAGGAGAGTTATGGGATCTATGCCGTTGTACATATTGGCACAACAGCAATTATTTCCTCCAGTGAGACTTAATGAGTGAGAAAGTCAATCTTGTTTGTCTAACGTACCAAGGACAGCATAGCGGTTATTAACTGGGATGGAGTAGCTACACCAATCTTTACTTGGGTATTGTTTCCCCACGGGGCTATTCCTCTGGAATCTTACAGAGAGGCTGCATGGTTGGTAAAAGAACCCCAAGGGCAATATACTAATATTGTGGGTGGAAATAAACGGATCCCTGCTATTTTTTTTTCACAACAAGTTTATTGATAAAGATGAGCACATGTGATAGAGTGGCCCCCTACAATCAGGATGGCACCACCAAACATACTGAGACAATCATGAAGATAGGACTAAGCGTCCAGTCAAGAAATCAATGTAATACAAGGATACAGGAAACATTAACCCCGTCTTCATCTTTTCATCTACCCATCAACCCAACTCCCAGAACCCTCCCCTGGATCCCACCCTAACCCCAGGCATGTGCGCATATACAGTATCGACGTAAGTTCCTAGTGCGGCAAGTGTAGGTGTGGGGGAGCGGGGTCACCAGGCCACATGGGGCTAAAGATCTTCCTCTGGTTCAGCAGGGGGGTCCAGTTGCAAGCCCCTGTGGTCTGCCCACCTTTTCCATATTTTAAAGTGTTTACGGGGGCATCCCCGAGCCTCGAAGATCGGGCGTTCCAAACCCATACAGAAGTCAATGCCAGCCTTCCACGCACTCAGGGGGGGGGGGGGGCCTCACATCCTTCCATGCTCGGGCCAGATCCCTCTTGGCCACCACCAGCCCCAGGAGGAGCAGGTGCCTCTTGTAGATATTTCCACCCACCCCCTCTAGGATGTGCAGCAGGCCCAAACGGTGGGTACGGGGGAGGGTCCAGCCCAATACCTCTGACAAACAGCCCCACACACCTCTCCAGAAGCCAATCAGTCTGGGGCACGACCATACTGTGTGGAGTAGTGTACCTATCTCCGACCCACACCGCAGGCAGTCCGGGGTCCCAATCAGTCCCGCCTTCCACAGACGCTCGCGCGTATAGTAGGCCCTATGGAGAATTTTGAATTGTATGAGTCGAAAACGCATCGCAATAGCCGCACCCCTCGGGGACTCCAGGGCCTCTCGCCAATCATCCTCATCCAACTGACCGACGTCGGCCTCCCAGGCCGCCTTCAGCGGGAGGAGGGTGGAGGAGCAATGGATGACCATAGTCTGGTAGATGCGCGAAAGTTTTCTATCTCCAAGGTCGCCCATGAAGACTTTCGCTTCGATCGGGCTGAGGATCCCTGCTATTTTGAGAATAGACTGTACTAATCTAGGCGATCTAAAAGTTAGAACCACTCAGTCTCCTTCTATCATCTTTGGTGTTTTACTAACCCAGGATATCCACCACACCATTTTAAATTCTGTAAAAAGAATATCAGTCATCCCAGTCCTGTTAGATAATAGATGTAATGATATGTTCCGTAAGGTAGACCAATGTTCCACACCATTTTGAAGAATGTGTGGAGCATTGGCTAATACAATTGTGTATGGAGTGGCTTCTAGGGGAAGGTCTAAAGTCATATTTAGGTTAGTTTGAATGCCATGATTATACCCAGGAGCATTTTTAGATACAAATGCTCCCGTCCCCTGTCTCAAGGTAGAACCTCCACTGATTATTGAAGGAGCCTTAGTGGAGGATATAGGACCCTGCTCATTTCCAAGGTTTAATCCACCAGAAGGCAACTGATAAGAGGTACGGGGGCCTGAGGTCTTTGTGTGGTAGGTTGACGCTGAGCCTAAACTCTACTTAAGTCTGTATTTAGTATGGTGGTTTAGCTTAACTGTTATTTATTGGGTGACCCAACCGCATAATTTTTTACAAAAAGATTATCTCCTGAAAGTCCCACGACAGGCCTAGCCTCCCCTCCTTTAGCTATCTTATTGATATCAGAGATGATATCTATGACAGGCCCCTCCAATTTCATGAGCTTATCTTCAATTAATGCCAATTTCTGAGCCAGAGGGTCCAACAGAACTGATATCATCGTCTCCATTCTCTTTCAGAATTCATTGTCGAGAGTCTGCGATGATATGCTGTTAGTTACTCTTGGTTGTTCTTGTATGATGGGGGCCGTATTAACATCTCTTCCATTATTTTTAGCCTTTCGCCTAGTTCTCCTCGGGCTATCTGCCTTCTGAGATGTTCTCTGTGCGCCTCTACCCTTCCTCTTCTTAATAGGGGTTCCCGTCTAGAGTTATGAGTGATATCAATTTCCGGCCCTATATCGTAGAAGAAGGGTTTTTACCTGCGTTTAGATGTTCTGAGGGTGAAGTGCATTCTGTAACAATACCTAACTCTGAGGTTTCTTGAGAAACTATTACATTATCAAGCTGTATAGGATTTACAAGGGAGACATTCTGTGTTAACTGAGTTAGGGACGGCTGGGGTTCTAGCGAGAGCCTGAGTTCCATCAGCTCGATCTCGTGTATCAGAACTGACTCGGCTCTTAAAAGGAACGCGTCTAAAGTCCCCACCACCCCCTGCCCTGTAGTGTGTTTACGTTTACTCATAATCAAGTTACAATGCAGTCGAAGAAGAACAAACAAAATGAGGGCTACAGATCAAAGTGCCGTATATAGGTTCGAGTACCTCAAGTCCCAGTTCTTAGGGGTCTGGGCCCAGCCTCTACCAGTCTCTTGACGGGCTCAGACAGGACCTGCCCTTGGTCCGGGCTTCGTCCGGGCACGGTCCGCGGGTGCGTCCCGCGTTGCGGGAGTATGCAGGCAGCTTTAAATAGCCCCTGGCGCTATCAGGTGACGTTGCTGCCGAGCGTGGCCGATAGGGAATCTTGGAAGCCGTAGTCCATTGTCCGCCCAGCATCACCACAGCACTCGAAATCAGAAACCTGCACTGTGGGAGTATGCAGGCAGCTTTAAAGCGCCCCTGGCGCTATCAGGTGACGTTGCAGTTGAGCGCGGCCGATAGGGAATCTTGGAAGTCGTAGTCCGTTGTCCGCCCAGAAGCACCACAGCACTCGAAATCAGGGACCCCATGAACTTAGCTTGCATCAGTCTTGAGATGTTGGGACGGTTCCCGGCTTCGGTTCTTGCAAGTCCTGGTTTGTCCGAGATAAGGACTGCCCCTTTTGGTCGCCACGGTGCTGCCAACAATGAAAGCCTAAGCAGCCAGTGCCCTGCAGTAGGAGTCCAAATAGGAAAACACTGGAGGGAAAAACCCTCTGATGATGATAAGACGACAAGAATGAAGGAGAAGACAAGGAGACAGAAAACACTGGAAGAGCAGGAGCACAAAAGGAACCAGGAGAAAACTGGACGTCAAGCTGGAGCAGAAGTGGCAAGGTAACCGGGAATGCCAACGGAAGGAAGGGATCACCAAAATAGGAGTCAAGGAGCCAACAGGAGTGAGGGCACACCAGCAGGAACAAGGAGTGTTGCAAATATCATAGAGGAGTGAATAATATAAATAAGCTCAATGTGTACATTACGTGACAACATTGTGCCCACCCGAAGACCTGCTGGCCAACTAATCCCTTTTCATCCTTTAGAGGCTATTAACAGGAGAACCACTGAGAACGATCAAGCCCAATGAGCACTCTCTATTAAACACTGATACTACTTCAGCCAATGGGAATGCTGGCACTGATTGCATCCTAGGTTCAGTGGCAGGGGCATGAATTGGGTCTTAAACAAGTGCCTTTTTTTTACTGTGTTGTGCCAGATTAAGATGAGCAAGAACTATCTGCTTTATGAAGCACTTATTACTGGGTATTTACTGCTGATAATTGTTCTTATTATGCATCCCTGATTATTTGTCGACAATTAGCAGTGGTTAATGTTCTCTGCAGATTGCAATAGCATGTAATGTGTAAAGTGCTTCAAGACAATGCAATATGTGCTTTGTATGCTATATAAACCGTATACTGGGGATTATCCTCATATTTTTTCACAGTCATCGCTACAATATGGTGCAGTAATGATTCAACTGGCACAAGTAACGATGACACAAAGTGACAGATGCATAAAAAACAACTCTGGTCTTCTAGAGCCTCCCCTTTGAAGATCTTTTCACAATTTCATATTTTGGGTGAAATAATTCAGATGATGGCATACTCGCAGGGGCCCTAATTTCATGTTATGTTATGTTATGTTATGTTATTAGATTTTTAAGCGCAACAGCTGCCCCAGCAAAGGGGCGTCCCGGCGCTGCCAGATAAAGAAACAAAAAGCGGAGGCCGTCCAGAAGCTTTATGGGGGGGAAGACTATGGTAATGGAAACAGAAAGGTTTTAATGGCCTTCCGGAAGTCTAGCAAATTCTCAATGCCACGGATATAGGTAGGCAGGGAGTTCCATAATTTAGCTGCCAACACCTGGAAAGAACGGCCACCCATGCGGCATAGTTTGAAGCGCGGCACTTTCGCCAAATGTTGACCCAGCGAGCGCAGACTACGCTGCGGATCATACCAGGTCAGCAGAGGGCGTAATAAGGCCGGGCTCTCAGTCTTAAGAATCTTAAAGGCCATCACCAGGGCTTTGAACTGGATCCGAGATGAGATCCGTAACCAGTGTAGTTTTTTCATTGTAGCTCTGACAGAGCACCAACGAGGGAGCCCTATCAGTGTTCTCGCGGCCATATTTTGGACTCTTTGCAGTCGTAGGATCTCAGATTTATTAGCACCCAGAAGCAACACGCCGGCATAATCCAAGCGTGAGGATATCCAAGCTTGCATGATGATCTGCCGCACCGTTGGTTCAAAATATTTGAGGATGGGTTTAAGGCCTCTCAACAGACCCACGCAGGTAGCTGCCACTCTCTTAGTATGGGTCTGAAAGGTTAGTGAAGAGTCCATCCAGACTCCCAAGTTCTTAACAAGAGTCGTTGGTATTGGCATTTCGCCCAGCGATGCCGGCCACCAGTGCTCCGTCCAGAGGGCGGTGTTCTTCCCTGCCAGCAAAACCTCGGTTTTGTCATCACACATTGCACACATTGTCATCAGGATGACAATGTGTGCAACAATAACACACGCTTGCCCCTGTACAGATTTCAGAATGTATATAAATCCTGGTAGAATCTGACAGTAAAATACTGCAAAATCCCTGTTTTGAAGCGCAGAACAAGAGAAAATGTGTGGTATTTCCATGTTAATCCACTGTTATTTTTAGAATTTTTGGGGCTCTGGGCAATACCTTTTTTGGGGTTTCCTGTTCGCAACTACAGTACTTTAACATTTACAACCTATTTCCTATAATTCAAGCACTCAAGATGTCAAAAAATATTGAATCATACCATAAATTTTCTTGAAAGGTATCCTAAATACACACCTTAAAGGTTTCTAGACAGGGGCCACAAAATCCTTAAAATGACACTGGGTTGAGAGAAACAGTCTGGTCTGAGAGAGAAGTAAGCAGAGAGAGGAACAGAGTTTGAGATCGATGAACATAGGGGAGGTGATGTGGCAAAAAATAATTTCCTTCCCATGGGAGCCCTAGAAAAGTGGGGGTCCTTGGCAAATGCCCACTTCTTAAAACGTCTTAGATTATTCCTCATTTAGAAACCTGAAACTCAGAGGTGGAAGTAAAAAACCCTCCAGGTTATTGTGATATTTACCAGGTGCTGCATTAAATATGTAAAACAGAAAACTCATAATGAGGCCCTCGGGCTTTTCAACCAATGTTTAATCTGGATCTGACCGTGAATACTTCCCGCCTACTCTGACCCGCCAATCAAGAATGCTATTCAGACTATGACCCCTCCCCCACATTTACAATCATGTAAACGCTGCTTCAAGACACTCGATATGTGAAATAAATCTGCTACTGTGCAGACGCTTTGAATTTTCTGTCAGGTGTGCACTTCAAGTCGAACAGCACACAGCAGCTAACGGCTCGTTTGCACAAATACTAAAATAGACATGTCATGTGCGACACATGACTCGGTGACAGTATGCAGCGGAAAATGAAGGGAAGCGTCAAGCTTTGATTAATCATCACACAATGCAGCACAAAGCCCAAGAGAAACCGCGCATGCCTGTGAAACAACAAAGCAACAAAGACACAGTCTGCAGGAAATGACAGGCTAACTTAAACGAGACGTAAACCGCAGCGTGTTTATTTTTGCATTGCACTTTAAAGTGAAAGCGGGATGCAAAAATGAACATGCTGCTGCCTCGGCAGGAAAACACAGAGTCCGCCGGGATCCCCCTGTCCTCCCCATGACCCCATGCGCCTCCGCGCTCCGTGCCTGCTTCAGGGCTGTACTGAAGAATTTTTTTTTCTGCTTGTTAAAATAAACATGCAGATAAGAAAAGTCTTCATGACAGCCGCAAACCAGCCCATGGTCTTTGGAGGGGCTGTCCGAAAAACGGACAGGGTGGCACCCAAAAACACTCCTTTCCATTGGGAAGCCAGCGTTTACCATAAACGCTGACGCTGCCCAATGGAAAAGAGGGGCGGGGCTTGGTGTGTGGTGCTGTGGCACCGGTTGCAATGCCCTGAAGCCGACACTGCCTGCTGGGATATACATTGCTGCTGAGCTCTTTACCACTGCTGGTAGCTGCAGTGCTGCTGTCGTCTGTACTGCTGCTGAGGTCTGCACCATTGCTGGGATTGCATATTTGCTGCAGGCTATAGTACTTCTGGGTCTGTAGCGCCGCTGGAATCTGAGGTGCTGCTGGGATCTGTAGGGCTGCTGCTGAGGCCTACATTGTTGCTGAGCTGTTTACCGCTGTTTGGGTCTGTTGCGCTTCTGGGATATATAGTGCTGCTGGGATCTGTAGTGCTGCTGGGACTTGTAGTGCTGCTGGGTTCTGTAGGGCTGCTGGGTTCTGTAGGGCTGCTGAAACCTTCACTGATGCTGTTGTCTTTATCACAGCTCTGGTCTACAGCGTTTGTGGAGTTTGGAGCACTGCAGGGTCCTGGAACACTTCAGGGATCTTCATGGCTGCTGGGGTCTGTAGAACTGCGGATGGATGATCTGCTGCTGGGCTCTGTAGCACATCTGGGGTCTGTAGCATTGTTGGGCATTACAATGCTGCTGGGGTCTGGCCTGATGCTGGGGTCTGTAGCACTGCTAGACTGGTGACTGGTCCATCGAGCTCCTGGTTTAAACTTTCATTGCAGCCATTAGAGCCCCAGACATTTGTGGCTGATGTTATTTCATGTCCTTGGTGGTAAGTTAAGGCAGTGTTTGTTACAATCATCATCTACCACCTTATTATGAGGGAATGTTTCTGGATGTCCGAATGTGTCACATTAATGTTGATGCATATTTGTTGTGTAGCATTTTGTTGTGGCGGTGATGAATCTGTTCTTTGTGGTGCCTTGTTTTTGTGCTGCATTACTGCAATGTGATGTTATGCCGTTGTATTGTGGTTGTTGCGTTGCATTCTGCTTTGACTGGTTGTTGTGTTGTGCCGTTATATTTTATTTTATGTTGCCTTGTGTGTGCTATTGTGTTATATAAGATTGTTAAATGCTGTTACATTTCCAGACAAAAACAACACAAGCATTCAACTTTCTCATACACAGCAACCACCCACGGCTGCCTGAGGTAGTAAAATAGCGCTGCTCCAGCGCTCCAGCTCTCCAACTATTCACAACATTATCCAGGCCAAAACTGTGGCAGAGATTGTGTCGTAACTTAGCACTTGCAGGGTTCACTTTATGTAATACGGCCCCCTCACTCTGCGGTGCTCTGCCCTCCTTCTAGAGCTCTTTCTACTGCTCCTCTCTGCACAGCCCTTCACTTTCTACACTTCCTGTAGAGCTCCTCTATCTGCACAGCTCTAACTTTTTCTAGGTCTTTCTCTATTTTTCACAGCTCTTCACTCTTTATACTCCCTCCAGCGCTCCCTGGTTTGAGCAGCCTGCCATTCCTACACTCACTCTGGAGCTCCCCTCACTGCACAGAACCCCACTCTCTCCACAGCTCCTATCTCTGCACAGCCCCCCACTCTCTGCACTCCCTCTGGAGCTCCTCTTTACCTGCACAGATCGTCACACTCTCCACTTCCTCTGGAGCTCCTCTCTCTGCACAGCCCTCTCCTCTTTACAATCCCAGTCCTTCACTGTCCGCACAGTCATTCTTCCCACCACAGCACTTCATTCTTTATCAATCCAATCAGTGACTGGCGCTGCCCATTCCAGGCCAGGCTCTTACTGTCCGACCCTTCCTCCTCTTCAGACACAGTCCCTCTCTGCACAGACTTCCGTTCTCTGCAGAGCCATCGCTGTACAGGCGGCCCTGAACCTGCAAAATCCGCCATTCTGCACACGCCTCTTCCCCTCGCACTTCTTTTATGGGGTGTCCTCAGATCCAAGGTGTCAGGTTTCTAACCCTCTGATGCCAGGACTTTGTTCAATGCATCAGCATTATATTAGAAGGCCAGTTGGACTGCAGCCTGAGCCTTCGCCCACTGAGCAACCCTGTGCACGCAGAGTTTTCTGGTCACTGTTGGTCACGTGAGGTGAGTTCAGGGACACACTGGCAATCCAAACAATCTTATGTTTATGAATAACACAACCCAAGATAGCACTGAGAAACAGGGACTTGTAGTGGTAAAATGTTATCTGAAGTCTGCCATTGAAGCTAAATATACTCTTGGGGGAGAAGGACACCTTCCCTCATAAAAAGCAACCTATACAACAATGGGGCATTACGTGATGTCAGCGTTCACTACTAAAACAGAAAAACGTCAGCCTAGATAGCAGGCAGCCCTGATATCCGCATTTTTCGTGTCTAAGAACTTCACTCTTTCTATTAAAGATAAAGAAAAGCTAAAAGCAGGCAAGCCATGAAAAGGGACTAAAATGAGTAGTCCCAGTGTTCACGACAGTTCCTTAGACTCTGCATATCTGTCCCCTCTATGCAGCTCACCACCTACAGAATAGCCCACGGTCACCACATTATTTACACAACCCTCTAAGCAGGTCTGCACTCCCAGTGCAACCAGCACTCTCTAGAGGCCATCTGCACAGAGCTCCAGTCTCTGCACAGAGCTCCAGTCTCTGCACAGAGCTCCAGTCTCTGCACAGAGCTCCAGTCTCTGCACAGAGCCCCAGTCTCTGCACAGGGCTCCAGTCTCTGCACAGCGCTCCAGTCTCTGCACAGGGCTCCAGTCTCTGCACAGAGCTCCAGTCTCTGCACAGGGCTCCAGTCTCTGCACAGAGCTCCAGTCACTGCACAGCGCTCCAGTCTCTGCACAGCGCTCCAGTCTCTGCACAGCGCTCCAGTCTCTGCACAGCGCTCCAGTCTCTGCACAGCGCTCCAGTCTCTGCACAGCGCTCCAGTCTCTGCACAGAGCTCCAGTCGTCTCTGCACAGCGCTCCAGTCTCTGCACAGCGCTCCAGTCTCTGCACAGAGCTCCAGTCTCTGCACAGCGCTCCAGTCTCTGCACAGCGCTCCAGTCTCTGCACAGCGCTCCAGTCTCTGCACAGCGCTCCAGTCTCTGCACAGCGCTCCAGTCTCTGCACAGGGCTCCAGTCTCTGCACAGCGCTCCAGTCTCTGCACAGCGCTCCAGTCTCTGCACAGCGCTCCAGTCTCTGCACAGAGCTCCAGTCTCTGCACAGCGCTCCAGTCTCTGCACAGGGCTCCAGTCTCTGCACAGGGCTCCAGTCTCTGCACAGGGCTCCAGTCTCTGCACAGGGCTCCAGTCTCTGCACAGCGCTCCAGTCTCTGCACAGAGCTCCAGTCACTGCACAGCGCTCCAGTCTCTGCACAGCGCTCCAGTCTCTGCACAGCGCTCCAGTCTCTGCACAAAGCTCCAGTCACTGCACAGCGCTCCAGTTTCTGCACAGCGCTCCAGTCTCTGCACAGCGCTCCAGTCTCTGCACAGCGCTCCAGTCTCTGCACTGTGCTCCAGTCTCTGCACAGGGCTCCAGACTCTGCACAGGGCTCCAGTCTCTGCACAGCGCTCCAGTCTCTGCACAGCGCTCCAGTCTCTGCACAGCGCTCCAGTCTCTGCACAGCGCTCCAGTCTCTGCACAGAGCTCCAGTCGTCTCTGCACAGCGCTCCAGTCTCTGCACAGCGCTCCAGTCTCTGCACAGAGCTCCAGTCGTCTCTGCACAGCGCTCCAGTCTCTGCACAGCGCTCCAGTCTCTGCACAGAGCTCCAGTCTCTGCACAGCGCTCCAGTCTCTGCACAGCGCTCCAGTCTCTGCACAGCGCTCCAGTCTCTGCACAGGGCTCCAGTCTCTGCACAGCGCTCCAGTCTCTGCACAGCGCTCCAGTGTCTGCACAGCGCTCCAGTCTCTGCACAGAGCTCCAGTCTCTGCACAGCGCTCCAGTCTCTGCACAGCGCTCCAGTCTCTGCACAGCGCTCCAGTCTCTGCACAGGGCTCCAGTCTCTGCACAGGGCTCCAGTCTCTGCACAGGGCTCCAGTCTCTGCACAGCGCTCCAGTCTCTGCACAGCGCTCCAGTCTCTGCACAGAGCTCCAGTCACTGCACAGCGCTCCAGTCTCTGCACAGCGCTCCAGTCTCTGCACAGCGCTCCAGTCTCTGCACAGAGCTCCAGTCACTGCACAGCGCTCCAGTTTCTGCACAGCGCTCCAGTCTCTGCACAGCGCTCCAGTCTCTGCACAGCGCTCCAGTCTCTGCACTGTGCTCCAGTCTCTGCACAGGGCTCCAGACTCTGCACAGGGCTCCAGTCTCTGCACAGCGCTCCAGTCTCTGCACAGCGCTCCAGTCTCTGCACAGCGCTCCAGTCTCTGCACAGCGCTCCAGTCTCTGCACAGCGCTCCAGTCTCTGCACAGCGCTCCAGTCTCTGCACAGAGCTCCAGTCTCTGCACAGGGCTCCAGTCTCTGCACAGGGCTCCAGTCTCTGCACAGGGCTCCAGTCTCTGCACAGCGCTCCAGTCTCTGCACAGCGCTCCAGTCTCTGCACAGAGCTCCAGTCACTGCACAGCGCTCCAGTCTCTGCACAGCGCTCCAGTCTCTGCACAGCGCTCCAGTCTCTGCACAGAGCTCCAGTCACTGCACAGCGCTCCAGTCTCTGCACAGCGCTCCAGTCTCTGCACAGCGCTCCAGTCTCTGCACAGCGCTCCAGTCTCTGCACTGTGCTCCAGTCTCTGCACAGGGCTCCAGACTCTGCACAGGGCTCCAGTCTCTGCACAGCGCTCCAGTCTCTGCACAGCGCTCCAGTCTCTGCACAGCGCTCCAGTCTCTGCACAGCGCTCCAGTCTCTGCACAGAGCTCCAGTCTCTGCACAGGGCTCCAGTCTCTGCACAGAGCTCCAGTCTCTGCACAGGGCTCCAGTCTCTGCACAGAGCTCCAGTCTCTGCACAGGGCTCCAGTCTCTGCACAGAGCTCCAGTCTCTGCACAGAGCTCCAGTCTCTGCACAGAGCTCCAGGCTCTGCACAGAGCTCCAGTCTCTGCACAGGGCTCCAGTCTCTGCACAGGGCTCCAGTCTCTGCACAGGGCTCCAGTCTCTGCACAGGGCTCCAGTCTCTGCACAGAGCTCGTCTCTGCACAGGGCTTCAGTCTCTGCACAGGGCTCCAGTCTTCGCACAGAGCTCCAGTCTGCACACCCACAGAACTCCCAAGCATCCCACTTTCCGCACATCCCTACAATCCCAGAAGGGCTCTACCCTATATGTATACCTCAATACTCGGGCATACTCAGTGCACAATTTAACACTGTCCACATTCCTTCGCAGCATAGTCAAGTCTCTGCAGAGCATAGTCCAATCTCTGCACCGCTGCCTCAATCCCAGCACAGCATTATCAAGTCTCTGCACAGCAGCAATCTCTGCACAGCCTAGTTCAATCTCTGCACCATAGTCTCAATCCCAAACAACATTATCAAGTCTCTGCACTGCCTCAATCCCTAAACAGTATAATCAAGTCTACGCACAGCATAGTCCAATCTCTGCACCACTGCCTCAATCCCAACACCGCATTATCACGTCTCTGCACAGCAGCAATCTCTGCACAGCCTAGTCCAATCTCTGCACAATAGTCTAAATCCCAAACAGCATTATCAAGTCTGCACTGCCTCAATCCCTAAACAGTGTAATCAAGTCTCTTCACAGCAGCAATCTATGCACGGCATAGTCCAATTTCTGCACAGCCTCAATAACAACACAGCATTATCAAGTCTCTGCACAGCATAGTCACATCACTGCACAGCCTCAATTACTACACACCATAGTCACATCACTGCACAGCCTTAATCCCATCAAAGCATAGTCAAGTCTCTGCACCACCTCAATCTCTTCACAGCACAGTTAAATCTGCACAGCCCCAATCCCTACACAGCATAGTCCAAACTCTGCACTGCCTCCGTCCCTGCGCAGCATAGTCCAAGTTCTGCGTGCATCGGTCCCTGCACAGCATTATGTAATCTGCACAGCCTCAATCCCTGCACAACATAGTCTAATTTCTGCGCAACCTCAATCCCTCTACAGCATGGTCCAATCTCTGCACAGCGGCTGTCCCAACACAGCATAGTCCAGTCTCTGCACTGCCTCAATCCCTGCACAGCCCTTGGCTCTGCACTCCCTCATCACCATACAATGGCCGCTGCCTCCTCCCCGCGCCCCCAGATGTTTCCTTGCACCGCCTCACCGGTGCTTCACTTTGTGCAGTGACCTCTCTCTCTTCAGGTTTATTCTGTTATGGGTCAAGAAACCCTATTCTGGTTTCCTTTGTCAAGTCTCAGGCGGACCCCACAACCCAAGATTGTTCCAGTGGTTCATATTTGAGAGTCCAGCGCCGCACTGCTCCTGGCTATCTCAGATGTGCTCTGCTTGTATTAATTGCATTATCGCATTGAAATAATCGGATATTATGTGATTAATATCTGTTATGTTTTAAAACATTGCATCCGAGTCCTAATCAACCAAGGCTGCGTGAATCAAAGTATCAGAAATAGGCCTGCCTCGATTGGCCCCTCTGTGCAGAAACCTTAAAGTGACGTTTGTAGTGCTGCGATTGAATTTACATAAAAAATCCACCAAGAAAGCTCAGTTTAGAAGTAAATAACGAAAAACATGGCCTTTCAGTCGTTTATGTAATACAATTAAATAAAACTTTTTTAACAGGAGGCAGCCATAGGCACGTGGACGCCTTTGTTAGTAATATTTCTCCCAGGGATTTTGGTTCTCCGTCTTTCTCCCATATTTTGGTTTTCAATTTTTAAACAGCCTGTTTTTTTGTGAAAAGCTGTTTCATTGTTGGCAGAGAGTATAGCAGAAATGTGACCTTATGGTGTCCATGGCCAAGACTGTGGAGAGGGGAATGACTATTTCACTGCTAAAGAGGGGATATCACTATGACGGAATGAAGAGGTGGGCGGGGTCGGGGGACGCTGAGGGGTTCCTGTTGTTTCCGAACTCTTTTTTTTATTTATTGATTTTTTTTCCCCATTTATACCCATGGTGGTGGGAGACAGGTTAAAGCAAACAAACCTAAATCATACATAATTGTACATAAGAAAAAATTATACAATAATTATTAAAGAACATTATTATTTAAGTCGCCAACCATTTTTCAAAAAGTGCCCATTTCTTGGACGCAGTTAAACGTCTTTTCTTTCCTCTAAAAGCCTGTACAGAAGTCTCTAGTTTAAACCATGCCAGCATCCTGGTCTTCCAATGACAGAATGTAGGGGGTTCAGGATTTATCCAGAGTGATGTAATACAGAGTCTGATCATGGCCATAGCGATAAACAAAAACGCTTGCAAATGTCTCGTTTTTTCAAGAGCCGTAGAATATTCATAACCAGTAATTACCATTTCCGCTGAAATTTTAACATAAGTTTGAGTTATCTGAGTAAGAAAGGTTTCAATTTGATTGATAAACAAGGATAGCTCCGGACATTTATAAAACATATGAACAGAATCTGCAGAATGAAATTTACATCTTGCGCAAAACGACCCTTTACCCCCACTAACAACCCCCCATCTAACAAGCTTTGCAGGCGTATAATAAAGATTATACATAGCCATATAGCTTTGCGTACGCAGAGTGCCTGAAACAAAAACAGACCTAGCTAAAACCAATGGGAATTTTAAATCAATAGAGGGTACTCCAAATTTAATCGCCCACTTATTATTTTGGTCATCTAAATCATCAGGAAGTTGAGATAGGAGAATGTGATATAGACTACCAATTTTTTCTTTCTTTCTTATAGATTCAACGATTATAACTTTTTCAAACATTGTTAAATTTTGAGGAAATATTTTATCAAGAAAACTTCTCAATTGCAAATATTTTAAAAAATGATTGGACTGCAAATGAAATTTCTCTTTCAAAAAAGCAAAAGAAGCCAATTGCCCAAGATCAGCTAAATCGCCTATCTCCTTCACACCAAGAGATATCCAAGTAGTTGCCACCCCCTCTTGAAATATCACTGGCAGTAATCCACAAGCATTTAATGGGGAATAATAATTGATCTTAGGAATATGAAAATGGCGACGGATTTTTTGCCATACCGAAAATAAAGCCCACAATACCTTAAATTTGGTTTTTTTAAAATAGCTCGGTTCGAGAATACGAGTTAATACGCCTTTTGTAGTATCTCCCAATGATATTGAGTATATTGATGGAGATATATGTACCGGAAGCTCAGGAGTATAATCTAATAGAGGAAAAGCAAAATGTTGAATCATAGCTGCCCAATAATAATACAATAAGTTCGGAACAGTCCAGCCCCCATTATCCTGCGGGAGACATGTCCACTTAGCCGCCCTCCTTGGTTTGCGATATGACCGTAGAAATCGTTGACATATCCTTTCTGCTTTTATGAAAATTAAACTAGGGATTAACAATGGAAGGGATCTGAACAGATATAAAAATTTAGGGAGGACAATCATTTTAAGGATATTGCATCGGCCAAACAACGAAAGATGTAAATGATCCAGCCGTTCTAACTTATTATGAAGAGAATCAATAATGGGAGAATAATTCAGATCTGGAGTCTGATCCACATCAGGCGAGATTTGAATACCGAGATATGTTGTCTCTGTAATTGTAGAAAGATAAGAGATTGGCATAGCGGTAGATTGTAGGATTTGGGTCTTTGCAATATTTAACTTATAGCCCGAAATTGAGCCGAATTGAGCTGCCAGAGACTCCAATGCTGGAAAAGATCGGGCGACATTATCAGTTAATATTACAATATCATCGGCGTATGTCAATGCCTTATATTCAATTCCATGGACAGTGATAGGAGTGATAGTCTGTGATTTTTCTATCATACATAAAAAGAGGTCAATAAATAAGGCAAAACGAAGGGGAGAACACGGGCAACCTTGCCTGGTGCCCCTGCTGATAGGAAAATAATGTGATTTGGTGCCTGAAATACGGATTTTAGCAGTTGGGGATATATATATAGCTTGCAAAGCCTGGATAAACACTGGTGTGAAGCCCTTCCAGCGTAGAACACCCCATAAATACCCCCAGGAGACTCTGTCGAACGCCTTTTTGGCGTCCAACAGGATCACCCCAAGGGCAGAGTTTGTAACCTTTGCCCTATCTAGAAGAGCTACAACACGCCTGATGTGGTCAGTCGTATCCCTACCGGGAATAAACCCATGCTGGCGAATAGAGACCAGAGGGAGAATTATTTGGTTTAAACGGAAAGCCAATATCCTTGAATAGATTTTGCTATCAGTATTGATTAGCGCAATCGGGCGATATGATGCAGGATTTAATTCGTCCTTTCCTTTTTTTTTTTAAAAGAACAATAGTCGATTGACGCCAGGAGTCAGGAACCGACCCAGTCTGAGCAAGGTGAAAAACTTCTAGCATTTGTTGCTTGAATATATATGAGAAAAATTTATAGAATTCTAAATGAATAAGATCCGGCCCAGCAGCTTTGCCATTAGAAAGGGATTTCATAGCGTTTACCACTTCCTCCCAGCTGATAGGCTCAGCCAGAATTCGATTCTGATCATCGTTTATGTAATACAATTAAATAAAACTTGTTTAACAGGAGGCAGCCATAGGCACGTGGACGCCTTTGTTAGTAATATTTCTCCCAGGGATTTTGGTTCTCCATCTTTCTCCCATATTTTGGTTTTCAATTTTTAAACAGCCTGTTTTTTTGTGAAAAGCTGTTTCATTGTTGGCAGAGAGTGTAGCAGAAATGTGACCTTATGGTGTCCATTGCCTAGACTGTGGAGAGGGGAATGACTATTTCACTGCTAAAGAGGGGATGTCACTATGGCGAAATGAAGAGGTGGGGGGGGGGTCGGGGGACGCTGAGGGGTTCCTGTTGTTTCCGAACTCTTATTTATAATTTACTTTCATAAAACCATATTAGTGCCATTGATTTAAATCTGTTACTTACGCTGATTATGTTGAGAACCTGTTTACTTACATTTCATATTTCATATTCTGTTACTCTTGTGTTATGAAACTTTTCCCCACAGTGTTAGAACTTAGACCCGGCAGTCTAGAGCCAGGCGCGCAGCACAGGCTTCCCCTCCAGAACTGTATTGTGACTTGTTTTTCCAATACTAGAGCATTTTATTTCTAGTAAAGAAGCCATTCGAAAAGTGTGAGGACTGTATGATTGTGTATGGAAAGAAGGCTGAGAGGTTTTGTGTTGTTGTGAGTACCTGCCTGTGGGTGCTCCGTGGTTGGGGAAATTGTAATTACTGCTGTGATTGGTTTCTTGCCTCTGACCTCTGCTTCTCTCTTGCAGCTGCGGTGACCCTGGACCCGGACACTGCTCATCGGATCCTCGTCCTGTTCGAGAATGGAAGGAGCGTGAGGCACGGAGACAGAGTACAGGATCTGCCGGACACGCCCCAGAGATACAATCCTGCCGTTATTGTCCTGGGGAGAGAGAGGCTGAGCTCCGGAAGCCATTACTGGGAGGTGGAGGTGGGGAACAAGACCCGCTGGGACCTGGGGGTGTGTGACGAGGCTGTGAGCAGGAATGGGGAGATCACAGCAACACCTGAGAACGGATACTGGACTGTGCGGCTCAGAGATGGGGAATATATAGCTATCACCTCCCCTTCTATCCTCCTGACCCCCCGTGCGCCCCCCAGGGCTGTGGGCCTCTTCCTGGACTATGAGGCGGGCAGGCTCTCTGTTTACAATGTGGATGACCGGTCTCTGCTCTTCACCTTCTCCGGGTCCTCCTTCCCCCCCACCCTGCGGCCCTTCTTCAGTCCTGGATCCAACGAGGGAGGGAGGAATCCGGGGGCGCTGCAGATCCTGCCGGGGACTGGACGGGAGTGAAGAGACTTCCAGCAGTGCAGGTGAGAGTGAGAGCGCTGTAACCAGGGAAAGGAGCTGTGTGTAATGTTACCAACTGAAGGAAGAACAACGGTCTGAAGACGTGTAACCTCTACGGCTGAAACATGTCGACCTCACCCTTAGCCAAATGATAGTGTAAAATTTTCAAACTATCAGGCGGTTTTTAATTTATGGCAGATGGACAATCTCCAATAAACATATTTTTTGTCCCTCTAGTCATTTTTAATACACTTTCACCCTGCACTTGCACTGCACTCCACCAGTCCTTACACCTTGGATAAACTCAGAGGCTGAGTCATCTAGAGAGTAAGAGGCCCAGTACCTATGTACATGCAGTCTGTGTACTATCTTGGCTACATGTGACCCTTCTCTCTTGGTTTTCCAAATGACGAAGCTCCGCCAAATGGGTGGGCTGATGGAAACCTTACTCTAGCCTGTGACGGGACGAGTCATGTATAACTAGTGAACTGTATTTGCTCTAACATAGGCTTATTCTGTCACACGTCTTCAGACCGTTGTTCTTCTTTCAGTTGGTAAGGTTCTGATTTAGGGGTATGAAGTACAATAGGTCTTTAAATATTGTCCCCTAGACCCTCCTCCACTTCTCTTGTTTTTTGCTGTGTGTAATGTAACTTACTGCCTCTAACTCCTGGGAAGGTTACTGTGTGTATCATTACAAGTGAGTAGTAATATCACGGAGGGTGGTGGCGCTACAGCCACATCTGCCGACTGGGAAACCAGGTTCAAGCCTCCGCGTTGGCTCAACATCCTGTGATTCTGGGAAGATCACTAAATCTCCATGTGTTACAGAAAAAAAGATGCCCGTTTCTAGTGTAACTTGTGCTCATGTAAAGCGCCCACTGCTTTTGTGCAGAGTTGGCGCTATCTAAAATTGCAAACACAAACTCAGTGTACTGCGGGCAGCAGAGGAAAAAGAAAAAACAAACATTCCTGCTCCTGGAGCACAGAGGCGGAGTTCTGGAGCATGAGGGTTTTCTTCCGTCATAAACTCTGAGGGAAGGATTGAGTCAGTCTTGGAAATCTTCTCGCGGGCCTGATGCATAATGTTAGTTATTTAGGAAGGAGGGGTGGTGAGAGAGCAAACGTGAATGACTGAAACAAGAACGTGGCTGTGAAATGTCGTGTGTACAGGTATACCTATTGTAGTTTCAGTGACTATCGCAGGAAAATATGCTTTTTATTTGTTAGAAAAGGTGCCATTGTCTTTATATTACTGTGACTGGAAGACATCGCTGCGGGTTTATGAGGTGGTTTGCGTCGCTCTTGCACTACGCAACGTGGTACAAGAGCGACGCAATCCTTACATGTGATTTATGAAGCCACACAAGGCCGTTTTGCGTGTCCCTGAGTGGCTCCATAAATCCGGAGTAAGATAATGAAGTGCAAATCACTGCGTTGCTTTACTGTGCCCTGGGCAGACGTTCCATGGCGTTGCGTGGGTGTTCCCATGCAACTGCCAGGGTTTTTGAGCCTTTCCCAGATTTGCCTGAACTGGTAGACCCGAGAATGCGCCAAAAAGAATCTCCTTCTCAAGTGGGACATAACTAGGATAAATATCTTTATTTTTTCTTGTTACTTCCTCTTTCTATATGTCCTGTATTCTGCAGCACACATAGAAAGAAAAATATGCCTCTCACGATTGTTTTTGTGCAGGAAGGTAACCCTTCCTGCACAAAAACAATCCTGCATGCTGCTCAGACACCCTTGCACCATGCGGTGCCTGCGTTGGCGCTAGGCCACCCAAATGGAGCCTGCGCAGAGGAAAAGGCAGGAATGCGCCATATCGCCTAAAATACGGCGCATTCCTGCCCTTTCCCTGTCATGCAGTGCAGTGCAGTGCAACAGGACAACTTGCTGCACAGCGTGACATTCTAGTAAATAGGCCGACTAGTTTAAATAGACAAAGATGAATGCAAGTAATTTTGAAAAAAAGATAAGATGTGGAAAGAAATAGTAATTGGCAACGTAAACCATCGGCCCACACACTTTGGCACAGAAGTTCACATCTCTTTAAGCTGACGTGCAGATGTTATCAGGAAAAGGCTGCTACTCACATAAGAAGAGAGCCACTGGCAGAAAGGGGCCGAGCCATTCCTCTATATTGTATGTTGCGGTGGGCGGAAGCAAAATATATATGAACAAAAAAACAGACCAATTGATGAAGAGCTTCGACATGTATATGTATGTTTGAATGTATTTTTTACTTGTATATTTCTTGATTACAGGAAGCTGACAAGACAGCTGAAGCTATCTCTGTGCCAGACAAAATGACTGATGAAGGACAGTTAAGAGATGACTACAGAAACAATAGAGAACAAGCATTGAGAAAGTCACTAGGTACAATGCTGGCTGCTAGCATTTTGGATGTGTGTATGTTTTGTCATGTTTATTCTAAAATCTTTATTGTTGGGGGAGCTGCTTTTTCCTGGTCATTAATAAAAACATTAGTTAAAAGTAAAAATACTTTTTGGTCTCAAAATGCGCGAAATATCAAAGGCAACTACTGTGTGAGACCGATATAGACACCGATATAAGGCGGCGATTGAAACTTTTAGGCACAGTGGAGAAGATGCGGCAAGCATAGTACAGAGCTGCATGGAGGCAAAGTAACTGTTGTTGAGAAGCCATTCTAGGGACAGTGGAGAACTTGTTGAGGCAATCATTAAAAAACTTCTATAGAACCAAAACTGCTTAAGACCACGTAAGACAATCAAGGCTTAGCCTCCACGTTCTATCTATCTCTGGGAATATGCCCCAAAAAAAGACCATCCTCTCGGATTCATCTCTAATCACACTGGGACCATGTATGCTGTATGTAAACGCACTTCAAAGTAAACTATTAACAAGATCTGGGTTCTTGCCGATATGCTATGATGCTAAAGTCACTGCAGGACATACAATAATTATAAGACCGATTGTACATAACCTTTTTTTCCTATAAGACTTTTAATCGCAGGACCTTTTGTACAAACCTAGAAACACTCCGACAAATGTTAAAAATGCTAAGGGCTTTAGAGCCGGACTGGGATGCTCATAATTTTATCTTTTGCATCTTTTATTCTGTGTATTTGACTTAGTTTTACTGTAAACAATGGTTTTAATTAACTATGCAAAAAATATCTCTATAGACCCATTCAGTAGCAGTAACGCTCTTGCCATTATATTTCGACTCAAAAGAGAGACAAATAGAAAATAGAGATGCAGGTATGATAGACACCAAACCTTCCGGCCCTTCAAGCACACACTCTTCTCGTGCAGTAATGTGAATTATTATTGTTGGACAAATCTCAGGTGATTAAGATTTCCACAAGTGTCACTTAGATGTTTCCCACCACCTCACGTATAATCTGTATTTAATTAAAGGCTAGCTTAGCGACTCAGTGGCTTACTTTAATGGTATAACGGGCAGGGTGAAGCTCCTGGACCTGTTTATGCGTATCACATATTGGTTCGTTCAGTTACTGATTTAAAGCCAACCGATGGGAGGGCTGTGGAAGGCGATTCAGGCCGCAGCCGGCTCTTCAGCCCAAAGTCAAGTACTGTAAGGTGGATTTGTAGAGCGCTGCTGATCACCCGTGAGAGTATCCAGGCACCAAGACACGTCCTAGACAGCGCCAGCTGTAGGTCTAAGGATTATTCGATTAAATAGCAAATATATATTACACTCCATGAATATGTATTCCTATCAAACTAATGTGAACTGTGATATGTACATGTGGATTGAAAAATAAGAAACTCTTGACAATCACAATTAACAGAAATAAAAAAAGGAATCTTGTGGACAGCCAATATTTGTGAGTACTTGAATCAGTTATTTCCACATCAGATTCATTATTTACCTGGAGCAAAAAGAAAAAAATCAATTTCTAATGAAGTGTACAAAGTGCATTCCAAAGAGCCACCAGTCATTAACAGTTGTGCTTGGTGGTCTCTGTTTATTGGAGAGCAGGTGACAATACATCCTGTTTTTTAATACTGATTTATTTACAAAAACATTGCTATTTTCGGGCAAGCTGGCATACAAGAAAGACCAGAAAATAAGAGCAAATTAACGTTTTTAGCTAGTCTCAAAACATTACAAACATCGTAAGAACCCCACTTCCCTAATACATATTATAACATATCCCCTTCCACCCTTAGCCCCCCACATCCTTGACAGATTTCTCCAAATGACCACACCATCTACTCCCTTGAAACATCCTTTCAACCACTGTCCATCCAACCTACCCCAAACGTTGCCTTCATGTGTCCTATCCTCTTACTCCCCAAGGTAACCTCCAAACATCCTATCCTTTGCCCACCCAGAAGAGCCATGTAAGATGTTATTCAATTACCCCCAGTGGCGGTTCCGCCGATATGGCGGAGGAGCGTTGCCGTCCCATCCAGCCTAAAAAACACAAATTCACAGGGCTCAGGTCAATCCTGATGCTGCTTTCTAACATGACAGCAGCCTCAAGATTGTCCACAGCAGAGCCTGGGAGCCTGTGCTGTAGCAAGGAAGAAGCAGAAGAGCAGCAGGCTTGCATCAGGTAAGTTTTGTTTTAGTTTCTTTTTTTCCCCTGTTTTTGTCCGTTGTCCCATCCCCCCTCCTTGCCCCGTCACTCCGCCCGCCAAGTCGCTGCAACTGGTTACCCTCCAGACAGTTCTGTTTTTCTGGCTGTCACCCAATAGCCACAAACAACTACTAAATGTGACTGTCGCCCTAATACCCATGCAGCCTGCTAATTGGTACCTCCATACCCTCACCACCAATATCTTTGCTAAGAGCCATCTCTATTACGTTGTGTTACCGTGCCCCTCTCCATACCCCTCTCAATCTAATTTCTGTCCAAACTATACATGTACCTGACCAAGAACTTGCATTCAGCCTCTGTAAGGAAATTCCCCTTTTTTCATGATCACTCTAACATTTAGCAATCTTGCTTCTGGTTGTTCGACTCCGAGAGTGCACGAAGTCCTGCCAACCAGACCTCCTTGTCAGTGCCCTAAGCTACATGAAAAGATATGCTTGATTGTCTGTACTCAATTAGCATAGGTTATCTTACTCAAAGGCCCTTAGTATGTGGTGGAAAAATTATTAAGGAGGCCCCCTTTAAGTAGTTGTCTGGGACAAGGGGGAATAAGTGTAAGAAAAGTAGGATGTCCCACGTTTCTGGATTCACAGATCCTGTTATTCAATAGGACAAATCAGTGTGTATGTGAGCTTAGGGTAGTCTAGTTTAGATTTGGCAGGGATATGCACTTGTTACTTGGTATAATTATTTGTACATAGGCAATCATAGACCCTTGGAAAACATTATAAGAAAACAAATTGGAAAAAACATAATTTGAAAAACATAACATAAAATACTTTTACTGCAGGGTGACTCTAAATAAAAACTGATATGAATACAACTCAAGTTCTGGTAGAAAAAGTACAAATGTATTCTTTTGATACAAGTTAAAATATATCGTGATGTTAAAAACAGTAGTAAAAAATGAATGAACACAGGACCGATTCTAAAAGTTATAATTATGGCTTTTACTAAAATGATGTTTTATGAAAACTATATAACTGTATAAGGACAGGGTGCCAAATAGTCTAATGTGTAGGAATAGTAATAAAGTCTTTAATTGTGTAAAATGTACAAATCAATAAACAGTGGGTAACTATGTTTTTTAAATAACTTTTAGAATCGGTCCTGAAGAAGGTGTCTCATAAAAGAAAACCGAAACGCCGCGTCGACCTAAATCTTCGATTCTTGATGTCATGTACCAAAATTGTTTTTATTTATATATGTAATACTGTGCTCATTCATTTTTTACTACTGTTTTTAACATCACGATATATTTTAACTTGTATCAAAAGAATAAATTTGTACTTTTTCTACCAGAACTTAAGTTGTATTCATATCAGTTTTTATTTAGAGTCACCCTGCAGTAAAAGTATTTTATGTTATGTTTTTCAAATTATGTTTTTTCCAATTTGTTTTCTTATAATGTTTTCCAAGGGTCTATGATTGCCTATGTACAAATAATTATACCAAGTAACAAGTGCATATCGCTGCCAAATCTAAACTAGATTACCCTAAGCTCACATACACGCTGATTTGTCCTATTGAATAACAGGATCTGTGAATCCAGAAACGTGGGACATCCTACTTTTCCTTAGTATGTGGTGCACAGGGTACCCAGGGCCTGTAAGTTAAACTGTCCCTCCAGGGCTGCAGCACTTATTGTGCTGCCCTGCGAGCGACCGTGTTAAACGTGCCCCCACAGGCCTGCCACTTTAGACTGGATGAGCAGGCTTTTGACTGAGAACTCGGCTTTGTCATTTCACCCATGACAAAGTCAACATATCCTCTTCAAATATATGTAAACCACCCCAAGGTTTGCCTGTCAGTCCCTCAAGCAGGGTGCTGTGTATTAGAAAGTGGAACATGTACCATTTTATGTTCTCACAGCAAACCCACTAAATTGTTGTTTTGCTCTGTAAGAGATGGTAGCTCCAGGTTTACATACTGACCACTCAGCTGTGCTAACTACTGAATGGGGCTGCAGAGAATAATGATTCCTGATGTCAAAATATTAATTACATTAAACATGACATGTTGCCCAGGTTGAATTTAATGTATATATTATGCCAAGGCAACTTGTAGAAAGTTTCCACTCAGTTACCCTTGCTTTCCAGTGGCCTGCACAGTTGTAAATGACTTCCAGGCACAATTGAGGTTTACAGTTAGAAAAGGTGTCTCCTTTTCTGGGCTGGGAGCCACACATGTTGTGGGCCCTAAAGGCGAGCTTCAAAGCGAAGCTGCCTTTGAAGAGCAGATGGTGGACACACTTGAGGGGGGCTGCTTCTTTGTTCATTTAGACAGATTAGAATCAGGGGCCGAGAGGGGAAATCAAGTGCCAAATCGGGTTTCACATGGGCATGTAGCCCTCAGGAAGCCACACCTCTAGGGTGAGCTATCAAGCTCCTTACAGGGAGAAGGGTCCCGGCATCTGGAGAGTGGGCGGAATATTGGACTCTAGGTTAGCTAGATGCCACACATTGCCAGTAATTTAGGAGCCTGGCTTTTTTGCAATGCAATACTCCTCATTCAATAGCTGGCACTTACTCAGCACCAATAGACTTCTCCCATGTGTATGCTGCCTATAACAAATGACTTGAATAAAGAAATAGTCCCAGTCGTGTGCTTGAATCTATATACTACAATTTTTCCACTAATCTGCAGACTGTGTTGGACACATTAAAATTGCTATCAGTGAAAACCAAGGTGCAACACCTTTTCTAGATAAAAACTAATTAGGGGAGGGTAATTGAGTTACGCAGGCAGCCGCCTAATGAGGGTGAAAAATGACTCTTTATAGGAGCCAGCAGTTGCTTCTGCACGCCCTCGGGAGTGTTACCTTATTGACAGCATCATTATGTTGTTCTCACCCGGAAGTATGATGAGTTGGACAGTTGTTTTTGACTTCTTTGATATTCCTATGAAGGGGAAGTGGGTTGACAAGTAAGTAACTGTCCCATTAGTCTTTTCAATCGTACAGGGTTATTATTGTCAGTTATCTCAGTGATGTGGTATTAGGTGGCTTAGTTTTATTGACTGTATTATGGTAAAGGGCCTATTATCTCTGGCACTGTGTGGTTATTTCCACTTCAATGGAGAAACCAATAAACTACGGAATTTAGGCCCAGATGTATTAACATTTGGAATTGCGATCTCCAAATTGCAATGCTTACCAGATCGTATTTTGGAATTAGGAATTCAAAATTCTTAATGTATTAAAGTTTTATAGCCAATCCTAATGGGCCACAAAACCTCCTGAATATTGATGAGGTAGGGCACATATCGTGACCCATTAGGAATGATCAGACGTGGGTCCCAGGCACTCCACACCACTGGAGTCAAGCTAGCCGGGCTGATGAGAGGTGTTACCTCGAAACCGGTCCGGTCCTCGGATGCTTGATTCCGTTCTGGGAAGGACATGGCTTTTGTAGTTCGGACTGGACTGTTCCCATGGGGCACAGGGTCAGAGCTGATTTGCATATCGCCATTGTCTAACCCAGGGTGGTGTGGAGTGCAAAAAAACGATGGATTAGGACCCAGATCTTTTGACTGGGTTGAATGTGTGACATTGATCCTCATTCGGTCCATCACCTGTTGTTTTTGCAATCCCATTAGGAATGATAGCCATCACAGGAATGGGGACCTGCTGGGTTCAGCAGACCACCATGTCTGTGATTCCTTTTAAATAAGGCAATCTTTTTTTTTCTCTAATGCAGCCCGTTTTCCTTAAAGTAAAATGGAATTTGTTTAAAAAAATAATTTATTAATTTCATTTTTTAGAGAAGTCAGTGGTTCTTTGGACCAGTGCCTGCTCTTAGAAAATATTTTAAATACATTCTCAATAGCGAAGAAGCCCCACAGGTAGCCCTTCCCATTTGCGAATGGGTTACCACCGGTTTTCCAATTGGTGGAAATGTATTATATAAATACCGAATTGCAAATGCAAATTTGGTAACTAGTTAACAAATCTCAATTTGACATATGTACATTTAAAATATCATTTTTTACGATTTTACGAACTGGGGCGTTTGTAACCTCAAAATACTGTTGTACATGTGGCCCTTAGTGTGTGAATCCCAGCATTGGGAATTTCAACCTCCTGCATCTCCCACAAAACAAATCCGTAATGAATGCCTCAGAAGGATATTAACTTGAAAACTGCTAAATAAAGCTATAACAGCAATTTCAGATCCTTCTCTAAATATCTCTCCTCTTCCTTGATGATACTACCAACGTTCTAATGGTCTAATAAATGTCAGTACATTATGATAGAAGCAAAAAGTCCCTTGTTCTGTTCGCAGAAGGAAAGGTTAAATGCACCACACGTTGTTGATATTGAAAGGTAAATAAAAAAAAAGAAAGCTACGTCCCTTCAAGTGCTTTGCTAGTATATTTAGTCTTTAATATGTTTGCAGCAGAGGAAATGGCATCTATGTGGACAGGAGGGGATTGACAAGTTTCTGTTTACAAATCGGGCATCTGTAAATGGACCCATCCGAAGAAAGTACACCTGCTACAGACTTCAGATATTCCTTTTGTTTAAGAAATGATTGCAATTTCACTATTAATTAAAGTAATCTATACTGAGCAATAGCAATGAGATGCACTTCAGAAGCCACATCTGATGTGGTTGCTTTAATGCATTCATATGCCTAAGCGGACCACACTGCAGTTATGGTTCTTTGCACATTCTACTGAAAAATGACTTTTTGATTTCCTAATAACTTTGATAAATCTGTAGAAATTTTGGAAGAAAACTAAAGTGTCTAGCTTAGTTTTGCTTAAACAAGTTTCAAGCAGACGCTGCTGAGGGATTAATGGAAAAGTGGAAGTAAAAAAAGAAGCATTTTCTGTTTCATGCCCAATAGAAACTGTAGGAAGCTGGCTCTCAATATAGTGCACTAAAATTAAGTACACTGTGTAGAGTGTCCAGTGAGACCCAGATTGGTATACAGAAGCAAAAGTAGATAATACTAATGCTCTTTTTGTGGTAGTGTTGGGCGAGCAGTTAGGCTTATCAGAGGGAAGTGCTAAGCATTTGTTGTACTCACACATGCAATAAATGAGTCAAACACTCCAAGAATAAATCGAAACTAATTTGCAAAAACAATCCTTATTTTTATATACATTTTAAGACTAAGAACATAGTTCACAGGTAAGTATTTATTTTATTATGAGGTTTCAAAGTTCGGGAAATAACTCACAATTGTGCACATTACACATGAATCTATGGAGAAAAATAGCAAAATGTATATAAATTCGTACAGTTGGTTCTTGGCGTTCACCTTCAGGTTTTAGCATACTAGCAAGGCCAGGTCCAATTTTCCACCAGCAAATCATCAGGAGCGTTCCTGATTCGGCCGGGAGCAGGGTACTGAAGTCGTTGGTAGCAGGCACGCTACGAAGCAGGGAGCCACCTCAAAACAGACTGCACAGAGAGACTTGTAGGGAAGTCGGAGGGACCCCAAACGAGGCACCACGTCGCAAGGTCCTCAGGAGTACGGAAGCGCAGCTGGTTAACGGTACCCAGTCCAGGCGTGCTTGGTGAAGAGCAGATAGGTCTGCCAGGCTCTGTGCGTCAAGATGGTCTTTGTGGTCAGAGGCAGGTGGATTGCAGGGTCGATTTCGAGACCACTGGACCACTCTTGGTGCAGGTCTCAGGGTCTCGATGTCCCTTGATGGGTACTTGCCTCTTGAGCAGTTGAAGTCCGGTTTGGACTCTTGGTCAGTTGAAGTCCGGATTGGACTCCATGTCTAGGTGTCAGTTGCAGGGGGCGGGAACCCTGGGTATTGCTGCGGCACAGCTCTGGTAGGTCCTGGTATCTTGGTGGAGAGACAGATCTGACCCTCCGGAGCTGGTGTACCATTTGTGGTTTGGTTACTGCGTTGAAGGGAGCAGCATGTCAGTAAGCTGGACTCTATGGGTTCAGTGCCTGTGAATTGCAGGAGACTAGCTCCTCTACTCCGAGTTCTCTGGTGATTGTCAAAGGGCTGGTGGTTCTCCAAGGTTCTTGGTGGCCTCACAGCAACTGGAGGAAACAGCACACCATGATGGCCAAGTCCTTGAAGCAACAGGCAGGGGTTCGTGCAAACATTCTGAAGCAGCTACTCAGTCCTCAGGTTCCCCAACTCTTCTTTGTCCAGTTCTTCTGTCAAATCTGAAGTTCAGGGTCGAGGGGTGCGACCTAAATACTAAATTCAGGTGCATATCAGGGAGTGACATGTAGTAACCAATGGACTCCCTACCTTTAGGGTAGCTACACTGTGACCACCTCCTTTGTGGAGTGGGCACAACCCTGGCCCTAATTGGCTACTTCTCTCCAACACAAGATGGAGGAATCAGAAAAGTGGGGTCCATATCACCTGCCCCACCTTAGGGGTGGTGCTGACTGAATGTAGGCCCCTTTCCTAATCTAGAACCGCCAAATGTGGGTTCAGGGCACAGGGTTGGCATTCTCCACTAACTGGAGGAGCCTGGGTTGTATTTCAAAGGCAGAATCACCTTTGAAGCTTCCTGCCATTGAGTGCAATTTCTGCCTGGAGGAGGTGTGAAGTACCTCAGCCCAGAGCAGGCATTGCTCCCGGCCTCAGAGAGCAAAGGCTCTCAATGCTAGGAGGCCAGACACCTGTCTAGTGGTAGCAGGCTGGCTCAGACCACACTAGTTGCTGGCATGTTTCAGGGGACACCTCTGTGTGCATTTATTAATAAATCCGTACTGGCATCAGTGAGGATTTATTTAGATAAGATGTTTGGTACCAAACATCTTAAGGTACAGTGAAGCTATCATGGAGCTGGGGAACTCGCCATGATGAGTGTCCAGCCCATGTACTCTGTAGCTTCCCTGCGCACTTTTAATCTCCAAGAATGGGCTTTGGAATTGTAGGGTCATATCTGCTCCGGTAAATATGTCCACATGTGGGGTATAGTGCACCCTGCCTTAGGGCTGTAAGGCCTGCAGTGGAGGTGACTTACCTATACCTCACGCATGGTCGGCGGGCTTGGCACACAGGGATGTGTTCCATGTCTACTCTTGAGTTTTGTCTGCACCAATACATGCAGCCTGCAATTGCAGTTGCATGATCTTGGTGAGGTCCCTAGTGTGGCACAGTTCATGCTGCAGCTCTAGATGACCCTCTTCAGTTCCAATGCCCTAGGTACCAGTGGTACCATTTACTAGGGACTTATATGTTGGCTGAAGTTGTTCCAATTGTGGTACAGTTTTAGGGAAAGAACACTGGTGCTGGGAACCTGGTTAGCAGGGACCCAGTACAGCCCAGTCAAAGTTGCAACAAAAACAAGGCAAAGCTCGGGGTGGGGGGTACTGCAACAAGAACCCAATTTCCCACTCAAGCCTCCCACTGCAGCCCACAGGCCAGGAGACTCAGCCAAACCTTGGAGAGTCTTCCTAGTGTGTTAGGCTAGTAAGAGTAGGGAAACGGGCTAGATTGTTGCAGGGCCTACTCTGCCTTACATCCTCCAGTGTAGGTCATTCCCTCTGGGGAGCTGACGTACCTCAACAGTATCAGGCTCCAATTCAAAATGCCCTTTGCCTGTTTCCTTACTCATCCCACCCAATCATTTTGGTTTGGGATCAGAGGTGCCCACCTCTGCTAATTCTAACTTAGCCACGGCAGCCCCCAGCTTACCCATAGTTTGAGTAACCACACCATGACCAACAGGGTCTGGGGGCCTAGCTTTTTATATGACATGGGGTCAGACTACCATGCCAAGAACAGTGCAATCTTAAAAAGCTAACACTCAGCAGAGGCCACCAGCAGCTGTCAGTACCCAGAACCACGCCTTTAGCTCTTCACTGACAGATATATGATGTTACAACGCATACCATTACAATGCAGTTATTTTACAACAAATCTCCATTGAGGTACATTAAAAGTGCCATTAATACGCATACCATTAGCACGCATACCATTACAACGCATGTTACTAAACCTATCAAATATGGTTTTTAACCCTTTCGATGCTGATGACGAGCTCAGCTCGTCATCAGCCATGGGTGTCGTGTGCTGATGACGAGCTGAGCTCGTCATGTAAAGCGGGATAATGAAAAATGCAGCATACCGCAAAAATCGCCGCAGCAGCGATGCGGTTAATACCCCCCAAAAATACTGGAAAAAAATATTTACAGAACGCAAACATCAAAATTGCAAAACATTTCCTGATGTAAAGTACTCTTAAAAAACATTAAAATGTTCTATGTAAAACACCATATTGGCAATAAGCAATGCAGCGTATGCATTCGGTTGTATATCATTACATTGTGTGGTTTTACTTCGCAATTTTTACCTCTCATACTATTAGTCTGGAATTGTATTCTCTGCAATGCAAAATGCCTTCACCACGCAAACAACTAGAACGGAAACATCTACCATACACATACCAGCACATCGTATTTTTTTTAGGTAAATATTGTTCAACTGTAGTATGCAAAACATTTAAATACACTGCAAATAGAATTGGAATTTGTATTTAAGAAGGTGTTTTAGTATTCTTTTACAAAATTATCGTCCAAGATGGCAGGCTCCGATATATGAGAGGCACAGTCCAGTTAAATTGAAATGCATAATGTGATTATATAAGAATGAAGTTCAGTCATGTATTGGTTGTATGGCGAGTACACGTATAAAGTTCGCTCTCCACCATTTTGTGTGCAACACACTGAGGTGATCGGACGTGCTGTGAAGGACTGGTGTTTTAGTACAGACTTTCAGTGCCACCTTGTTTCCAAAGTAAGTATTTTAAAGAAATCATTCCTTAAGTGTGAATCCTATTTTAGTGAACTAGAAAAAGTATATTTTGGTTTTATAAAAATGAAATCTTTCATTTCCAGGTTAAGTTTTTATTGTGGAAACCCCAAGTCAGCGCAAACCCCTGGGGAGGCACAGGACAGTGGGCTCTGGGGCAGATTTACTATTCCAACCCCAAGTCAGTGCAAACCTCTGGGCTGGCGCAGGACAGTGGGCTCTGGGGCAAATTTACTAATCCAATCCCAAGTCAGTGCAAACCCCTGGGCAGGCGCAGGACAGTGGGCCCTGGGGCAGATTTACTATTCCAACCCCAGGACAGTGGGCTCTGGGGCAGATTTACTATTCCAACCCCAAGTTAGTGCAAACCCCTAGACAGTTGTTTTGAGAGTATGCTTTATGGTACAACTTCTAATGTTACCCTTACCTTGGTTTTTGCTTTTCAGGTTTTCTCATTATGGATCGATCACGAGAGGCAGCCTATATTATATTCAGACGTGGCAGTAGATTGCTTAAATTTCAAGGGTACATTTATTGCAAAGAAAGAGAAACAGAGCCAGAGAGACACTAGAAGTGTGTTGAGTACTTTGCAGCACGTTGCAGGGGCAGAGCAGTTCCACTCGGTGACATTGTGTTAAAAACAACGGAGCATAACCACTCTGCCTCTGCAACAGAAATTGAAGTGAGGCAAACAATTCAAGAAATAAAATACTTGAGCACTACCTTCAGTGAATCTCGTGGCTCAATTTTGAGGGAGGTCCCTCAAAATATCGCACCCTATGTTGCACGCAGCATGCCTGCCATTCCAATTTTGCGAAGAATGATACTGTGAAAAAAGGAGGCTGGTAATTCACATCTATGAACTTGTTGAACCTTTTCTGACCTAAATATTGCTTTAGAATTAACAAAAACATTTTCCAATGAACAATTTCTGTTGTATGATAATGAAAATGGTGAAAAAAGATTACTAATATTCTCTACTCCTCACAACTTGGTTGCCCTTGAGAACTGTAACATCTGGGCAATAGATGGGACTTTTAAAAGTACCCCTCATCTATTTGCACAAATATACACAATTCAAATGGGACTTTTAAAAGTACCCCTCATCTATTTGCACAAATATACACAATTCAAGCTAGTATTAACAATACCACTATACCACTTATTTATGCATTACTACCCGATAAACAGGCTTCAACATACAATAAATTTCTTTCAATTGTAAAACAAAAAACACCTAACGAACCCCGTCCAAAATAATTATTGATTCCGAAATTCAAATGATTAAAACAAATTCTTTGTATCCGCAAACTCAAATTCAAGGTTGTTTTTTCCATTTCACACAAGCATATTGGAATAAGGTCCAAACGTCAGCCTTATTAGAAGACTGTTTTTCAGGCAGTAAAATGCAATTTGAACAAAAAAAACTTACTGCTTTGTCCCACCAGAATATGTGGATGAGTACTACACTGTAATTGTTGAATCTGATTATTTTTCTCAAAATGAGCAGAAATTGGCCCCTCTTCTATTTCAAAGAGACATGGACTGGGTATCTAAACAGGTCTGGACATAGGCGTAAACCACGTTTCCCTTTTGAAAGTTGGAACTGCTGCTCTACCTGTTTAGCTGCTGAGGCAAAAACAAATAATGCCATAGAGGGTTGGCATAACTCATTTAATCACGCTATTGGCAAAAGTCTTCCTAATATTTATACTTTCTTGAAAAGTTCACAAAAAGAACAGAGTTTTCAAGGAATGAGGCTGGCACAGTCTTCAACGGGTATCATGCAGCCTCGTATTACCAAGAAAAGAAGAGATTAGCTGTAAAAATTGAACAGTTTGGATTTCTTGTTCTTACAGACTACCTTGAAAATATTGCCTACATTTTTAATATTTTACTTTACTTTTTCATTGGATTACTTCCCTATTCTTTTTAATGAAACAATTACATTCTTAGTCTGCATTTCTTTGGTTCACCATGTCGGCCCTTAAGAAAGTCTCTCTTTTTAAATTTTGCTTTACTTTTGGAACCTAGTAAGATTCTTATTCTTTTTATTTATTGAAAGATATATTTGTTAAAATAATGTTATTCTATTCTTTAAATGAATTAATAACATTATTTCAGTTGCAAAATAAATGTAATTTGCATTTTTTTGGTGTGCAAAAGATTGTCACAAACTTTCCAACGTACTACTTATAAACTATGTGCAATCTTTTTTTGTTAATATTATAGTTTAAATGTATACCTTGTGTATCCCGCCTGATTTAAAAAATAAAAATAAATTAAAAGGCATCATGCACAACTATTTATTTTGGTTTCAAACTAATGCTTAGGTTTTTTTTTTTTTATTTGAAAATTAACACGCTTGCCCACCCATAGCCCCTAAACGTACTGCACCCCATCCTGAAAACATCATGTTTAATCTGTTAATTTTATTTTTATTAAGTGAATACTCAAGTATTTTTTCCCCAAAAAACATACCCCTATATTAACACACTTAACCATCCACTGTTTTGTATCGATTTAGATTCCGTAAGAATTTCCCGATTCATGCCCTTATTTAGGCATAGAAATCTCGCTCTTACTTAGGCATAGTTCATGCTACCCAAATACAGGCATGGCTACTGACATCCGTTCATCTACGTCACAACGAGTTCCTGGAAAACCAGACTCTTAAGACTTTAGAAATTCCCCTTGCTTGAATATTGATTTCTCAAAGAACTCATTTATTATGCTTGAACATCTATTCCTTAGGGGTTCATTCATTACGTTCTTATGCCCGACTTTTACGTCAATACTGGCATTCCTAAACACCTTCAAGGTATAAATATACCTTCACTTGCTATGGCAAGGCACGGTGTGGTTTGACTACCTACTTGCACGACGCGGCTAACCACAGCAAGTCCAGAAGGAAGTCAAGTCCCCAAATGACGCACTGACCAGACACTGTCATCCTCCTCACCGAGAATCCAGCTCCAGTGTTTCTGACTTCCCTTGCGGGTTGTTAGAGATCGAGCCCAGGAAAGAGATACCAACCTCTCTCATTCTAAGGTATAGTGCTGATTAGACCCTAGAGAAACTTTTGTCAATTCTTGGCACAACTAAACTAAACTATAGCTAAAACAGCACCTACATCTTCCCTCGTACTAGACTTAGGTTAGGTAAACTGGGTTAGGATTATTTTAGAAGCACCAGTTGAGTATTTTAGCCTGTGTTATTTATGTATGTATGTATTTTTATATATGTCATAGCTACAGACCATGCTATTACAGTATTATTTTATATTACTGTTAACGCTGTACACATTATACTTCGCATTCTGTCTTACGATTGTAACAGTTCATATCTCTTGCATGAGAAATAAGACTGTTCAATAAACCCTTTTTTATTGAAATGCCCGTCTCCCTATTTCTGTGCAACAACTCTGTAGAAACGAAGCATGCACGATTGACTGAGTGAAACGGTTATCTATTGTTTCCATGACTCTGAAGATATTGTTCCGACTCTAAGGGAAACAAAGTTGTCATGTTTATGCCGTTGTCAGAAACAAATTCCTTCTTGTTCATTTGAGAAAGTTTCTAGTGAACTCTGAGTCAGCTGGCACGCACAAGTAATTAAGTTTAATGTACTCGATTGAGACATACTGACCTCCGTCCTATGTCAAAACTATAGTGTATGTTATTCCAATGCGCAGAGCCTATCAGGGATAGAGGAACTACACTACATGGCGCCTAATGGGTTGGTAAGGCACTAATTTAACGCTAGATACTGAAGAAACTCAGTTGTGCTTTTCTCAGAGACCCCTGCTCATAAATACTCCAATAGACGTCTGGAGTGGGTAGGGATAATACTCCACCATAGCTGAGTAGGACAAAAATCCTATGTATTAGATTTTTTGGTTTGTTCAACGTTGAAGGATACAGGGTTCCAAAATATTGTGCACCTTATCTTTGTTCCCTTGAAACTTGCTCTGCAACTTTCATTAAACAGTGGTCGACGAAGTCAACAATACCGAAACCGGTGGAGCTGCAGGCGACAACGCCATACTAGTTTTTAACTTAACAGGTTTTACAGAACCCGATGAGAATGTTGTAATCATTCCTCCAAATTTAAGGAGAGCCATCACGCTAAAACTTATAAAACATGGCCTAACATCAAGAGGTGGTAGAGCAGTTTTTGTGATAGAGGCACATGAATATCACCACACAGAGGTATTCTATTCATGGATGGTATTCCCAGAATCAAATCCAGTAACACGTTTGTTTCACTTCTACAAAGAAGATGATCCACCAGAGGAATATATTCCTTTCGAGGATATTGAAATTCCACTCATATACCAGGAGCATAAGCTCTGGTTTAAAGGCGCCCTAAAACATTTAAATCACATTACCAGGCTCGGTCCACTAGGTAGACCAGGAGCAACAGGGCAGACTCTAGCTCGCTATACACCACATCCTGACATTGAAGACATGTTGGACGTAGAGTTACTCACTCAACTCAAAGAGTTAATTAGAATGTACAGACAATTGGTTCAATATGTCATGTGGACTTTCACAGTCCAACTGCCAATTGTTATTCCGCAACAAACCTCTCACCAGGGAAATACACTAAAAATTACACCACAGACTTTACATGCAGTCATGGGTAAATTACCCGCAAAACGTGAACAAATTCCGTTCTGGATAGCTCACAGAATTACTCAAATCGAAGTAGTATTTCCTAATACTAGCACTCATGAGAAACACAGAATTTTAACAATCTCTTTACCAATAGGGATCACACCACATCTGGAGGACTGCACCACTTGGGCTACAGTATTCGCTGCAATCTACACTAAAACACATGGTGTTCCGTCTATGGCGGTAATACCTGATGTTCTGAAACAAATTCAAAATGAATACGGGTCCGAGCCTGCTCTAAATTTAGGTATGAAATGACTGAAAAATGTTTGCCAGGTCTAATCAATTATTATTATTATTATTATTATATTCTTATATAGCGCCAGAATCGACCCCCGAAGGGGTATCTCCGCGCTTGCCTTGGGAACCCGTCCTGGTTTTTCCCTGTGAGATAGCCCCTAAAGGGCATCCCCAAGGTGAAAGCCAGGCATCCCGCCGCGGGGGGCCGTTGTGGAGATTAAGCAAGCTTAATGCCCAGAGTTGCAGAGTGTGAACCCATGATTAGGTCAGGCACCGAAGCGAGAATTATCGAGTCCATGGACATTTGAGCTGAAGACCCTGCCGCGTCGGGAATTGAACCCTGGTCCGGGGTCTGACCTCTGCTTCAGGGTCTGCCTGCTCTAACCAGTGAGCCACACTTCTCCACTCAAAAATATTATCTAATATTAAAGGAGAAGCAGCATCAGTGGCGATCCGCCAAAAATTAAGGGAATTTGATGTAACTGAACAACCACAAGAACAAGCCAGAATAATTGAAAAATCCTATGAAGAATTGGATAGAGACAGTTTGGGTGGGAAACCAGTAAAACCACAACTGTCCGAAAGTCCTGAAAAGGTCTTTTCTAAAAACACTCCTACCTCTTCTAAAAAGAAGTGGGAGAATAGCAAACAAACTTCAAAAGAGAAGCGTTCTCATTCCCAAGGTAGGTCTCCTCAAAAGGAGCCCTCTGAAAGGACGTATAACCTCAAGAATAGGGATCATTTGAGAAAACCTGACAAGTATCAAGATACTTATACACGTTCCTCTTGTACCTTTCAGATATCGTTAGACATCCGAAAGAAGAGGACGGTCAGAAAACAAAGAACAACGTGTGAAGTCCAAAGACGATCATCACGTTCGGAAAAGTAAACCAAAACCTCAATTCACCAAAAAGAAGGTAGCAGGTCTAAAAATCAGACATGCCGAGGATCTTGAGGACACAACTCAAGAACTGAGAATGGGCTCAGACAATGTTGTTGGACAGCGCAGCAGAAGTAACAATAGCTCGCCAGAACCTGAAGGAACTTCTGGAGACCGTGGACTTGAATGAAGATATTGAAGTTGAAACTGCAGACACCAGGGTTAGCTCTCCAGATAGGTTATATAAAATAACACTCCGGATGGAGGTAGACATACCAAGAAAAGTGAAAGCACTCTTTTGGGAGCGACTTTCCAAGGGCTATGATATACTTCTAGCAGGACAAGACTGGCCACCAGAATTTGTCAGGGAGTGCCCATATGGCGAAGACATCATTATGCCAGCCTTCTCTAATCCTATTCCTATACATTTAAAATATACTTATGCCAGGAAATGGGCATTTGCCCAAGCCCCAACTTTATACAAAAATCACGTAGGATGGGATAAAGTCTCACCTCACCACAAAATCCAATTAAAAAATCAACCGACTGCACAAAGTCAGTACCCAGTTAAGCAAGCAGCTAAAAAACAGGTCCGGGAGATCTTAGATCAACTGGAATACCAAGGGGTGATTGAAACATGCACCTCATCAATGAACAATCCTTTGTTTCCGGTTTCCAAACCGGACAATACATATCGTCTAGTTTTGGATTACAGATACTTAAACTCATGTTGTAAAACATGGGCAGTGCAAAATGCACACAGTACAGCATTAATGAATAACATTGTGCGTAAAAAATATAAAACCACATTAGACATTTCAAATGGTTTCTTTTGTCAAAACATTGCACCTGAAAGTATGTATTTGACCGCTTCCTCAATAATGGGGACACAGCGTCACTTCTGTCGTCTCCCTCAAGGATTCAAGAATAGTCCAGGGTTATTCTCAGCAAGGGAAACCAAGTTACTACAAACTTATGATGACGAGGCATTGTCATATGTCGATGATATCTATCTGACAGATGATGATCTGGATAGGCACTTGAACAGGGTGAACACCATTATACTGGGCTTCGCCTCTGAAGGGTATAAATTCAATTTTAAAAAATCAAGAATTGTCCATCTCAACGTCCTTTTTCTAGGATATGAACTATCAAGTGAAGGCAAAAGCCTGGCAGCCAACTTTTTAGAAAAGTGTGCGCTGCTCCAACCTTCAAAAACACTGAAGAATTTATAATTGAATCTAGGTTTCCTGAATTTTGGAAGAACTTACATTCTAAACTACGCAGAATGGGTTAAACCTCTCTACAAATTAATCAAACCTGATTTTAAAACAGTAAATTGGACACAGAATCACACAGAAATGTTGTGTTCACTACAAAAAGACATGTTAGCAACACAACATTTACAAACACGCGTAAACGTACGCAACTTAGTGATCCAAATCCTTCCAAGTCAATGCGGATTCACCTACTTAACTTTTAATGAAGGTGAAAAAGTACCAATTGCATACAAATCACATTTGTACACACAAGCAGAAATAAAATTCACTTCTACAGAAAAAACTCTGACAGCAGTTCAAACCGCTATAGCAAAAGAAAGCCCTAGCGCAGGGGAAACGCATAATGGTCGTAACTCCTGTACCTGCCTTAGAGGCAGTGACAAAAGTGAGCATTCCGAATGCAAAAGCTTTACATCCAAGATGAATACCATGGGTTAATTCTCTTTCTGCAACTGATGTTGAATACATTTTTGATCCTTATTTGAAAACACAAGCATTCCTGCCATACGAACAAGAATGTCCTCTGCCTACTGAAATTCTACCTCTAGGCCGGTATGAATGTATAATTTATACTGACGGATCTGCGCAACCGTTACGGGGGGTAAACAAGCTTATAGTGCTGCATGCGCGATCATTAAAGGTCGTATGTGCAATGGCAAATTCAGACCTATGGTCACAAAAACGCAATCTCTAGGAGATTGTACAGCTCAGCGAGCTGAAGTACAAGCATTCATAATGGCACTTGAAAATACGGATCGCGAATTGCCCACACTCATAGTGTGCGATTCTTTCTACTGTGTGCAATCATATAATGAATATTTACATAATTGTCTTAAAAATGGTTTCAAAGAGGCAAAAGGTGGCACAATCAAGCATAAAACGCTTTGGGAACAAGTAGTTTAGTTGCAAAACGGACTTCAAAACACTCACGTGATACACACGCTGAGTCATCAACGTGATGGCATACAGGTTGAAGGGAATTCATTGGCTGATAAAGCCCCGAAGGGTGCTGTGCAATCTGCTTCCGTAGCTGCAATCACTCATTCAAAAACGAAAATAGACAGTGAAATAATAATGGCTGTCAATGCTACAAGCAAAGGCAGCGGTGCAGCGTTAGCTTCAAAATTTCCACTCATATATAATTGATGCGAACAGCGTTCCATTTGCTCAGATTCCTGGAGTGGGGATTAGAGGAATTCCAAACAGGGAACGGAGAGCAGCTTTGATTTACGAAGTACTTTTGGGAGGGGGTCTGATACATCAGGGGATCTCTAAAACAATATTAACTGAAAGAAATGTGCTGGTGGCCAGGAATGAATACGCACATTCACATATTTGTCATTAACTGCATAGACTGCAATAGAGATTGCAGCACATAACTCCGCCAGATACCTGACTATAGCATAGCCAGCCAGGTGCAGACACCATTGTTGGACAGCATTAGACTATCTACATGCAGGCGTCCTTATGGACGAATGCAGTCCCACAAACACTAAATAAAGGTTTCTTTGGATGTGGCCTTAGCGCTCGGCTGATGCTCGAACTGTTATAAAAGATTTGCGAGTCTTTCGACACAAACGTAATAGGCACACTACATTCTGACCAGGGCCCTGTGTTTAGCTTTTGAGCTTACAAAGAAGCCATGGCCAGTTTGCGCAGTGTGTTGCGGTATTCTTCTCCATTCCATCCTGAAGGCAATTTTGTTGTGGACAGAAAAAAACAGGACATAAAGCAGTCTATAACAGCTAGGGTATTCGGTTCGGGTGACGGGTGGGTCAAACATCTAATTGGGGTTCAATGGGCTCTTAACAACTTGCCAAGAAGTTCTCTAGGGGAGTATCACTTCATATGAGGTCCTATTAGGGACAAGAATGTTAATTCCGGACCTTGATTGTCTTACAGCAGTGGTGGATACTAAGACATTTGATATCTAAGATCGTTTGGCTGTTTTACAGGACTTAAATGAACTAAGAACGAAACAAAGCAACGTGTTCCTGAGCCAACCACCACTGGGGAAAAACCAACCATACCAGCAAGGCCTGTCTGGATCCCAAAGCTTGGTGATCTAGTCAGAGAAAAGATCACGGACAAGAAGGAATTCGGGCCATCTTACAGACCACCAGTACCTGTCCTAGCAATCCACGGAACAAGAACAGTGATACTGCCGCCCCTTGCTGGTAAAAAGGAGAACAGGTTTGTGTCTATCGACCTGATCAAACCACACTATATGGCCGATACTAAGCAGTAGGCCAAGTGGACTCCGACAATGCAGCAGACGCACTCTAGCTACAATCCAAGAGGTTCCAACTGAGAGACTCATCACCATTGAAGAATCTGCAGTGAGAAAAGAAGGACTAAGCAACAAATTTATGGAACTCGTTCCTCTTGAGACCCAAATAACAGTTTGTCCTGAAGCACCTGTCTACAATGAAGTAACAAGTGATCAAGTGGTTCCAGCGATTTCAAAAAATCCGGATGCAATTCCAACCATTGACAGAACTGCCTCTGGCTATTTCATTAATTTTGATACGTTTTCTGAGGATCCCAGCGAACCTGAAACAACGCCAGCGAAAAGAACTTTCAAAGAACAAGGAACTGACTTTTTTCATCACCTGAAAAAGACTTATCTGGTTTCACCATGGATTGAAATATGGATTGTGTTGGGAATATTTTTTCTTCTACTTTGGTTAGCTCTGGTAATAACTCTGGGTATGCTGATAAATGGAAGATATGTAAAAATGGACACAGCAAGTGCACAAGTGAACTTACTTGTGAAGCTACAAAAATCATCCCATTGTGAGCAAAGAGACTTGTCGGCAGTGAACATCACAGCTGTTCCTATACCTGATGGTATAGCTTGGGACAAAACAGAACATGACATTTTTGGCCCATCGGAGCTGTTGAAGATTCCACGCTTATTCAATATTTCATTAAGTGACTTTATTACCTCTAGTACCTTTTCTGATGATTGGGACTTCGAGACTGTTAATAATATGATGTCTGATCTAGTGATGTCTGCTGTATTCACAAATCATGAATATTTAGGAGGTTCATCGGTTCATGAGACTGTGAAAAAATGTATTGTCATAAGCATTATGGTCATCATTTCTTGCACAAATCTACAATGCCTAGAAATGTATATGTGCATAACCAATGGGAACATTGTCCTACACCTCTGAAGGGTAGCTCAAAAACGTTTGTGAATAAGTTTCCATATTTTTCAGGGTTCAATGTATCCAATGCAGAAACATTTTTCTTTAGAAATGCGAACAAGACAGGAATTACAACTATGTTAACCAATACAAAACAGATTTATTCTGCAGCCTTTTATGCCCAACTGTCAAGACAAGGTTGTAACTTTTGGAAAGACAACATTGAGACTAAAACTGTCTGGGGTTCAAAAGATTGGCAAGTGCAGGGGTAGAAGCTTTGTTTAGAGCCTGTATCATCCCTGAGCAAATTATGTTTTTGAATGACACTGCCACAAACGTCTTGCCTTGGGTTAGCCAAGATCAAGGAAGTGAACACACTGACCATACCAATACCTGCGAGTAATAGCTCTACACGGGGGAGGTCGACGTACATAATATTTTGCATCACAACCGATCAGATCCAGATTGGAACGAATGGTTGCTCTGGCCCATAGACACGAATAACTGTCAAGATTGATTCCTGAGCAAAACTAAAGGTTTCAAAGTCAATAGGCCAGACCAGAGATATGTTCAAAGACAACATCCTGGGGTAATACCAACATACAGTGTAGGGAAGCTATACCTTGATTCGTTACAGAAAGCTACACAACAGGATGTAAAACCACTTCTCTTTACTTAAAGATGGCGCAAACCATATTGAATTCTTGCCAGGACCAAGAAAACCACATCAAAAACGTTTTATATATGCTGGTATATATGCTGCATATAACGAAATATGGAAGATTACGCAAGAAGAGACTGCAGAACGAATACGAGAAATTGATTGTATTAATTTAGAGAAATCTCTCTCTGTAGTAGACAATGGGTTAACGACTCTGTCGTCCAGGATATATTCATTGGACAGCATTGTGCCTTCTGCCATAGACATCATGTAACAAGACTTTGTCATGTTGCAACATGGTCAGTCTCAGCTATGTTCTACCATGCTATTTGGTTGGGCACTCCAAAACATGCGTTCAGGCTATGTGCCTTGGCGTTTAATCAATACTACGTCACTGATTTCAGAATTCAATCTCACTGATAAACAGGTCAAACTGGCACATAGAGGAGCAGACTATACGGTGCTGAGCATTAAAAAACTGGAAAGATTAAAATTTACGGTGGCCGAAAAAACATCTACTGAATGGATTATACATGGAACAATCACTCTGCCTGTTACAATTTTCCATTTTCAGTATTGCCTAAAACACATACCAGCAGGCAAATATTAAAGGGTGGGTAAAGAATACATCAAGACATCCTGGGATTTACCATACACACACAGATGTTGGAGTGGGGGGCGTGAAGTGTTTGTTAGCGGTTCAACCTGTGAAAACGCACTAAGCGGTTCTCTCCTTTGTCAGGGTATTAGTTTACACATGGCCTGCGATGGTTCCTCTAACAACTTATCCTGTCACCTGCAAGGTTCACCAGCTGCAGTGATTGATGCAACTTCCAAATGAAAGTTACCTCATGTTGAACGATCACAGCTGCTGCGGCATGTTGCCAGGTATTCCATATCTAGTAACTGTGTCATCCAGGGTCACTTGCTGTATGCAAGTATTGTTTCCACAAACCAAGACATCCAGGGAATCACCTCTATGGCCTTCACTGAACATCTCTTCTATACGAATTGATACTCTAAGCAGAATGAAAGCCATTCTTTTGCAAAAAACTGTGCCACTGACCTCGGCCAAAGAAACCTATGTTCTACAAGTCGCAAGGACTTCTGCCGAGATACATGCCCTTTTGAATATAAACTGCCCTATACATTTCTCAGAAATGTTAGGTCGTATCTTACACATGTCTGATACTAGTGGTATTGTACATCTATTTAAGAATGTATGTTAAGGACTGTTAGCACCTTTTCAAGCAGTCCTTGGAATAATTCCAAACTTCGTGCACTCTGTGTTTGGAACTCGTTGCAGGAATACTATTTTTGCTCCTACTGCTACGATATGGCAAGCCAAATCACCAATGCCACTCCAAGCACCATAGAGAGAGCTCTATTGTAGATGAAGTGTCGCGAGCGCATCGTTCAAATTCTGGGTTTACCTCGTCTATGAGAATTAAATACCACATGGTTTCTGTCATTGAGACCAATCTGGCAAGATTGCATCTAGCACGCATTCTTCACCTGCAAAGAATGCGTGCTAGACCTCTGTCTAACACTCCCATCAGTCATGCCTACGGTTATCGATACTCTGCTGGACCTAGTAATGGCCCATGCTCTGTGTTGTCCTCAGCGGCTACCAATTCTGATGACGGCATTCATTGAGATCTCACAGACGCAAATGCTGATGCTGAGCTACGAGAGGAAATAACAGGCGCGCAGGTAACATCCGATACAAACATTGCTGATGCGACCAATGCTGAAGGTGATGCTTCTCATCTATGTGCGGTTTAACTTCTAAACAAGGTAATCCAACTTTCACCTACAATGGTTGACAACTTTTTGTCTACAGACATAGAAGATTTCATGTTTTCTCCCAGTCCTAACACTGACTTTTGATGTTGGCACACAGTGTTCTGAGAGACTTTGAATTTGACCTTCATTTTTCAAAAACAAGGTACTAACTTTGGAACTTTTTCCTATGATTAATTTTTGTTCTCCAAATTTGTATTTTTTCATTTTTTGGCACAAGTAATCTGCTTATAGTAGTACTATTCATAGAGAACAAGAATTCTTTGAATACTTCCAGAGACAATATATTGCCTTGTCCACAAACAGTTTTATGTAATCTGACAAGAAATGGTTTCAGCCCTTTTTCTTCTGTATTTACGAGCCATTTCACAAATGTATGTTTTCTTGATTCATTCAATTTACATTTCAAATGTCAACATATGCTTAGAATGACACATTACTTTAATGTGTACAGCACCAATGCATTTCTATGCTTACAACCAGTTCTAATGCATTTTACAAATGTATTTTGGACATGTTTTTAGCACTTCATGTGTAGATATATTGTAGATATGTTTAACATGTTTAGAATTTAGTAACGTCGTACATACGAAAGTGGAGTGGGTATTGTGTATCGATATAGATTCTGTATGAATTTCCTGATTCATGCCCTTATTTAGGCATACAAATCCAGCCCTTATTTAGGCATAGTCCATGCTACCCAAATACAGGCATGGCTACTTACATCCGTTCATCTACGTCACAACGAGTTCCTGAAAAACCTGACTCTTAAGCCTTTAGGACTCCCCCTTCCTTGAATATGGATTTCTCCAAGAACTCATTTATTATGGATGAACATGTTTTCCTGAGGGGTTCATTTGTGACGTTCTTATGCCCGACTTTTACGTCAATACTGGTATTCTTAAACACCTTCACTGTATAAATATACCTTCACTTGCTATGGCAAGTCACGGTGTGGTTCAGCAACCTACTTGCACGACGCTGCTCGCTACAGCAAGTCCCGAAGGAAGTCAAGTCCCTAACTGACGCACTGCCCAGAGCTGTCATCCTCCTCGCCGAGAATCCAGCTCCAGTGTTTCTGACTCCCCTTCCAGGGTGTTAGAGATCGAGTCCAGGGAAAGAGATACCAACCTCTCTCATTCTAAGGTATGGAGTGGATTAGAATTTAGAGAAACTTTTGGCAATTATTGGCACTACTAAACTAAACTAAACTATAGCTAAAACAGCACCTACTTCTTGCCTCGTACTAGACTTGGGTTAGGTACACTGGGGTAGGATTATTTTAGAAGCACCAGTTGAGTATTTTACCCTGTGTTATTTATGTATGTATATTTATATATATCATAGCTACAGACTGCTATTACAGTATTATTTTATATTACTGTTAACGCTGTACGGATTATACTTCGCATTCAGTCTTACAATTGTAGCAGTTCATATTTCTTGCATGAGAAATAAGACTGTTCAATAAACCTTTTTTATTGAAATGCCCGTCTCCCTATTTCTGTGCAACAACTCCGTTGAAACGAAGCATGCACGATTGACTGAGTGAAACGGTTATCTATTGTTTGTACGACTCTGAAGATATTGTTCTGAATCTAAGGGCAACAAAGTTGTCATGTTTATGCGGTTGTCAGAAACTAATCCCTTGTCCATTCAAGAAAGTTTCTAGTGACCTCTGAGTTAGCTGGAACACACAAGTAATTAAGTTTAATGTACTCGATAGAGACATACTGACCTCAGTCCTATGTCAAAACTATAGTGTATGTTATTCCAATGTGCAGAGCCTATCAGGGATATAAGAACTACACTACACCACTTCACCTATACCTACTGCACCCCGTTCCGGTATTTTTGATTTAAAAGGCATCATGCAGAACTATTTATTTGGTATGAAACAAATACACAGGTTTTGTATATAAAACCTGAATATTAACATGCTTACCCATCCATAGCCCCTAAACCTACTGCACCCATCCTGAAAGTATACTGTTTAAAATCTTTTACTTAAATTAAATTAATACTCAGGTATTTGTTTGTTTGAAAATACCAGAGTATTAGCACACTTACCCACCCACTGCCCCTATACCTTCTGCCCCCTGTCCCGATATTTTTCATTTGATAAGCTGAACTATGTATTTGGTATCAAATGAATACTCTGCTTCTTTTGTTATAATACCTGAATAATAACATATTTACCCACTTATAGACCCTAAATCAACTACCTCTTACGCCTGAGTAGCTTAATCTGTAAATTATAAACTATTAAATTAATACTCAGGTATTTATTTCTGTTTAAAAAATTCCTGAGTAATAACGCACCTACCCACTCACTGCTCCTATACCTACTGCGCCCCGTCCCGGTATTTTGTATTTAAAAGGCATCATGCAGAACTCTTTAATTTGGTATTAAACAAATACGCAGGTTTTGTATATCAAACCTGAATATTAAAGTGTTTACCCACCCATAGCCCCTAAAATGTTTTCATTTAATAGGCAGAGCAATGAATTTGGTATCAAATTAATACTCAGTTTATTTTGTTAAAATTCCTCTTGTTTTATAGTGGAACACTGCTACCTAGTGTTCAAAATGCGTGGTGAATTCTTGTGATGTAAAGACTAGCAAGGAAACAGTGTAATCGAAGTATAAAATGTGTGGTGAATGTACTCCTAAGTAAAAACTTTGGAGTAAAGGTTATTGCCTGTGCATTCTAATACAAAAAAACTGGTGTCCTTGCTCTATTTTCACTCTACCAGTACAGCCAAGGTCTATTCAAAATGGCTGTCGTTCTAAAAAGGAACAAAAAGAACCCTCTTTTTTTGACAATACATAATAAATAGAAATTTTTCAGATTCTGATTCACGTGAAAAAAAACATTACAAATCATATTTTCTTTAACATTTTTGAAAACCCTGAAAAGGAAAATGCTACTTACCAGTATGCATCTGTTCTTGGCATGTAGAGCTGCAGATTCACACACTGTGCATAGATTGCCATCTGGTTTTGGGCCCGGATGTTTGCACTTTGTTGTCTCGGAAAAGTCTTTGGAAGGCACGAGATAGGTGACTCCTCCTTTGGACCATAGTGCGCATGGTCATCGGCTCCATCTTCAGATTGTTTTTTCGCCAGCAGGGAAATTATGGAGTTTTGTTAGAAACAGAAAAGATGCCCATGTATGCCTTTTCTAAATAAGATAATACTGGAACAGATAAAGGTAAATGTAAATGTAAATGTAGTTGAGCTTATATAGCGCACAGCTACCCGCAGGGTTCCCGGCGCTTGCTTAGGGAACCCGTCCTGATATTCCCCTGTGTGATAGCCCCAGCGGGTATCCACAAGGTGAAAGTCAGGCATCCCGCCGCAAGGGGCCGTTGTGGAGATTAAGCAAGCTATTGCCCAGAGTCGCAGAGTGTGAACCCGTGAGTCGAGAAGGCACCGGAGCGAGAATTATCGAGTCCGTGGAATTTTTAGCCCAAGACCCGCCGAGGTGGGGAATTGAACCCTGGTCCAGGACCGATCTCAGCTTCCGGGTCTGCCGCCTCTAACCCCTGAGCCACACTTCTCCACCAGGGAGGTGGGTGGGGGAGTGTGAATCTGCAGCTCTACATGCCAAGAACAGTTGCATACTGGTAAGAAGCATTTTCCGTTCAAGGCATATGAGCTGCAGATCACACACTGTGCATAGATTGTATAGCAGTACTCCACCCTAGCGGCGACCACCAGTATCTGTTGCAGTTGTTTGAAATAGTTTTTGGAGTACAGCCTGGCCCACACTAGCTTGTTTTGCTTGCACATCTACATAATAGTGTGTTGTGAATGTGTGCGGTGTAGACCATGTAGCTGCTTTGCAGATGTCATCTAAGGGAATGTTTCCTAAAAAAGCCATTGAAGCCCCTATTTTTTTGGTAGAGTGGGCTTTAGGCGGAATAGATAATGTGCGTTTTGCTTTCTGATAGCAAATTTGTATGTATTTGACAGTCCACCTTGCAATCCCAGATTTTGATATGGGGTTGCCTTTATGTGGTGGTGAGAAGGATACGAAAAGTTTTTTTGTTTTGCGAAAAAGTTTTGTTCGGTCAATGTAATAAAGGAGTGCTCTTTTTACGTCTAGCGTATGAAGAGCTCTTTCTGCGACTTTGTGGTTGCGAGAAAAATATTGGCAACTCTACAGACTGATTAAGATGAAAGGCAGAAATAACTTTAGGAAGGAATGTTGGATTTGTTCTGAGAACCACTTAGTTTTGATGGGGTTGTAAAAATGGTTCTTGAATAGAAAGTGCCTGTAGCTCGCTGACTCTTCTAAGGGAAGTAATGGCCTCTAGGAAAGTGACTTTCCATGTATGAAATTGTAGTTCGCATTTGTGCAGAGGTTCGAATGGAGCACCCATTAGTCTTGTAAGAACAATGTTTAAGTTCCACACAGGTGAGGGTGGTACTCTGGGAGGCATTATTCTTTTGAGTCCTTCCATAAAGGCTTTGATGGCAGGTACTCTGAATAGTGACAAATGGGTTTTTATTTTGTAAGTAGGCTGCTATGGCAGCAAGGTATAACCTAATAGATGTGTATGCTAGATTACACCTTTGGAGATATAGCAGATAACCTATGATGTGTTGGATTGACTCATCTAAAGGATTGATGTTATTGTTGCAGTATATGACGAATCTTTTCCACTTGGCTGCCTAGCACGCTCTAGTCGTGGGGCGTCTATCTTCTCTGATAACATTCATACTGTCAGGGGGAAGGTTAAGGTAGCCAAACTCTAAGACCTCTGGAGCCAGATCGCTTGGTTGAGCTGTGCTGGGTCTGGGTGTCTGATCTCTCCATGGTTCTGGGTTAAGAGGTGTGGGGAGAGATGTAGTTTTTGGTGTGGGACTATGGATAGTTCCAGTAAAGTGGTGTACCAAGGATGAGAGTTAGTAAGTGTTGCTGCAGTTTGCTCACTACCAGTGGAATGAGTGGGAGAGGTGGAAAAGCGGACGCAAATTTGCCTGACCAACTCATCCATATCGCATTGCCTTTGGACAATGGGTGTGGATATCTGGTGACGAAGTTTGGGCATTTGGCGTTTTCGTGTGTGGCGAAGAGATCTATCTCTGGCTGCCCCCACAACTGGAAAAACGGATGAAGAACTTGTGGGTGAAGTTCCCACTCGTGAATGTGTTACGTGTGACGACGTAACAGATCTGCTATGTTGTTCTGGACTCCTGGAAAGTGTTGGGCTAGGAGAAAAATGGAGGAATAGCCCATTTCCATATGCTTTGTGCTAGTTGAGAGATCTGTAGGGAGTGTGTCCCGCTTTTTTCTGTATGTAGTACATTGCTGTCATATTGTCGGTGCAGACTAGTACAGCTTTGCCTGATATTTGTTTTTGGAATGCCTTTAACACTAGGCTAGTAACTTCAGGTGGTTTATGTGGAGTAACTTTTGTTTAGGTGTCCAGGTGCCCTGTATAGTGAGATGTAATAGATGAGCTCTCCAGCCGGAGAGCGATGCGACCGCTGTTACCACAATCTGAGGAACCGGCTCGATGAACGGTTGCCCTTTGGAAAGGTTTTTGGTGTTCCACCACTGCAGAGAGCAATGGGTGCGGCCGTCCACCAACACCAGATCTGTTAACTGACCTTGAGCTTGGTTCCACTGACATGCTAAACATTCCTGTAGGGGACGCATTTGGAGTCTTGCGTGAGGTACTATGAATATGCAAGAAGCCATCATCCCTATCAATTGCATGAACACTCGAGCTGGAAGAGAGTGTTGCGGCTGAAAATTCTGTTATGAGGGTTTGTATGCTTGCTATCCTGGGTGTACTGGGATATGCTAATGCTTTTGAGATGTTTATTGTGGCACTGAGGTACTGTTGTATGTAGGACGGTAGTAGGTGAGACTTTGCGTAGTTTATGGTAAACCCTAAGTCGTGGAGTAGTTGGATGGTAGCTGAAGTGTGTTGTACACACTGGTTGTATCACTTGGCTTTTATGAGCCAGTCGTCTAAGTATGGGAAGACGTGAATTTGTTGTCTTCGTAGATGAGCTGCAACTACTGCTAGACATTTGGTGAAGCCCCTGGGTGCTGTGGTGACTCCGAATGGGAATACCTTGAATTGATAATGCTGACCGTCCACTGCAAACCCGAGTTATTTCCTGTGAGAGGTGTGAATGGGAATATGAAAGTAGGCGTCCTTGAGATCTAGAGTGGCAAGGAAGTCTCTTTGCGAGAGCAGAGGAAGCACCTGTTGAAGTGTGACCATGTGAAAATGGTCCGATTGTATGTACAGGTTTAGGGGTCTGAGATCCAAGATGGGTCTGAGACAGCCGTCCTTCTTTGGAATGAGGAAGTAGAAGGAGTAAACACCTGTGTGTTCGAGGCATGTGGGCTGCTGAATTCATATCTGTGCATAGATCGCCGCCTAGTGTTGGGTCCAGATGGTTGCACATTGTTGTCCTGTAAAATGTAATGTAATGTAATGTAAAAATTACTTATAAAGCGTGGCATTCACCGGACGGTTTCTTGGCGCTGATCACTTGTTTGGTAGAGGCAGAGGGCGGGAGGGGAAGGCTTATGTGTAGATGCTACGGAAGAGATGAGTTTTTAGGAGAGACCTAAAGTGAAGGTAGGAAGGAGAGAGTCTCTGTTCCAACGGGAGGGAGTTCCAGAATGAAGGTGCCAGAAAGGAGAATCTGAGGCCTCCGTGTTTTTTGTGTCTAAAACGGGGAGTCTGGAGGAGCGCAAGATGAGAAGAGCGGAGGAGCCTAGAGGGAGCATAAGGATGCAGGAGAGAGGAAATAAAGGAGGGACCAATGCCGGCCAAAGATTTGAGTCAGGCAGCCCAGTTTGAACTTACAGCGCTCTGAGACTGGAAGCCAGTGTAGGGCTTTGAGAAGGGGACGGACGTGGTGGTGTTTTGGTTGGTGATAAATCAGGCGAGCTGCCTGATTCTGTATCAGTTGTAGTCTATTAATTTGATATTGTGGGATGCCAGCGTACAGGGCGTTGGCGTAGTCAATCCGAGAGATGACTAATGCCAACAGTGCTAGGGTGAGGGCCTCAGTAGTCAGAAAGTGGGCGATTTTCCGGATCTTCCTAAGCTGGAAAAAACAGGAAGACACAGTGGCACTGACCTGGTGCTTCATTGAGAGGTCCTGGGAGATGTAAACCCCCAGGCTTTTCACTTTGTCAGCAGGAAGGGGGGGGGACCAAGGGAAAGGGGCCAAAAAGTGGAGTTCCAAGAATTGGATTGGATGGGCCTCCGACAAGAACGAGCTCCGTCTTGTCTTGTCCTGGAAGAGTCTTCGAAGTGTCACGAGATAGGTGGCTCCTCCCCTGGACTACAGTGCGCATGGGCATCATCTCCATCACCAGATTGTTTTTTTCCGCCATTGGGTTCGGATGTACTTTCTCGACTCCAGTTCGGAAACTTTGTTATAACTCTCTACTAAGGCCAAAAGGCCTTCGGGGCATCGGTATTGTCTCGTTCGGTGCCTGTTTTTTCTCCAGTTCTTCGAACCGGACGTCGAAGGCAGTTTTTCACTTTCGACACCAAAGGCCCAAACTACGACGACGATGGATCGGAGCCCGTTCAAACGATGCCCCGTCTGCAATTCGAAATACCCTCACATTGATGTGCACCCAGTGTGCAATAAATGTTTATCCCCGGAGCACGACGAGGCCAGCTGTATGGCCTGCTCGAAGTTCCGCTCCAAGAAAACTTTTCGAGTTTGACGCGCAGCAAGACAGTCAGCGCAGAAGTCGGCGGCCGAGCCGGTTAACATCTTCGAGGCCGGTGACGAAGAAGGCGCCGACGACGAAGAAGATCCTGACGAGCAGTCGGACCCAGCGTCTGAGCATGACTCCAACTTCGATGTGGACGAACAAGATGAGGAATACGTCCACGAAGAAGACGTCGTCGAGGTAGGGGACGAATATGAGGCCATCGGGGCCGTCGATGACGACTCCAGTGATGAGCCAAGCCCAACCGCAGTAGCGGGGCCTACTAATGACAATACACACCCTACGGCTCAGGTCGAGGCATCGCCGAAAGGCCTTAGCAAAGATCTTACTCCACATTCTATAGCCCCGCGTCCAGGCCAGGCTAAGAATACTTCGAAGGAGCCATCGGTCGATCTTTCAAAATCGATACCAAAACCTACAGAGCCAAAACCGAAACTACTAAAGGTGGGCGTCGGTTCGACGTCGACGCCAGTCAAGTCGAAGACTGTCGGCGACCTTTCGGCGTCGAAAGGGGGCGTCGCCTCGAAGGCTGGGGCGCCGAAGCCAAGCTCTACAGTCAAGCACGTCACCTCGACGCAGTCGGCGTCAACGCATGCATGGCGACAAGACCAAAGGCCTCCAGACCAAAAAGGCTGTTGAGCCGAAGATTTCAGCGCTCAAACCGCTACTAGGCAAACCTCTCGAGTCGAAGGCCAAAGCTGACCCGAAGCAGCAGGTTGCATCAACGCCAAAGGCCGTGCATGCTACGCACCGTATTCTAATAGTAATTAATTTGGACTACTATGTGTTCTATCGTTTTTGGTGTCATATTAATTGTTTTGTTTGATTCTTTGCTGTAAGTGTTTGTACAATTGTATATTTGTAGATATTGTACACATGATTGCATGTTGCTGAACTAACTGTACTGACAGTTTCTTGTTTGTGTCTGTTGTTTTTTGAAACTTTTGAAATCCAAGTTTAAAAGAAAATAAATTTTCTTGGAATACAATTCCAGTGGTCACGTAGTACATATTGGCTGCGTGTTCTTAGAATTTTTCGTTAATCATCCTGTCCAGCCAACATGAATTCATTGCAGTCAGGGGGGAGAACTCCCATAAACTGCCAGGACGCATATTCGAATCCAGGTGCCAACTTAACATATCATGTTGATAAAGAGTATTATTATTTACGCACTATTATGTAACCCCTATTATTTAAAGGCATAGAAGCAGTTTTTATTTATTTATTTATGGTGTGCGTTTTATGACAGTAAATGCTATCAACAATATCATTGTTACTAAATCCACTTTGTGGATAACACGCTTCAAAACACAAAAAAGTAAATCTCAAGAAAGGGTCACTTTTTGTGGAAGTGGCAAAGCAGTATTTCTGAAAATAATAATTTGCCACATCTAATAGGACCACCGTTATACATGTACAGTCTGAAGGAACAGAAAATCTTGTTCACAAAAAATGAATAGCATCAGAAATTCCTTTCTCTATGCCTACAGACACATGCCCTGCAAGACCATCTAAGATCAAGAGAGAACCAAAACGGCACAATCCCATTTTAACCACATCGATGCTGGTGTTATTTTCCTCCTGTGCTGACTTTGCTTCATTCCCATTGTTCATGACGAGCTCAGCTCGTCATGAGTGTATGGAGGTGTACACCATGACGAGCTGAGCTCGTCATGAGCGTCCAAGGAGTTAAACACCTGTTCCTCCAAATCTTACTTGAGAAACTAAAGGTCCTTCTGTCAGAGATACAACATAAAACAGTACCTCACATTAGAAAGAACCAAGTACGAAGTCACAAAGGATGCAAACAATCTGCGCTTTTAATGTAACCGATCAGTGGATAACCTGTTCAATACTATCACCAGCCAAACTGAGCAACAAAGGATGGGACAACATAGAGCACCTGACAACAACGTCAACCCTTCTTACTGCCGTTTATACAACCTCAGACCACATATTATTTCAAAAAGCCTCCTGTCAGCTTAATTTGTAAAATATGAAGTGCAGGTGCTGAAGTATTGGTCGGAGGCCACACCTACTTTTCCCTGGCTCCACCCACTTCCTCCACTGGCTCCACCCACCTACTCCATTGTCTCCACCCACATCCTCAACTGGCACTGCTAAAAGTCGGACATAATACCCGATCTGAATTTCAGCACGGGGGCCTTGCTCATAGTAAGGTTTTGATAGGAGGTTCCCCTGCCCTGTGAACATTTTGAAAAATATTACATCAAAGTGCATTTAAAGCACAAATTTGGAATATATTAGCTAAAATTAGTACACAGAAGGATCAGTGCAAAAAACAACGTGCACTCACAGTCCAGGACAAAAACAACTTGTGCAATGGCAGTACAGTGCAAAAACACCTTGTGCAGTGGCAGTCCAGTGCACAAACAACTTCTGTATGGCATCCAGTGATAAAACAACGTTGACACAGAAAGAAACATGCATAAAAACATGTTTACAACTTGTGTCTGACAGTCTAGTACTAAAACAACATTTACACAGAAAGTAACGTGCATAAAACAATATTTTTACTGACAGTCCAGTGGAAAAACAACTTGTGTCTGAAAGTCTAGTACTAAAACAACGTTTACACAGGAATATCAGTGTAAAAACAACATTGGCACGGACAGTGCACTACAAAAACAACGTTCAAACATGAAAAGCCATGTAAAAACATCTGCACTTGCAGTTCACTGCAAAAACAACTTTAGCACTGACAGCCCAGTGCTAAAGCAACATTTGCACTGACAGTTCAGTACTAAAACAGCATTTATACAGAAACACCAGTGTAAAAAAAAAAAAGTTTCCTCCGAAAAACCAGTCCAAAAACAACGTTTAGACAGAAAGAGCAGTGTAAAAACAACATTGTCTCTGACAATCCAGTGCAAAAGCAACATTTGCATTTACTGTACATTGCAGAAACAAACACCTGCAGTGGTCCAAGCATGGGCAGCACTTACTCTGACCAACTGTCACAAACAACAGTTCCTCTTACCAACTTCTTTAAAAACAACAACATTGAGCCAGCATTTTTTTTACAATGTTTTAGCAGCAGTTGGCTTGTGTAAAAGTGCCATGAATCAGTGGAAATGTTGCTTTATCTTACTCCAGTGTTCAGTCTTTTCAGGAACAGCCTCAGGAACTATATTTCGTTTGAGGCAGAGCCAAAGCTGGCAATGTGTGTGCCCAGGAGGCCCAATGATGCATTGGCAAGGGTGATGTGTGAACTCGCACGGCCCGGACCAGCTAATGGTTCCTGCAAGGGAGAATTAGGCTGTGCTGAGTGATTGTAAAAGAAGTGGCACGTGGTGGGAATTTGTACTCTGTGGGTGCCATTTATCCGAAGAGAAGCCAGCCAAAGTGTCACAAAATATGGGAAGCTGGCCTTGGCGAGCAGAATGGGGCTAAGCTCACACCAAAAGTCACTGGATATCCTTGGTATAGTAAAATGTTCTTTTTCCGTGATTCTTTTAAATAATGAACAGGGTTTCATGGAAGGTGAACACTTTGCTTCTCAACCACTGTTTTCAAACAATAAGCAAGGTTTTCACAGAATGCAAGCAAGTGAAAGGCTGCCATGGGCCAGAAACAGTGCTTGACTCAGAAAAATATGGTGCAATAGTTACTGAAAGGGACGTGGTGAGCAGTGGGTACTTGTGATGTGTAGAAGGGGTGCGTTGACTACACATGCACACTCCCTTTCACACACATACTCATATCTAGCACATACGCATGCATACACCCATTAAAAACATCCATGCATAAACACACAAACATTCATAAGAACACGCTCGCATCCAACATTACAAAACAAAACTTACCAGGCCATATATTGAGAGGTAGGAGGGAATCCTCCGTGGTTCCTAGAGCGTTAGGACTGTCGCCTCCCCTCATTGGCTGACCGTCAGCCAAAGAGAGGAGGCAGCAGTCCCTTAATTGTTAAAAAGTGAGAGTTGCTGACCCTTCCCCACTCTGTGATGAGCGCCACTGATGGGCACTTGGCCCATGGCACTTCAGGGCTTAAAACTGAAATGCCCAGGTGGTCTGAGTCTATCAGTGACGTGCCCCCTTGTCATGATGAGAAGGCTCACAGAAGACTTTTCCGAGCTGAGGAGGTCACGCACACCAGGCTGAGAAATCTACAGCCTGGCAAATTTTGGCTCAAGAAGCCAGGGGCCTGCACAAGTACAGCACCTGCATACCCGACACGAACATAACGAATGTCTATCAGGCTGGCCTTTGCTCAGCCTGGCAGTCACTGCTCATGCCTCACAAAAAGGTGGCGAGGCAAGGACCCTCTGTCCTAAACAACAGGCAGCTGCTGGTGGTGAGTTGTCCTGTTTTAGGTTTGAGGCATGAGGATGGATCCTCTTACTAGCATGGAAAAACAGAACAACTGTGCATTTATATCCTTCTTTTTCACTGAGTATCACTGCATGGGATAAATAAAACAGAGAACATTTCTAACCTTTGGTCTGACTCGATTACTACATAGAATAAAAACATGTGTAGGTGTTTCTAGCCTTTTATCTCACTGTATTAGGGTATGGAATAAAGAACATAGGCAGGGATTTGTATACTGGCATCTCACTATTTCATTGCACACAATAAAGAACATCCACAGGCCTGTCCATCCTTTGCTCTCACTGTATTACTAATAAACAACACCCAGGCATGTCTGTCCTGTGTGTGATCTCACTGTAACACATCACATTATAAAGAACACCCAGGCATGTCTGTCCTATAATCTCTACACATAACATCAGTAGGTGCGTCTAACCTTCGATCTCCCTGTATTGCTGCACACAATCAAAGAGCATCCAGGCACGCCTACCATCGCTCTCACTGTATCACTGCATGAAATAAAGAGCATCTCACTGTGTCATTCACTGCACACAACACAGAACATGGCCAGGTCTGTCTGTCCTTTATTCTCACTGGATCAATGATCAGAATGAAAAGCATCTACAGGCCTGTTCATCATTTGATCTCACTGTATCATTGCTCAGAATAAAAAGTTGCTCGCTGTGTCATTCACTGCACACTGTACAGCACCTCCAGGCATGCCTGTCCCTCGACCTTGCTACATGACTTCATGAAAGAGGCCCACGCCAAGCCAAGTCTCTCCATCTGCCAGATATCACTCTATCAGTGATTAATGGGTGAGGCTCCGGCGCCAGGCATGAGGCGCCAGATCAGTACAATGCCACTGCCCGGCCCAGGGCAGGAGAAGGCTGGAAGGAGGAGGAGGGCAGGGGCCGTGCTCTGCAGAGCACCCGGCTACGCAGCTCGTTTACTTAAACTTAACCCAGGCCGGACTTCATGTGTAGCTGGAGCAACCACGCCGACGCTGGTGACTGTCATGTGATGCCATCATGCCACTCACAAGTCCACGTACACCACGGCCCACCAAAAAAACTGCATTAATGTAATGTAATGTAATGGCTTATGGCTGTTACTTACCGATACAGCCCTGGTGGTGGTGGGTGGGTGCCCAGCCACTGGCCTGCCTGCCTTCAATCAGTTATATTAGATAGGCGGTCTAGGCCAAGCTGCAGTGCCTGCAGTATAACAGCATCTGGCTGTAACTTCATCTCGGTACTGCCTCAACCGCTGATGACTCGCGCTCATGGTGGGAACTGGTGCGTGCGTGCTGGGCGTGGCATTAAAAAAATAAATCTACGCAGCCTGCCGCACAGCCCTACCCCTTCCCCAGCCGAATCAAATCCAGCCCCCTGCCCAATCAGGGCTTAAATCAATTTAAAAACATCCGCATCGTGACCGTCACTCTCATCTGCATATTGGATTCACGTTCATTCATGCAGTAAATAAATTGAGTTGGACGGTCTGGACACTGGACCAGTATGTGACACGCTGAGTCAGAAGTGAGGTAATTAAATGTTATTCACTGTGTAGTCTGAGGCTACGTGCGCAGCACGCGTATGTATGCCACATTCATTCACATTGCCATATAAACATGCAGTCAGAGTTGCAGACGCCTGGTATTACAGTAGACCCGGCCCTCATAAATAAGCACAAATGAAGCACATTTCCTAATCCCTGCCAGGGGGCCGCCACTCCAGTCATCCTTCCGATCCGATTCTCGTCGTGGCGGCCCCTGGGGTTTGGCGGCCCTGTGCAGGTGCACAGTTTGCACATGCCTAGGGCCGGCCCTGACGGCAGCTAGGGCCATTAACACTAGTGTAATGTTGAGACGTCTCGCATGGCTCCGCATCTCTGGGTTTTAACCCGAGATTCAAACAACTTTGCTCAACCAGCCAGTTAACCCAGACTTCCTTTTTGGGCCCGAGGTAGACACAACCCTCGTAAAAATTAAAAAGGACACTGAGACAGCAAAATCCATGGGGGCTCTGCAGTCACAGCAGTTTCGGGGCAGTTCCTTTCGTCGCTCCGGTAATAGGGGAGCCTCTAGAGGACAAGCTTTACAGCAAGCCCAATACAGCAAAGGGAGCACGCAAACCACCTATACAAAGAATACCAGGGGTGGATATCGTGGGAACAGCGCCAAGGGCAGAGGACGTGGTAATAACAATGCCAGATCCTCCGCTCCCAACAAACAGTGATCCCTTGTCACTGCCCCCCGACCATTTAACACCTGTCGGGGGAAGACTCCAGCAGTTCCTGCCAGTTCGGGAAGGCATTGCCACGGACAGGTGGGTGAGACAACTTATCCAATACGGCTATTGCCTAGAACTAACCTCCACCCCCCACCCAACCTACCCCCAAGGCACCGTCCTATGTCCGCAGAGCACATGCACTTGTTGCAGCAGAAGTACTCTCCATGCTGCAAAAAGGGGCAATAGAGCTTGTGCCTGCAGAGGAACAAGGTACAGGAGTGTACTCTCTGTACTTCTTAATCCCAAAAAAGGACGGTTCCCTGTGGCCCATTCTAGACCTCAGACCCCTCAACCAATACATACTGTCAGAACACTTTCACATGTTAACCTTACAGCAGGTCCTGCCATTGCTCGGTCAGGGCGACTTCCTAGCGACCCTAGACCTCAAGGATGCATATTTCCACATTCCCATTCACCCAAGTCACAAGAAATATCTCAGATTCACCATCAACAGTCAGCATTACCAATTCAAGGTCCTGCCTTTCGGGGTCACCACTGCCCCCAGAGTGTTCACCAAGTGCTTAGCGACTGTGGCTGCGCACCTTCGGAGACAACACATGCATGTATATCCCTACCTGGATGACTGGCTTGTTCATGCAAAGTCAACCCAGCAGTGTGCCAGCCACATGTCGCGTACAATTCACCTCCTTCACAGTCTAGGGTTCTCGCTAAACTACACAAAGTCGCACCTTCAGCCCGCCCATGTGCAACAGTACCTAGGGGCAACATTGAACACTCTGACGGCAACAGCGCAGCCAAGTTCTGCCAAAGTCAACAGCATGCAGCTGCTCATTCAGAAGTTCAGGCCTCAACAATCGCTCCCAGCGCAGGTATTCATGCAGCTGATCGGAATGATGGCCTCCTGCATATTCATAGTCCCGCACGCGAGGCTGCACATGCGTCCCCTTCAAGAATGCTTAGCACGACAGTGGAACCAGGCTCTTGGACATCTAAAAGACCTAGTGTTGGTAACCAGTCGTGCATACAACTCTCTGCATTGGTGGAATCCACAAAAACTTTGCAGGGGACGACCGTTCCAAGAGCCTGTCCCACAGATAGTGCTGACGACGGACGCATCTCTCCAGGGTTGGGGAGCGCATGTCCTCCATTACATTGTGCAAGGACTATGGACGGCGCAGCAGCAAAAGATGCACATCAATCTTTTGGAGCTGATGGCAATCTTCATGGCACTGAAAGCGTTCAAGTTGCACCTGTGCAACAAGGTCATGTTGATCTGGACGGACAACATGACTGCCATGTATTACATCCAGAAACAGGGAGGCACACACACCCCGCAGCTATCTCACCTAGCCCAGAGCATGTGGAAGTGGGCCATTCAGAGGAACATCTTCCTCATGGCGGAACATCTCCCGGGCAAGGACAACCAGATGGCGGACCTGCTCAGCAGGCACAGTCATCAGATGCACGAGTGGGAGATTCACCCCTCAGTGCTCCAACCATATTTCCGGCGGTGGGGTCATCCAGAGATCGACCTCTTCGCCACAAACGAGAACGCAAAATGCCTAAGCTTCGCCGCCAGGTTCCCACACCCGCAGTCTCAGGGCAATGCGATATGGCTGAACTGGTCAGGCAGATTTGCATACGCTTTTCCCCCAACCCCGCTCATACCTCTGGTGGCGCGGAAACTGCGGCAGCACTCCATGACGCTCATCTTGGTTGCTCCAACGTGGGCACAACAGGCTTGGTACACCACGTTCCTGGAACTTTCAGTGGTGCCTCACCAACGGCTGCGCCTCACGCCCAGCCTCCTCACTGCATTTCTTTTAAAAAATTTATTGGTATTTTTTAAAAAAAAATTTTAATTAAAGGAATTCTGGGGTTCTTACCAGAATTTGTTTACTTTCTTTAACCCTTTGATGATGATTTATAAACAACCACCCTAAACCTAGAGTTTTGAGCACTCCATTAATCCAAAGTATCAAATCCATATTCTATGAAGGGATCCAACTTCCGATGTAAACTATCAAAAAAGCACAGATTGGCATAGCCATATTATCCCAGAAAACAACTATTGGAAAAATGTGTCTAGTCTAAAAGAACACAAACCCCCCAAAACAAATCACGAAATAGATGTAATTTGGGGGGAAAAATGCTAACGCAAATCCATTTATCCAATCCACTGTCCAGATGATATTAATCCATCCATAAACCTTTGAAGCGTTGTCCAAAAATCCTAAAGTACACATAGTCAAATTATCCTGCATAAACCAAAGATCCATTAAAAAATTCCAATGTCGACAAAATCCAATAGCCAATCCAGGGCATCCATTTTGTTCTTACTCCCACGTGTTTCGAGTTCCGTGAATACATTATACTAAAAGGCTAATTATGATGGCGGTAAGACAAACGTCATTGCAGGAACTACTGACAGGTAGTCGGTGGTCTCACCCGCCAAATTGCAACCTAACCGCCGTGTAGGCAGTCGGTAAAATGCCTTTTGAAATTGAGGCTTGTGCTGCGGCCCGGAAAAAGGATGCAGTACAAGCCCCAATGGCAAAAGGAATGTTTACAAACCTCTCTGTACCAGGCACCAAATGGTGACTGGCACACAGGGCATGGATCTTTGGAGGGGCACCACAGGTGCTCCCCGGGCCTTTACGATCACTCTTCTAATCTTTACGATCACTCTTCTAACAGTGATTAGCTGTGTCTCCGTTTTATCATTTGTCTGCTTTGTTTCCTCTGTCCTGTCCTCTACATCCTTTCCTTCTATCTTCTCTCTTTTTAATGCTCTCTTCTTCACATCATGGCAGCTTTCTCTTTGTATCTGATTTGCTCTCCTTTTCTTCTACTTAGCTCTGTCTTATCTCTCTCCTCTCCTGTTGTTTCTTTCTCCTCTTTACTCCTGCTCTCTCTCTCATCTATAACACTGCTGCTGCCTGTGACCCCTGTCATCAGCCTGTACATGTCCCTGCCATTTTGAACTCTGCGTTTTCCTGTTGTCTTTCCTAAAGAAGAGGAAGATGACATGTGTTTTACTTTCTTACCTACACCGAGCGAAAAAATAAAATGTACACCAAATGAAAATTCTTTTTTTGCATATATTAATCAGTGCAGTATAACTGGGTTATTTGTAGAACAGGTAGCTGCTCGAGCACAGCAGGTGATGTCACTAGTAGTGCTGCCTGTAATTAGTAGGTCCAGGGATGGCGACAGCATTGGCATCCACTGCTCAGGCGCCTTGATGCCTATGGGCAAAGTTGCGCGTTTATAAGTTTAATTTCATTCATTTGGGATGGCGCCATGGCGGGTGAGAATAACTGCATTTTATCCACCTTCAAAACCTATCTCCATATCTAAACTCCCCAGGAGTATCCATTAGGTAAGGCCCATGAACTTTATTGAACGTTTGAGTAAAGCATCAGTTGAGGATCTCCGTGCCTTTTCCAATACAGAGTAATACGAGTCAATAGAGACCTTGATGCCCCTTTACTAATTCAACACACCCCTCCCTAAAAGCGCCAGGAATGCCCCATTTCTTCCTTTTTTTTGCCCAATGCCTGGAAGCATTGACACAAAAAGTAATGGCCCACTCTTCTACAGCTAGTATGCAATTTGACCACGACACACAAAAACTACTACGCAGATGAAGTGATTCTTTTCCTGACTAATACAGGCCAGTCCTTCCTAGCAAATGAAAATGCACATTTCACACTCTGAAGTCTCAGGATTCAAACTGCACCTGCAGAAGTAAAAAATTCTCAATCTCTCGATGTGGGTGGGGCACCAAGCAAACGGCACTCTCTCTTCACAATCATTTTTACCCCCAAACATACATACCTAGGGATTCATGTAGAAAATGGGAAACTGCTACTACAACGCGGCCGTTTCCACGCAAACCTTTACCACGCATGCATTACAACGCATGCGTGGTTACCATGAAAGCCTTTACCACGCATACCTTTACTACGAGATAGGTAGCAAAGGCATGTGTGGTAAATGTGAACATTTGAAAAAGGGGGCTTGGGGAGTCTCCCCTCAAATTTTTTTTAAAAAGCGAGGGAATGAAAAGGGGGGTTGGGGGATCTCCCCACCAAAAAAAACCAAAATGCACCTGATGTGAAGTGAAGTAGAGGCAATCAGCGTCTTTAGAGAGGAAACAGAAAGAAACTTTCGCTTCCTCTTTACGACGTCTGACGTCAAAAAGGAAGATGAAGGACAGGAGATGACGTAAAGAGGTAAGGAGAATTTTAGTTAAAAAAAAGATTTTGGGTTAAGGGCAGGGGTAAATATAAGAATGATTGGGGCCTGGGGTGTCACGTAAGGGTAGAGGGGAGGGGTATAACCTTTAGCACGAGTATGCCTTTAACATGCATAAATTTACAACAAAAATCGGTGTAAATCTATGTGTGGTAAAGGAATATTTGTGGAAAAGGTTATGCGTCAAAAAGCATTCTGTAGTAACCCATGCTTGGTAAAGGCATGCGTTGCAACGGAATGCGTTGTAACGACATACAACCATAGAAAATCCACTATCGACTGTAGGCGGTCTAGTCACCAAATGTTGCTAACGCAAATTCATGAAGCCTTTAGGGCCAGTCAAAAATGGTCTTTCCTGGTTGAGCAGGATGGCAGCCACTAAAATGACTATGCTTTCAATGATTCTATATTTATTTCAAACACTCCCACTGCAAAAGGTGCTGGGACCCCTCTCAGCCCTACAGAAAGAAAGAAATGCTTTTGTTTCGGGAAACAAGAAACCTTACATTATCTTATCAACGTCCACTGGACGGTGGTTTGGAAATTCATAACATGGGTCAATAGTATCAGGCAGCCCAGCCCCATGGTCTAATGTTCGAGAGATAGGACGGAGAAACATTGGTGCTTCATGGACCTACAAGTGTCAGGGCGACACCTGGACACTTCCCTGGCTACTCAGGGCCACTGACCTTGGAGCCTCTGTTCACCTCTAGTAACTATGGCGACACTGGTGTTCTGGGATTCGCTGGCGGTGAAAATGGGCTTCAGGATGTTCCCCTCCACAATCACGCCGAAAATTTCCAATGCAGAATTTACCCCAGCCTTCCCTTAAAGGTACCCCCTTTAGGCAATTGGCAGGCTGCAAACATACAGGTGCTGAGGGAGATCAGGAGGAAGGATGTTCCTTTGATAAACTGAGGAGGGAGTTGGGTCTACAGAAACCAGAACACACGCACACAGGTGAGACATTGGATTTCTAGTGTGGCAATGAAGGCAGCAGCAAGTAGATTATTGACACAGTTTTTGTTTTCTAAGACCAATGATCAACACATCATAACAGGTCTACACTCACAACTTCAGGTGTCCTCTCCCGGCCCAAAGTATTAGGGTCAGACATGATGGGAGGAAGAGGTAAACTGGTAAACTGCATCCCTACAAAGAATGGAAGGATATTTGGCAAACAGTGCACTCATCAGCACGTGGCTCTGCAAGCAGAGAAACGATGATGAAATGAGCAGCACACCGGTATTACACCCCCGCCAGGTAACATACATGGGGCCTCTTTTATGGGATTTTGGCGTAGTGCAGGGCAGCAAATCACCTTTCTGCATTGCCCTAAGCCAAAGTGAAAAAGCTGGAATGCACCGTATTTATGCAATATGGTGCTTTCCTGTCCGTTCCCCCTGCGCCGGCGCCATTACAGTAGCTCAGCATCAACACAGGCTCCCTTGCTCCATGGTGCAAAGGTGTATCTGTGTTGTAGGCAGGATTGCTTTTGTGCAGGAAAGAACACTTCCTGAATGCAAACAACGCATGGAGGCATTTTCATCCTTCTATGTGTTCTGCTGAATGTCCGGAGGCGTAGAATGTTGACGCATTGCCAGGTTTACTAGTCCTTGTAAATCTGGGAATGGTCAAAACCCATGGGAGTTGCGTGGGAACATCCCCTGCAATGCCAATGGAATGCCTCCCTTGCTCAGGTGAGATGACGCAGTGATTTACAATGCTTTTCCTTACTCAAGATTTATGAGGCTATTCAAAGCCACGCAATGTGACCTCGCAAAGCTTTATAAATCTGACTCAGAGCCTTGGAACAAAAGTGACGCAAGGCTGTCATGAATATGGCCCCTGATCTCCTCCAAAAACAACCTTGTGCTGGAGAGGCTTTGAAGTTACAGGAGCACTCCCTCACCTGCTGTCACTGTCCCGAGCTGACGAGGTACTGGAAGGAAGTACTTGATGATGTAGATGAACTAATGGCAAAGGGTATACGTATGTTTTGAGGGTATACGTATGTTTTGATGGTCTTCTAATAAGCTGACTTTCCAGCTTCACTCTATCACGGCTAAACAAATAGCCTTGCCCTTGTACTGTGCCAGCCACACCATTCTCCCCTACTGCGGGACTGCATCCCTGGTCACAGAGCTGTGCTGCACCGCACATCAGGCCTGTTAGGGATGGAGACACTGACCATGGCCCTGGAGCCGCAGAGAGAGAATTTGCAACAATATGGGCCCCATTTAGAATTCAGAGCACTGACCTGCCCCTTTACTCGCATGTCTTCTCCACCTCTTACAGACACCAGTAGAGGCCGCAACTATTGAGGAGGAGGGCGCGCACCGCACAACACTGACACCGGTTTGTGTGAAAAAGGCGACTTTATTGAAACAGGTGCACATCACATAAAAACTCAGGGCATTCTTCTTACAAAACTAAAACCTCACTGTACAAAAATGCTCACATATGTTAAACTAACACCACGCTTAAATGTCCCACCCCCCAAGAAAACTTACATTCTGTAAGTCTGTGTTTGCAGGTCTTCTCCACATCTTACAGGCACCGGCTGAGGCCGCAACTAATGTAACCTGGGTCATAAAGCAGAGGCAGCAGACAGAATTCATGCTATGCGGGTGGTTGGAACAGTCTTAAGGGTTGTCGTTTTATCGAGGTCTTGGACTTTATGTAAATGTAGTATACTTGTAAAGCGCACAACTGCCTTAGCAACGGGGCGTCCCAGGGCTGTGGAACCCATCCTGGCTCTCCCTGTGAAATGCTCCTCCTGGGCACCCCCAAGGTGAAGCCAGGCATGCCAGTGTTGTTGGGGCCGTTGTGGAGATTAAGCATGCTCTTGCCCAGAGTTGCAGCATGGGACCCATGATTAGAGTAGCTGCCGTGTCGCGAATTGAACCCTGGTCCCGGGCCTGATCTCTGCTTCAGAGTCTGCCACTTCTAACCAGTGAGCCACACTTCTCCACACTTTTCTCCTTGAAAGCTAGAGGTCACAGGCAAATAGCGTATGTTGTTGGGGGGTAGGGTCGGGTTATTATGATGTGTACATTATATGCCGGCCTCTGGGTTGTAGGCTCTACTACACTGTATTTGGTTTTGCTTTTGAAACAATAATAAAGAAAAGTGTTCTATAAAGATGTGGAATTTTCAGTTTGAATTACGGATAACTCATTCCTTCCCGTTCAAGATGAGCGCGGCCAGAACTCAAGGACTGAATCAACCGAGGCCATGCTGGCAGCTATCTTCCTTGGTAGGGCCTACATCTGCTGGTGCTGCAGTCTAGCACCGATGATACGTTCATCAGCCAGCCAACCCCTTCAGAGCTCCGGAGCCTCGAGTCTTACTCTGGAACCCACGTAGCTTAATAATGCGAGACGAGCTCAAGTTATTTCATGCAGTGTGTAGGGTTTGAATGGTGGAGCATATTATAAAAGGTGGTTAAGGTGGATAGATGTCCAAAACATGGCATCTTTTGTTAGCTACACACTGTCACATAACAATTATTGGATTCCTACAGTGGAGACAGAAATGCATCATCTGCCGGGTCAAAGCGAGAGATTAATGCTTGCACATGGAAGTGTGTGCCATAGGTCTGCTTGAAGAGTTGAATCTGAGAAAGTAAATTTCAGCCTTACATTTTATGGTAGACAGTTCCAGAGAGATGAACCTTGCTGTCGCAGCGCTCTATGCAATAAGACACACCGAGTCAGAGGTAAGGTCATTGCATGCTTCTTTATTCCCTGCCAGCCTCACACTGGCTTACAAAACTACTTTCCTTTTGGACGTCACTTCCTGTTCCTGTTTCCTGTTCGCCTGTCCTGTCCTGGAACAGGGTCCGGCGAGACGACATGACATCTCCCCTGTTTTGCAAAGTCTCACTTCCTCTATATTTCCTCAACAAGGCGTCGAGGTTTTCTTATTAGACGTTGCGGACGTTTCTCTCGCCTTGGTGCTGGACTGTGGTGACTTGTGGTTTCCACCATTCGCGTGTGGCTGCGGTGGTTCTGGTCACTGCTGTCGCTTTGGTTGGAAGAGTCGCTTGATAGTTGGCTCGACGAGGTCTCATGTCGGTCGCGCTAATTACATCTTTTGAAGTGTGATATGTTTCTCGTTATCTGCTTGTGGTCAGCTTTGGCTGTGACCATGGTTCCTTTTCTCTTGATGACCTGCAGGGGAGTGTTGAGATATCGACTGTCTGCTTTAGCTCGTCGATCACCTCGCACTATCACCCAGTCTCCTTCTTGAATATTAGAGTCCTTGGCATGTCTACGCTGATCGGCGTATGTCTTCATCTTGCGCTTTTTTTTCGTGGTCTATCTCAACTAGGGTATTATGATCAACCGTGATATTCCGTTGTTGAGGAGCCGCGTTTAGCATGGGTAGTCTGGTTCGAGGCGCTCTTCCTAGCATCACAGTAGCTGGGCACTGATTGGTGGTGTTGTGCGGCGTGTTTCGGTATGCTCTTAGTACTTCATTTAGTGTCTGTTGAATATCCCGGTGGGTTAATTCAGCCTGCTGAATTGCCTTTTTAAGTGTTCCCATGAACCGCTCCACCATGCCATTCGCCTGCGGCCATAGCGGAGTGATTTTTTGGTGTTTGAAGTTGAGATGGGTCGCGAAGTTTGTGAATTCATGGCCGTTGAAAGAGGCCCATTGTCCGTCTTTACTCGCAGTGGGATGCCCCAGGCTGCAAATATCTCATCGAGCACTGGAATCACTGTTGTTGCTCGGGTAGATGATATCAGGTGTGCGAATGGGAATCGGGGAAATTCATCCATGGCAACGATGATGTACTGCCCTGATTGTAGTGGTCCGAAAAAATCGACCGCAACTTGTTGCCATACTCCTTCCGGTAGTTCTGACATTTGTAACGGTGCCGGTGGTTCTTCCCGACTGACTACTTGGCATGTCATGCAGTCTTTCAGGGTTGTCTCTACCATGTGATCAAGGGTGGGGAACTAGACTCGTTCTCTCAGGGCTTTCTTGGTTGCATTGATGCCTTTGTGGCCTTCATGTGCCAGGTTGACGACTCCCTGACGTAGTTTGTGTGGAATCACAATCCTCCCCCTCTTAAGAGGAGACCATTGTCACTGATGGAAAGTTCAGCACGTACGCGTTGGAATGCGGCGAGGTCTTGGCGAAGTTGAGCAGAGTCTTGGGGTGAATGCTTCACGTCCCTCCATGAGTTTGTGCGGATGCGAGTCATTACGGCCTGCACAAGGGGGTCGAGTGCGGATGCCTCCTGAATGGCTTCGACTGGAACCGTGGGAGGACATGCTGCGTCAACGACGAAATGAAGATACTCATCAGCCACGGAAAGTGGAGTTCGAGCACCAGCTAGTGGGTGGCGCGACATGAAGTCGGCTGGATTTTCAGCTTTCCCTGGTTTGTGGACGATAGTGAAGATGTAGTCTTGCAAGCGCAGGCCCCACCGTTCAATGCGTGGTGGCATTTTCGCATTGGGGTTTCCGAAGATCGTGATGAGTGCCTGATGATCTGCGATGATCGTGAAATGTTTGCCGTAGACGAAAAGGTGGAAATGTTCGCACGCCCATACCACAGCTAGGCTTTCTTTCTCTGGTTGGGAGTACGCTCTTTCGGTATCCGTGAGGCTGCGGCTTGCATAGGCGATGATGTGTCGTTGGTCTGAGTCTTCACGGTATTGGGCCAGGATGGCGCCTAGGCCCACCGGGCTGGCGTCTACTGTAATTTCTGTTTTCTTCTTTGTATCAAAGTATGCCAGATTGATGGCGGACCCCACAGCTTGTTTGATCACAGAGAATGCTTGGTGGCATGCTTCAGTCCATTCAAATGGCTGACCCTGGCGAGTGAGCTCTCGTAGTGGATAACTGATCGTGGCGTAGTCGCGAATGTAGCGTGCGCAATAGCTTTGTATGCCGAGGAAAGAACGGAGGTCGCACACTTCTCGGGGCTTTGGAGTATCAGCAAGAGCCGCTACTTTTTCAGGGTCTGGTCTCATACCCTCTTTGGAAAATATGTGTCCATAAAACTTTAGAGTGTCTTTGTGGAATTCGCATTTATTGGCGTTAAGTGTTAAGTTTGCAGTCATTAACGCATGACAGACTCTGTCCAGGTCAGTGTCGTGTTCTGTTTGGTCTTTTCCAAATACCAGCAGATCATCACTGTAGTTAAAGGCGTTTGGAATGCCTTGTATGACCCGTCTGATGGCTTCCTGGAAGATCTCGGCGGCCGAGGAAATGCCAAAGTTCAGGCGTTTATAGCGGAACAGGCCTTGATGCGTGGTGAAGGTCGTGATGTATCTCGATTTGTAATGGAGCTCCAACTGGTGATAACCTTAGTTTAGGTCGAGTTTGGAGAATACTGTGGCGCCGTTGAGTTTTGTGATCATGTCGCTGATGTGTGGTCCGGGGTGGCGTTCCCGCTCGATGGCGGTGTTGGGTGCACGCATGTCGACACATAGTCTGACTTTGTTGTCCTGCCCCTTTTTGGGGACCACCACGACTGGCGATACCCATGGAGTGGGTCCTGTCGTGCGTTCTATAATGTCTGTTTGAAGGAGGTCTTGGAGCTTGTCGTCGACGGCTTGTTGTAGATGGAACAGCACCTTCCTATGGTGTTGAGCGATGGGTGTCACGTTTTCGTTGATGTGGAGCTTCACTTTGAAGTGGTTTAGCTTCCCGAGACCTTTGAACAGATTTGGGAACTTTGCTACGATGTCAGGAGCATCTTCCGTCATGTAGAGGAGTTCTACAAGTTTGAGTCTTTCTGCTGTGGGTAGACTGAGCAGACAGTCTGCCACATCTGGTCCTTCTACTACATGGATGTAGGCATCGACTTTCCGGTCCTTGAACGTGAGAGTGGTATGAAAGCGGCCCAGGCAGGGTAGTGGCTTGCGTGACATCCACGTGAATATGCGGACAGCTGCGGGTTCCAATTTGGGTTTGTGCTTCATTTTATGATATTCCAGGGCGCAGATATAGTTTAAAGAGGCTCCAGAGTCCAGGACAAATTTGGCTGGATGGTCTCCTATCAGGATGTCAAGCTTTGGATATCGCTTCAATCGGTCCGGGTCTGATACCATGCAGATATATTCATCACTGTCTTGTGATGCTGGAGTATGTGATGATGATTCGCTGGAGGTGTCTCTGCGTGATCAATAGGATTCCGTCGCTTGGCACCTGGTGCGGTGACCACTTCCGGAACGACCTCTTGATTGGTAGGAGTAAGCTGACTGGACGCTGGAGTTTGACGAGCTGGATGAGCGTCCTCCTCTCTCTTCTATGGCTCGTGCGTGGTGGCGCGTGTCGTGTCCTTTGGCCGATGATCTGTGAGTTGACTGCTTAGCTTGACATGCAATCTCAAAGTGGTTATCTCTCCCACAGCGGTGACATCGCTGACCGATTGCTGGGCATTGTCCTGAGTGTGGGTAGTCTTGTCCACATCTGTAGCAGGTGGGCGCAGACTTTGTGGACCTCGTGTGTCGCGAGCTTCTTTTTGAAGATGTCTTTCGGGTAGTGTGGGACTTGTGGGATCTAGACGTGGACTTGGTAGTCTTGGAAGACCTGTGCGCCTGAATTCGCAGAGCATGGTCCTTTCGATCTGATGACTTTTGCGTCCCCATTCGTTTGGCATAGTCCTCCGCCTGATCATTGATTCTTGTTAGTTCTTCAATTTCTTCTAGTGTATACGGTTTTTTAGGAGTCTCCGGCGGAGGGTTTCAGATTGGCATCCATCAATGATGCGGAGTCTCAGAGCGTCTTCTGTTTTGAAATTGTCGAAATCACAGTACCGCACTAGTCTTTTGATGCGCATGATGAAATCGCTCATGCATTCGTCTTTTTCTTGTGTGGCTAAATTGAACGTGTGGCGTTCGTAGTCTATGTTGCGTTTGTGAAGAAAACGTCTATCAAGGGCAACTTTTACTTCTTCATAGTTGGCAGTTGCTGCGTTAGGTAGTTCTTTGATAATTTGCGCAATGTCTGGGCCTATCAAGTTTCTCAGAGCCACTAGTTTTTGCTTAGGGTCCTGTACCAGGGATCCTACCATGTAATCTTCGAAGTCTTCACTCCAAGTTTTCCACGTTGGACCCATACTGTTGCCTGGCGTCAGTGGCAGTGGCTGTGGTTGACGCATGAACGAGGCTCCAATGGGGTTGTTGGCCATTGTGGGCACGTTAGCTGGGGGAGCTGGGCCTCCTGTGCTTGCTGGGCCTGATATGTCGTTCCCTCCGGATGAGCTATCAGGGTTTGTATCGGACATCTGCAACTGACTGACCCTGGATAGCTGGATGAGAAGTCGTCCAGGCTTTATTGTATTGTTGCTGGCTTCACAACGGTTCTCTCTTTATGTTAGGAGGCTTTTCTTTGCTTTAAATGTGTGTTGCCCACCTTTTCTTTCAGCAAAGTCCTTGAAGATGAGTGGCGCCTGACCTTAAGATGGCCGCCATCAAGGGTGCGTGGATTGGTTTAAGCGCTGGCGCCGGACCCCAAAATGGCCGCCGCGCGGGACATCGTGTCTCTTTTATTTTTCCCTTGCACCTGCATTTATCTATGTTTGGGCGCGCGAGGAAGGCGGCGGGGTTTGGACTCACCCTCGCTCCTCGCTCTGTCTTTGTTTCTGGCCCCTCGCTCCTCGCTTCGTGTCTAGGGGCCGGGCACTGCTTTCCGGCGCTGCACGGAGCCGATTGCTCGCGTCTGGGGACACGTGGTGGCAGCGTTCTGGCACACGCGCCCTTCTCTCAGCAGGCAGGCAGCGTTTGAAGGCACACGGGGTGGCGCTCTGGCACACGCGCTCCGGCTTCTCGGCGGACAGCTTGGCGCTCCGTGACTCGTGGCAGCTCCGATGCCGATCTCGGCTTTTCGCGCTTTTTCGCGCAGTTGGGGTTTCTGCTGCAGGATTCGGTGGTCGGCCACACTGGTTGGCTGAGCGATGGTGCTGCTTGTGGGTTTCATGGACATCCCACCCTCGTCGCCATTGTCGCAGCGCTCTTTGCAATAAGACACACCGAGTCAGAGGTAAGGTCATTGCATGCTTCTTTATTCCCTGCCAGCCTCACACTGGCTTACAAAACTACTTTCCTTTTGGATGTCACTTCCTGTTCCTGTTTCCTGTTCGCCTGTCCTGTCCTGGAACAGGGTCAGGCGAGACGACATGACACTTGCACACGGGTGTTTTTATCCCTAAGTTCTTGTAGTAGATCAGCCATGTAGTCGTAATCTTCTGTTTGGAAAATAAGGTCCAAATAACATGGCCAGGTACATCACCCATGGAACACTTTGTGGTGAGACAGAGGGATTCGAAATGCGCTCTTTTCTTTTTTGGAAGCCAGGAAAAACAGTTCAGAACGTTTGATTTGGTTGAGCTGTTTGCTCCCATACAGAAAATGAGTGGCATGCATCTGTACTATGGGGTTTGTGGCTTAATTTGCTGGGGTTTCTGTACTATAATCGGGGTGTGAAATGACCACAGCAAAGATTAAGTGCATTTTCTGACAGAGTTGAAAAAATTGTAACACTTTTGCTTAGATAGACTTAAATGGTGGTAAGCTGCTTTGGAGACAGTGTTAATTTCAGGTTTGAGTGCGAGCTCACTGTTGAACAAATTAAGGTGTACAATATTGTGGGAGGAGTGCAGAGACCTACACTCTTACAAAGGCAAGGAGCTTGGTTGAGAGTCACCAAGAGCAGGATCTCAGTTTCCTCACAGTTCAATCATTCATAGCCTGAAGCTTAAGAAAGACATCTCTGGAGCTGGCCACAGTGTTGTGTAAAGAAAACCCATTGGTTCCAGGTGCGATGCTTACCTCGCATTAACCCCTTCCATGCGGCCGCGATTCCCCTGGTGTGCTGTAAACAACATGAACAGGGGCGGGCCGTGACGAACCCCAGCCGTCATCAGCACACGAGCACCGTAGTGCATGACGGCTGGGGTTCGTCATCAGCATGGAAGGGGTTAAGACACCACAAAGGCTTGCTACAATGTTATAGTGATTGTTGAGATGTGCTCAGCCCCGAACTCTGCAGTCAGCAAAGGCTTCCTATGGGACTCTGTCAGTTGACATAACCGTATCCCCTCCTACGACGAGGTACTGGTTTACCAATTCTTGAACTCGGGTAGTAAACGATACTTTTAAAGATGAATGTATGGGGGGAAAAGAAAATAAAAACATTGTTTCAGTGCAGTCATTGGTAAATACACAAAAATTAAAGCCACATAGCCGAAGATTTCTCATTCCAAACAGTGAAAAGAAAGACCTAATGTGGCTATAGTACATCCTGGTCAGGCTTTCATCTAAGAGATATTTAAGGGAAGATTAAACAACACTTGCACCAGGGCAAAGTCACAAAATATGATGCAAATCCACGCAAAGTGTTGAATAAGTATTTGCTTTCCAGTGCAAAAGTTGCCTGTAAAATAACGCAAACTATGCTTTGCACTTCGTTGAAATATTTTGAGTCAAGGGGACATCGCATGGGTGATACCTGGATGTTCCCACTCTGACAGCCACGGTTGTTGACGCAAATCCCTTCTACTGAAAATGGTAGACCAGGCTTTGCACCGAAAAATACCACCTCCTTGGAGGCAGGTGCTAAAAAGGAGATTTTTTTTATTTCTCCAAACTTTTTTTGTGTGTAAGACTTACTATTTGGGTTTTACAACAAAAAGGAGAGCAATCGTTATCTCACCCCCTCCCGTATCCCAGGGTGGGTACAAGCTTAGGCATTTTGCAAATTGAGTGTACAGAGGTTTAATTCACATTATCACTACATAGCGTTTGCCATAAACTGCTACAGTAATCACATGTTCCCCCATTGAATCCCTCACCTTCCTCTGCTCACCCCAACTTGCAGATGATATGTTCTACCCTTACAGGGTCCCCTATTGAAAACCTGGTAGCAGTCAAGTCTATAAGTATTCAAGATAGTGTCACCTACACGCTGTCGCCAAGATCAGGTGTATGTGGTGCGGGGGCATAAACCCCTAACATGACATTATTAAATAAGCCTTGGGCTCTCCAGTGCGGTGGGAGAATAGTGTTAGTGGGTCCCCAACTCAATCAATCAATCAGTCAATCAGGTGTTTGTTAAGCTCTGGCTCGCAGGTTCAAGTCCATCAAGGAGGGGGACTGTCAAAGAGCCAGGTTTTGAGGTTTCTTGCGAAGATGGGGAGCGATGTTATCTGTCTGAGGTGGAGCGGAAGGTGGTTCCAGGCTCTGGCCACGCAGAAGGAGAATTATTATTTATTATTATTAAATTGATTCTTGGTATAGCGCATGGCTACCCTTAGGCATCCCAACGCTGGTTGCCACCAAAAGCATATTCCGATTTTACTACAGTTTCTGGAAAAGCCACGTCTTTAGTTGTTTTCTGAATGAGAAGTGTTGGGTTGTGGATTTAGGCTGTAGGGGAAGTGAGTTCCAGAGAATGGAGGCATTGTATTAGAACATACGTCCCGCTGTTCTTACTTTCCGGATTCTCTGAACCTTGGCTAGGAACAGATTGGCAGATCTCAGGTTACGCATGGAATGATGGAAGGACAAAAGGGCAGAGTGAATTTTGGGGCCTATGCCCCAGAGGGTCTTATGTGCGATGCAGAGTGATGTAAATATTATGCGTTCTGAGATGGGAAGCCAGTGTAATGCCTTCAGTGTTGGCTTATCCAACTGTTTCTGGGGATGTTATATAATAGTCTGGCTGCACAGTTCTGTACCACTTGGAGTTTTCTTATTACGGAGTTTGGGGTGCCCAGGTATAGTGCATTACAATAGTCCAGCCGGGGAGTATCATTGCTTGTACCATCGTTTTGATTGCTGTTTCTGGGAGCAGTGGTAGTATTTTCCTTAGTTGCCTTAGGATACCAAAGCATGTGGCTGCTACTTATACCGCTTGGTGGTCTAGTTTAAGTGACCTATCCAGCCAGATTCCTATGCTCTTTATTCTATCTGTGGGTACAGCGGTTGGGCGCAGGCAGTTCAGCCATTTTATGTCTGAAGGGCCACTAGCTGTTTTGTCGAGGATCATTAGTTCAGTCTTATCCCTGTTGAGCTTGAGGTAAGATTGGTCCATCCAGATGGTCACCTTAGTTAGACATGTTTCAAGGTCGACTGTGCTACCATCAGTATGGTTGAGGGCTACCGCCAGTTGGGTGTCGTCGGCGTAGGTCACTATCTGGGCCCCATATGGGAGGACTAGCTCAGCTAGGAGTCTAGGTACCCGTTAAACAGGGTGGGGATTAACGAAGATGCTTGTGGAATCCCACAGGTGAGTGGAATCTTCCTTGAGGTGTGATAGCCTTGGAATGTTCTGTCAGTTAGAAAGGACTCGATCCAGGAGAATGCCTTACCTGTCACTCCCACCTCTTTGAGTCTGTCTAGTAGAGTGCCATGGTTTACAGCGTCAAATGCGGCACTCAGGTCAAGTAAGATGAGTGCCACAGTGCCTCCCAGGTCGAGGACTTTCCTTGATTCCTCAGTCACTGTTATAAGTGCTGTATCTGTGCCGTGGTTGGTAAAGAAAAATGTCTGGGAAGTGTGTAGAATCTTATAGGCTTCAAGGTAGTTGGTGAGGGAGGTGTTTACATGTTTTTCTAAAATCTTAGTGACCAGGGGAAGTAGTGATACCGGGCGGTAGTTGCTCCAGGTTTCTGGATTTAGTTTGGGCTTCTTTAAGAGTGCTTTAACCATGGCGTGTTTCCATCTCAATGGTACTGTCGCGGTGGTTAAGGACAGGTTGAGGACTTCCAAAAGTGCTGGTAGTATGGTCTTATTTACCCTATGCAGCAGGTGTGCTGGAGCTGGATCGCAGGGGGATCCCGATTTAACTTTTGTGAAAAGTGTGGAAAAGGTATTCATATCCAGGATCGGTAGGTCGCTCAGAATATTTGAACTCAGAATATTTGAACCCTCCGTAACACTTTCCCCTTTTGTACTAGAGTTTTCCATCTGCCATGGCAGGGGGAACCCATTAAAGAAATGGGGTAACCCAAAAGTACTGGACCTGGGTATCAAATTGATATTAACAAACAATGGTCCGAGACCTATAACTTGGTACAAAAGAAATGAATCAAAACTTATTTGATTTTAGAGCATAAATAATTTGGCACTGCTCAAACCAACCAATGGAAAACATAAGAATTGGCAACAACAAAGAGGTCCGAAAATATATGCAATATTATTAATCTATTGTCATATATAGCACTGATATTGCAATTAAAGTGCTATCAGTGCTATATATGACAATAGATTACAATATTGCATATATTTTCGGACCTCTTTGTTGTTGCCAATTCTTATGTTTTCCATTGGTTGGTTTGAGCAGTGCCAAATTATTTATGCTCTAAAATCAAATAAGTTTTGATTCATTTCTTTTGTACCAAGTTATAGGTCTCAGACCATTGTTTGTTAATATCAATGGCAGGGGGAAGGCATTATATATGTCAAGGATTTTAGTGTTAAAAAACTCTGCCAAATCCCTCCATTGCTGGGGGGTTGATTCTGCGGGCCTTTCTGGCTGGGGACAGAGTGATAGTTTTTTGCTATTCTGGTGATTTCCCTAGGTACGTTGGCTGCCAGATTATTTTTTTCCTCATAGTATTGAGCCTGAGCTCTTTTGGTTTCTGTCTGATACATAGGATGAGACGGAGTTGTTCTGATGGTCCATTTTGAGCTCTGAGTCCAGGATGATTCCCAGGTTGCGTGTGTGGTCCGTGGGGGTGGGCGGGCTTTCGAGGGCGGGGGACCACCAGGTGTCGTTCCAGGCATCGGGGTTTGGGCCCATGATGAGTACTTCTCTTTTGTTGGTGTTTATCTGTAGGCAGCTGCTTCTCATCCATTTGGCAACGGCTTCTATGCCTTCTCAAAAGTTGGGTCTGGCGGTGTTGGGTTAGTTGGACAGGGAGATGATGAGTTGGGTGTTGTCTGCGTATGACACAATGTTGATTCTGTAGGTTCTGACGATGGGGGCGAGCGGAGCCATGTAGACGTTGAAGAGCGTAGGGCTGAGGGAGGACCCCTGGGGGACTCCACAGGTGGTAGGTGTAGGGTCCGAAAGGAAAGTGGGGAGTCTGACCGTTCTGCGGGAGAGGAAGGATCGGATCCAGTCGAGGGCCTGGTCTTGGATCCCTGCATCATGGAGTCTGCGTATTAGGGTGTGGTGAGAGACTGTGTCGAACGCCGCTGAGAGGTCGAGGAGGATGAGGGTTGCGGTTTCTCCTTTGTCCAGTATGTAATGTTATGTTAATTTTGTTTATATAGTGCATGGCTGCCCCAGCAACAGGGCGTCCCAGCGCTTGCAGACATACCAGCCGGTGTAGCGCAGCAGGGTGAATGACGGAGTGAGAACGTTATAGGGCAGCCGGTGTGCGGACCTCCCTAAATGGAGGCGAACAGCCAGGTTTTAATTTGTTTCCGGAAGAGCCAGTAGTCTTGTGTAGCGCGTGCCTCGAGGGGGATGGAATTCCATAGGGCTGGGGCCATGAACTTAAAGGACCGCCACCTGCGCTGCTCTTGCGCACCCTAATGGTGCGGGCAAAGTGGAGATCTGCAGAGTGTAAGGCACGTGTGGGAACGTAGAAAGTGTAGAGTTCCTGCAGTATTTGGGGGAACTGGCCATATAGGATTTTGTGGGTTAGACAGAGGGTTTTAAATTGAATTCTTTGTTTCACGTGCAGCCAGTGCAGCCGGTGTAAGAGATGTGAGGTGTGACAGTGTTTAGGTAGGGCAAAAAGAGTGCGGGCAGCCGCGTTTTGAGCCCTTTGAAGTCTTTTAGTAACCGTCAAGTTGGTTCCAAGCATTAGTCCATTACAATAATCCAGGTGGGATAGGACCAGGGACTGGACTATTACTTGACGGGTGGGTGGCTTAAAGAAGCCCAGGATGGGTTTGAGGTTGTGTAGGTGGCCGAAGCAGGTACCAGCCACCTTTTTTTGCGTGCAACTCAAAGGATAGTGAGTTGTCCATTAGGACCCCCAGGTTCTTGACTACCTCCTGAGGTATCGGGGGGACCCATTGTTGGGGGCCACCACCGATCGTCCCATTTCTGTGAGTCACGGCCCATCAGGAGCACCTCCGTTTTGGAGGAATTAAGTTGGAGATAGTTCTCTGTCATCCAGTTCGAGATGGCCAAGACGTCTTCCTGGAATTTTACCTGGTCCAGCACGGTGTTATTAGAGAAGGTAAAAATAAGCTGTGTGTCGTCCAGATAAGAAATCATTTTGATCTTTCGTTCCTTGGCCAGGAGGGGCGGACGTACACGTTAAACAGCGTGGGGCTGAGGGCAGAGCCCTGAGGAACGCCGCAATTGAGAGGGAACTTGCAAGAAGAATAGGGTGGAGCATGGAAGGAGCGGTCAGATAGAAATGACGCGAACCAAGCCAGAGCCCCACCGCTGACCCCGATCTTCCCGAGACGTTTGAGCAGAATCCCGTGGGAGACCGCGTCGAACGCCGAGCTCAGGTCAAGCATGATCAGTGCTGAGGTGTTCCCTAGGTCTTGTGGGGCCCTTGCTTGTTCTGTGACTGCCAGGAGAGCGGACTCCGTGCTATGCTTAGCCCGGAAGCCATTTTGTGACTCATCCAGGACCCCATTAACTTCCAGGTATCTGGTCAGGGTGGCGTTCACATGTGCTTCCATCACCTTGGCCAGGTATGGCAGAAGGGAAATGGGTCTAAAGTTTTCTGGGAGGGAAGGATCGCGAGTGGGCTTTTTCAACAGAGGGATGACTTTGGCATGTTTCCATGATCTGGGGTTTATGGATGATTGGAGTGATCTGTTGATCAATTCTCATCCCTCGTACGGAATGGAGTCCTGGAATTGCCTAAAGGTGTTGGGTTTAACAGGGTCATCGGTTGACCCAGACTTCACCTTTATGGCCAGGAGTTCGACATCTTTATGGGACAGGGATGGGAGGGTTTGTAGGGAGTAAGGGGGGGTCAAGTGGGCAGGAGGGTTGGCCGAAAATCGAGGTAGACTTTCTAGTATCCAGCTAGTTGTAGATCCCCTCAACTTTATTGATGAAGAAGCGGGCCAGGTCTTTGCACTGCAAGTTGGAGACTATTGTGCTGTTGGTTCCCTCTGGTGCTTTAGTCATGTCTTTTATCAGGGAAAAGATGGTTTTAGATGGATTGGGACTGGAATTAATCATATTAGTATAAAATGCAGCTTTCGTTTTTTGCATGAGTTTGTGATATGCTTTAGTGGGTGACCTATAGATGTTCTTTGCTATAGGGTCGTAAGATCGCCTCCAGGTGCGCTCGAGTATCTTGCAGTGCTTTTTTCTGCTGCTTGTATCTCGGAGTACCATGGATGCGACTGCTCGCGTTTGGGCCGGGACATTTTTTGGGGGATAAAGTGGTCTAGTGAGGTGTTGATCCACCCCCTATAGGCTTTGTCTGCTTCCTCCAGATTACTGGGCCAATCTGGGCGAGAGGATTTGAGGCTGGACTCGAACCTGGGAGCGTCCAGTTTATGCCAAGGGCGCCTCCAGAGGGGGGGAGGGATTCTGCTGAGAGGTGGCTAGTGTGCTGATGCATATGTGAATGAGGAAGTGGTTCGTCCAGATAAGAGGAAGGGGGGCGTGGACTTTAATTACCCCAATGTTGGAGAACACAGGATCAAGTAAGTGGCATGCCAGGTGTGATGGACCTTTGACTTATTGGGTTAGCTGGCAGGCTAGGTACTGATGTCGTCTGTTGCGGCGAGGAGGGCGGTTTCCGTCTTGTGGTTTGTTCTGAAGCCAGGTTGGGAGGAGTCGAGGACGTTGTGCTCTTCGATGAATGTGGCGAGTTGGCTTTTGATGGCTTTCTCAATGACTTTCGCAGGGAACGGGAGCAGGGTCTGTAGTTTTTGGGGTCGGTGGGATCCGCAGAGGGTTTCTTCAGGAGGGGGTTGATTTCAGCCTATTTCCAGTCGTCAGGGAACGAGGCGGTTGCCAAGGAGCGGTTGATGGTGTGGCAGAGCATGGATGCGATGGTGTTGACAGCTCTGTTGAAAATGTGGTGTGGGCAGGGGTCCGTGGGAGCCCCGGAGTGTATTGACTTCATCGTCTTCAGTGCGTCTTCGGTGGTCAGGCCTGTCCAGTTGTCGATCGCTGGCTTCAGGGTGTCGGGCGTGGTTGGTGAGGGTTCAGTGTGTTGGTTGTCTTCATCGAAGTTGTTGTAGATGCTCTTGATTTTGTGGTGGAAAAAGGTGCTGAGTTTGTCGCAGAGAGTCTTGTGAGGGAGAGATGTCGGTGGACTCGCTGGTGGGTTGGGCGAACTCCTTGATGATGTTGAAGAGTTCTTTGCTGTTGTGTGCATGAGTGGAGATTCTCTCTTCAATAGCTTTTTTCCTCGTTCCTAACTAAGTTGCTTATAAGGCGGTTTCATTTGAGATTGATCATACGGTTCACATTGTCACATTGTTGGTCAGTCATTCCATGACTAATATTGTCAACAGTCTCTAATACCATTGGGCCAGTGCTGGACTTTCCGCTGTCTTTCAGTTGTAGGTTATTGCTAGTTTTGCAGTATCCAGGCACTGGAGATACGTATATCACTCGGCCTTCCTCATTGTCTTTGGGCTTGTGGGCTTTAGTCCCAGGAGCAGCGCCTCAGGTGTATGGGGGATCGGGCTTTGTTTGTACCTCAACTAGAAATTTGGAAACCCTCCTCCAGAATGGCTGAATCATGGGCAGACTCACTAAATATGGAGTCCAGCATCGTGGAGATACATTGTGGTACATGCGGTATAACTTATGTGGATTGTCCTCGCTACCCTTCCTCGCATCCGAAGAGCAACCGCCGGCGGCAGATCGTTCTCCTACCTCGCCGCCAAGACCTGGAACACCCTCCCCTTCCTCCTACGGCAGACCCAAGACCTACTTACCTTCAGGAGACTATTCCAGACCTGGCTCTTCGAGAAGTAGCAGCACCCCCTCCCCAGCCCCCCCCCCCCCCATCGCCTGGAGACACTCACGGGTAAGTAGTGTGCTTTACAAATTTCATGATTGATTGATTGATTGTAGTGCCAACCAAGCAGACCTTGTAATGGATTTCCATCCCCAAAATGGACGTGGAAGTAGAGTGAATGTCTCTACTCAATGTAGTCCACTGTTTGCTGGACTGTGCAAGCTCAGTGTTTGTTCCCACCCTTGGTTGGTGCTCCAGAAGGAGGGCATGTCTTGTCAGATAAGAAGTTCCTAGAGTGTACAAATTGTCCCTCTCATGCCTACATGTTTTGGGGAATATCAGCTCAAAAAGTGTTTGGACTCTCGTAGCTCAGTCGCACATATGTTGCCCAATGACGGAGCTAGGCATAGCAAAGCCTCTAGAACAAGAGTTGGAAAATAGCCTTGCATTGTGACAAGGCCTTAGTTGTGTTGTTTTCTTACATGTCCGAGATCATTGTGCATCCCCCGTCTCGCCAGCTGTGGAAGGCACAACCCTACAGCGCTGAGGTAAAAACACTATTATTGTGTATTTCTGTGCAGGGTGCGTGCTGTTATCTGGATTCAGGGACTTATTTACATGCCGCCGGTGCGTTATTTTTAATATGGGAAAAAGTAACATACCGGCGGCACGAGGGGCTTGTAAATAAGCCCCTCAATATATAGGGCCCATGCCTTAATGGCTATGGACATCGAGGTGCAGATATTGGCATTAGGTGCCTGACTGCTCTTGTTTAACCACTCTAAGTGCCAAGGAGGCCTCCATACTATTGCGTTGTCCATACCCTGCCAGTTCTTTCCTGCTTCCAGCATAGACCATTCTGCCACTATCTGAGTTGGCCCGCTGCACAGTTGAGTGGGATACTCGGTGCCCATCTGTCAGGGTTGCGTCATCAATGTATGTGAGAGCGGTGTGGCTCTGCCTCTCCAACTGAAAGACATCAGATGGCGTTGAATACCCTTCAAATATGGGGGTCCAGCCACACTAGGAGAGCCTGATAAATGTACAGTAAGAGGAGAGAGTATTCATTTTAACCGCATTCATTCTACCTAGACAGGAAAGCATCAATTTATTCCACAAGTGAAGGTCCGCCACGACAGACGCCATTGAAGGGGATGGGGAGTTGTTGGCATGGAATAGGCCTCAAACGTTAATTTCAGTCGGATCCCTTGGTACTTTATCTGGAATTTGGCCCGTCAGAATAGGAAATGTCTACCCATTTCCTCCTACTCTTCTCCATTTAGTGTAGGATTGAGTATTTCTGACTTTGCAAAATCAATCGTATAGCCAGGGGCCTGTTCAAATCATTAGAAGATTCCGGGAGAGTCCAATGTCAAAAGAACATCATCAGCATAAAGTGATATTTTAAATTATCGAGGGCTAAACTTTATTCCAGTTGTTTCCCGGTAACACTTCGAGAAATAAAGCAACTAACAGGGGTGAGAGTGGGCAGGCCTGCCTCATGCTTCTGTGGAGGGGAATGATTGGGAGAGCTGTCCGTTCAATGGTACCAGGATGCCTGTTTCCGGTCCAGGGAGGAGCTGGCCTGACAGTTTGAGCTGGACTGTTCACATGGGGCGCAGGGTCAAGACTAATTTGCATATGGCTGGGTTCAAACTGGAATGGCATGGTGAGCAAAAAAGCGATGTATTTAGGCCATGATCTCTGTACTGAGGATGAATGTTTGACAATGGTCAGCATTCCATCATTCATCTTTTTGTGTTGCCTAATATGTCTGCCAGATCAATGTCCAAACTCACTAAAAGTTCTGGTATCAGTTGTATGTGCTTTGTCAGTGACTATCGCCTTGTCACCTACGCTAAACTGAACAACCAACAGGAGTATGTCACCTTGCTTTTGCAGGTATTACATCATATTCATGCTGTCAGTACAGTTCAAGGGGACTTTGATGTCCAAGTGAATCTGGAATGCCTTGGAAGCTAACTCCAGAGCCATAGAAGGAAGTTGATGTTTTGGAGAGCTTTGGCTGAGGACTACCAATCATTCTTGGAGCCGTTCCAACTTCCCCCACAGCCCAAAATATGCTTCTCATCCTGTCTGGGATTCTTCAGCAGTAATGGTCAATTGCAACTGTGAGTCTACAATAGATCTACCTTACATGAAATTGTGTGACTTCCACCACTGTAGAGATGATTCTGTTTCTGTCACCACCAATAGATCTTGTTCCACATCCTCCTGGGACTACGTGTGTCCCAATCCATTGTTTTTTTCCTCACCACCCCAGTTTGGACCCAGCCATATGCATATCAGTCGTGACCCAGCTTCCCATGGGAACAGTCCAGCCTGAACTACTGTCACGTTGCGGCGATTGCTGTCTCGAGCGGCCGCCAAACACATGTAGACATCGGAATCCTCACTTCCAGGCGGAAGTGGAGGCCCGGTCTAGTCCTTTTTGGCATGAAGCACTTCCGGGGGAAACACTTAAAAACTGCGTTTCCCGCCGGTTTGGTGCTTCGGTTTCCATTTTGGAACCCGTTTGGAGTCCCGAGAAGCTGAGGGCTCCTTGCCTACCTCCGCCCCCACCTAGCAGAAGCGCTTGCCGTGGCAGGAGCGCTGTTTCATGACATTCTTCCGTGGCATAATAGCGCTTGCCTGAACATTTCCTTTTTACTCGAACCGCGCAGGAGCGCTGTGTTTCTTTCCTTTGGTTACATTTGGTTATCGCGCAGGAGCGCTGTATTTTCCTTTTGGTTGCATCTGGTCACCGCGCAGGAGCGCTGTTCATGACTTTACCCGGCAGCCGAGGAGAGCTTGCCCGGTACTTTCCTACTTGGCATTACTGCGCAGGAGCGCTACAATTGTCTTTGGGGTTGCATGCATGCAGGAGCGCTATATGATATTTTGGTTGCCTTGGTCCCCGCGCAGGAGCGCTGTGTGTTTGGATATTCATCACCGCGCAGGAGCGCTTAGTTCTTGGTGGTTATCCTTTGGTTTCATTATCACCGCTTGCCGTGGTATATCACGTCCTTTCATTTGTTCCAGAGCCCACATGAGTTCTGGTGAGTACAGTGGATAAGAAGCTCATTGTTGCATGTGTTTGGTGGTCTGCCCTGAGGCCGGAAGAGTGGTCCGTCCTAATTGGGTCTTTCTTGTTTCCCCAGTTTCTCCAAGACCCTACCCTACTCCAATTCCACCAAGACCTCTTCATTTCTTCTTGGCTCCCATCCCTGGTTCCATCTCATCCTTGCTGGGTGTCACTCTCCGCACGGGTCAAGTGGGTACAGGGGGGGTGGCTCTTGTCGTCTCTGCGGAATCACTTCACAAGCAAAGGTGAGTCTTGTGGGGCATCCGACAACTACCAGGCCTGGTACTCCTTGGACCAGAAACAAGCATCTTGGGACCGATTTTGGGGTAAGGTAAGGGAGAAGATATTTCAAAGTCTAAGGAAAAATGGTAACCACCTGAAACTTGCTGTAGGTCATGATTACCTTTCTCATAATGTGCTGAACCATCTACGTTTGGTCGATCGCTTGGAGGGCCAAATGGCCAGCGATTCTTTGGTTCAGGAACATGTTATTAGGGGGACTAGTGCCACTAGCCCAAGGGTTTGGAGTTGCCTTTGGCTCTCAAAGGCATCCCTCTGTGTGGCGAGCTGGTCTTTGGATGGGAATGAGTCGCAGTCATGCAGTTACAGGGTGGTTGCCTCAGGTGCACAGTATTGTGTCTTTGGATTGTGCAGGTCCTGAGGTTGCAGACTTCGGTCTCATCTTTGCCCTCTGTAGCATTTTGAATCAGAAATGAGCTTCTGATGATAGTGGTGCCCCTTTAATCATAGATTTAGGTATGTTAGGGGTTTGGGTGCCGGTAACCAATGGGCTGCTAGACCCAGTGGCTAATATTCCCTTGAGGTGACCACATGTGGGGGGTGTGTCACCTTTCTATTTCTATTTCTATTTCTGGATTTGGTGAAGCGCAACAGCTACCCCAGCAATGGGGCGTCCCGGCGCTGAGAGACATGCTCACACCTACTAGACGGGGGAGTAGAGAGGGCCCTAGAGAGCAGGAAAGAGGTAGGTCTTGATTGCTTTGCGAAAGACTGGGAGACTGTCTATGGAACGTATGCTGATCGGGAGATCGTTCCAGAGTTTGGGTCCGAGAGCGCTAAAGGAGCGACCTCCAGTGCGACAGAGCCTAGTTCTGGGAACTTCCAGAAGAAGTTGGTTAGAGGAGCGTAGATCACGGCCAGGAACATAGGGTCAGGCCAGGTTTCGCAACAGGGCGAGGCTTCCCTGTTTGACAATCTTAAAGATCGTAGTAAGAGCTTTGAATTTAACTCTGTGTTCCACCGGCAACCAGTGGAGCTTGCGGAAGGTGGCTCTGGCTGAGCACCTGCGTGGGAGACCGACCAGCGTTCTAGCCGCCGCGTTCTGAATACGTTGGAACCTAGCCGTTTCTGCTTTGTTTGCTCCCAGGAGGAGGACGTTCGCATAGTCCAGGCGTGACAAGATGGTTGCCTGGACGATTAGCTGGCGGGACTTTGAGTCAAAGAGTCCGAGTATAGGCCTGAGGTTCCTTAGGAGACCTATGCAGGTGGCTGCTACCTTTTTAGTGTGTGACTGGAAGCTGAGGTTAGCATCCATCCAGACTCCCAGATTTTTTACACAGTTTTTAGGGAGTGGAGTGGTGCCGAGGGATGACGGACACCAGTGCTCGTTCCAGAGGCTGGTGTTTCGGCCAAGGAGGAGCACCTCGGTTTTCCCAGCATTAAGTTGGAGGAAATTATCCGTCATCCATTGTGCCACCGCTGCCATGCCCTCTCTGAACTTGGATGCCGCGGTGGACGGGCTTTCCGAGAGGGTGACGACCAGCTGGGTGTCATCGGCGTAAGAGACCAGCGTGAGCCCCCACTCTTTGGCCACATCCGCGAGCGGCTGGACATATAAGTTAAAGAGGGAGGGGCTCAGCGCTGATCCCTGGGGGACTCCTTGAGCTATGGGATGGGATTTAGAGAGAAATGGGGGGGCTGACACCTTGAAGGTTCTGTCCTTAAGGAAGGATTGGAACCATGTAAGAGCGAGGCCAGTCACTCCGGCCATCTCCTGACGTTTCAGAAGAATGTCATGGGATACCGTGTCAAAGGCTGCGCTGAGATCTAGAAGGATCAGCGCAGCACTTTGACCGGAGTCTAAAATCGTCCGGAGATGTTCGGTGGTGGCCAGTAGGGCAGATTCAGTACTATGGCCCGCTCGAAAGCCATTTTGGGATGGATCCAGGATTCCGTGCAGGTCCACATGCTTCGAGAGGATGCCGTTGACATGGGCTTCTGCTATTTTAGATATCCAGGGAAGGAGGGAAATTGGCCGGAAGTTTTCCGGCTTGGAAGGGTCAAGGGTGGGTTTTTTGAGTATCGGCGATACCCACGCTTGCTTCTAAGCTATGGGTACAGAAGCAGAGGTAAAGGAAAGGTTGAGGATATCCAGCATGGGGGGTAGAAAAAAATCAATCGGGTCCAGGAAGTGAGAGGGACTCATAGGGTCAGCTGGAGAGCCAGACTTCACTTTCTTGCAAAGTTTGGTCAGGTCGGCAGCCGTGATGGCAGGGATTTGGGTGAGAGGGGTAAGGGTGTAAGCGGGTGTCTTAAATTCTTCAGAGTGAGGAGGGTTCTGCAGAAAGGTCGCATAGATTTTTTGGACCTTTTCAACGAAGTATGTTGCCAACTGCTCGCATTGCTCGTTGGATGAGATTTTAGGGGAGGGGGATCTAGGGTTTTGGAGTTCTTTGACTAGTTTAAAGATTACTTTAGATGGGTTCGGGTTGGAGCTTATTTTGTCAGCATAGAAAGTAGCGCGGGTGGTGCTGATGGCTTTGTGGTAGATTTTAAGTTTGGATAAATAGTTAATCTTATCCTGGTTGTCAAAGTTTTTTCTCCATTGGCGCTCGGCTTTTTTGCAGTCCTTACGCATCGCTTTTAGGGTATCATCGTACCACGGGTTAGAGGGTGTGTTACGTCCTTTAGTCAGCTTGGCTGGGATAAGAGTGTCAAGCCCATTGGTAATCCAGGTAGTGAACGAGGTATAGGTCACATCTATCTCCTGATTGGCATCGCAGTGGAAATCTCCTAGGGTTTCGTGAAGAACGGGAGTGGAGAGTTTGTGCCAAGGTCTTTTTAAGCGACGGTTGGATTCAGTTTTATACTGACGTTTTGGTGCAGGAACCAGTAGTTTGATGAGATAGTGGTCCGTCCATCCCATAGGGGTGGGGATCTCTGTGACTGCCTCTTGGATGTTAGTAAAAATCGAGTCTAGGGTGTGACCGGCTGTGTGGGTAGGTGCATGGATAAGAGAGTTAAGTTGCAGTGCCGAGAGATCTGCAAGAAGATTAGCGATTGTACGATCGTTAGTTAAGTCAAAATGCAGGTTAAGGTCACCTATAATTGTGAAATTGGCGGATTTGGTGATAAGCGCCGTGGACGTTTCGAGGAGGGCGTCAATGAACCTTGAGGACGGGCCTGGTGGGCTATATATGTAAAGGCCAGATATCGTAGACTGAGGGTTAATGCTAATTTTAAATTGAGCGCATTCAGAGTCTGGAATAGATTCTTTGGTAAAGGAGCAGGTGAGATGCTTTTTATAAATGACAGCAATGCCGCCGCCTCGAGTTTCACGGTTTATGGTGGCCAGGTGAAACTCATCTGGGAGCGTCAGGTTAGGGATGGTAGTTACGCCGTCTCGTAGCCATGTTTCGCAAAGAAAGAGGATGTCAGGATTTTCATCCAATAGCAGTGAATTTACCTCTAGATGGTGTTTAGAGAGGGATCTGACGTTGAGCTGTAGTATCGTCAGAGGCGGGGTAGTGGTTCTGGCACGGCCTCCACACACGTGAGTGGGCATGCTGGTGGAGAAATGGCATCGATTGCAGTAAAGTTGTGAGTGGCCTAGGATGCCAGTGGCATCAGAGCATCTTTGGTTAGGGTTCATGCTAAGAAGATATTCACGGTCATATCGAATGAGCGAGTGGGACCTGGTTGGACCAGGGGGACTGGCGACTGGCGATGTCGTGGCGATGACGGGCGCAGACGGGCTTGCCTTAGGCGCTCCCGCTGCGCTTCCGGTGACAGCACATATTGTAGGGGGTGGGGGGGGCGTGGCCTTCCGGGGGGCGTGGCATCCGTCCTCGCCGAGATCGGTGTTTTTGGTCAGGTGACTTTACCACGGAGTAGCGCTAAATCCGCTCTTCACAGTGGTATAAGGTAGGTGATATTCCTGGCGCAAGCTGGCGCGTGATGAAAGTACTTTTTAAAAGCAACACAGACTAAAGAGTGACACTTTCCTACCCAGAAACCTCAAATCTCCCATTTAAAAAAAATTGCAGAAATCTACTTTGGCATAACAGACCAGGTAGCACACCCTAGAGGTGTGGTTAGCTTTCTGGGGGAATAAAACATCTGGCAACATAATTTTATCCACCTGCCCAGGTGCAAGTGTGCATGGGGATGGGGGTGGAGGTGGGTGGGAGGGTCTGTTTCCTCCTTTGGAAGGCAGCCAATATGCATATTAGAGGCTGTGTGCCCTTTGAAGCTTATTGCCTTGATGTTCCACTTCACTATTCTTCCTGCCACGAAAGAAGGTGCCACCTCCCACCCAGGCAGGCCTTTGTTTCTGACTCCTTGGGAGTGTTCACACCTCCTGGCAGGGGGTCAGATTCCTGTCTTGGTGGAAGCAGCTGCAGGATGAGCCAGGGCACAGGAAAGGCTAGGGGAATCAGGTAGGGAACCTCTAGGATAGCCAACAGAGTGCATGTCAAATCTGAAATGGGAATCATGTTCAGGGGTGATGAAACAAGTTGTTTTATACCAAACATGACATATCTCAGTGGGACCATAATGGAGCTGGCAACCTTGGGGGTGCCCGGGTGCCAGCCTATGTTATCCTATGGCCCCCTGTTCACTTATCAATCAATCAATCAATCAATCATAGCATTTGTAGAGTGCACTACTTATCCTTGAGGGGCTCAAGTCGCTGGAGTATTGCCACTGCTCGAATAGCCAGGTCTTGAGTAGTCTTCTGAAGGTAGGAGGATGGGGAGAGTGTTCCAGGTCTTGGCAGCGAGGTGGGAGAACGATCTGCCACCAGAGGTCGCTCTTCGGAAGCGGGAGACGGTGGCGAGGGCGAGGTCTGCAGATTGGAGTTGTCGGTTGGGAGTGTAGAAGGTGAGACGTCTGTTAAGGTATGATGGTCCGGTGTTGTGGATTGCCTTGTGTGCGTGGGTAAGGAGCTTGAAGGTGAACCTCTTGTTGACGGGGAGCCAGTGCAGGTCTTTCAGGTGGGGTGTGATGTGGCTGCGGCGAGGGATTTTGAGGATTAGGCATGTGGAGGCGTACTGAATGCATTGAAGGCGTTTCAGGAGTTTGGCCGGAGCTCCTTCGTATAGGGCGTTTCCGTAGTCTAACCTGCTGCTGACGCGGGCCTGGGTGACCGTTCTTCCTGTTTCGGTGGGGATCCATCTGTAGATCTTGCGAAGCATGCGGAGGGTGTTGAAGCAGGAGGATGAGACAGCGTTGACCTGCCTTGTCATGGAAAGGGAGGAGTTGAGGATGAACCCCAGGTTGCGTGCATGGTCGGTTGGTGTCGGTGCTGTTCCCAGTGCGGTCGGCCACCAGGAGTCGTCCCAGGCTGGAGGGGTGGAGCCAAGAATGAGGACCTCTGTCTTGTCCGAGTTTAGTTTCAGACGGCTATTCTTCATCTACTCGGCGATGGGCTTCATTCCTTCATGTAGATTGGCCTTGGCAGTGAGGGGGTCCTGGTGAGGGAGAGGATCAGCTGGGTGTTGTCGGAGTAGGAGATGATGTAGAGGTTGTGCAGTTGGGTGAGGTGGGTGAGTGGTGCCATGGAGCTGTTAAACAATGTTGGGGGTACGCCGCGGAAGATCTCGGTGGCTTCGGAGCGGAAAGGGAGGCAGACGCTCTGGGTTCTGCCGGAGAGGAAGGAGGTGGTCCAGTCCAGCGCCTTGTCCCGGATTCCAGCGTTGTGGAGGCGTGTGCGTAGGGTGCGGTGGCAGACAGTGTCGAACGCAGCTAACAGGTCTAGTAGGATGAGGGCCTTGGTCTCGCCGTTGTCCAGCACGGCCCGGATGTCATCAATGGCGGCGATGAGGGCCGTTTCGGTACTGTAGTTGCTGGTGAATCCAGACTGGGACGGGTCCAGAATGCTGATCTCCTCGAGGTAGCGGGTCAGTTGTTTGTTGACGGTCTTCTCGATGACCTTTGTCGGGCACGGGAGCAGGGAGATGGGTCGGAAGTTTTTGAGATCCTTCGGGTCGGCCTTGGGTTTCTTGAGTAATGCGTTCATCTCGGCGTGCTTCCAGCTCTCCGGAAAGGTAGAAAGTCGAAGGAGATAGTGATGGCTTTCCGGAGATAGGGTGCAATGGTGGGGCTGGCTTTGTTGAAGATGTAGCGTGGGCATCGGTCAGATGCAGCAGAGGAGGAACATGGCGGCGGGTTAACATCGGTCGCCGGAGCTACCATAGCAGCAGCGATATATGAAGAATTTGTGTTAAGCACATCGAGCACAGAAGCCTTCCGAACGGTAATTACAGAGATGCGCTAGTCGCGATAAAATATAGCACTTCTTAAAAAAATATCTTTTGTGCTTTATTCCCACTCGAGAGGCTCGTGTGGAACGGATTCTACGGCAGGAGAGTGCAGAGCAGAGGCGGAGTCGGCCGCTTACTCACCGCAGCTGATTCTGGTTGTGGAGCGTCAGAAGCAGAACGGAGAGCAGAGTTGTGGTGGAGAGCGTCGGAGAGCCTCGGCTGGGATTGCAAGACTGGGTTTTCAGGTAGAGGGGGGGGGGTTTCAAAGCATTGGCTCTCTGTGGCAGCATTCGCTGGGGGAACAGCAAAACCTTTCTTTTGAGGAAAACAATCAAGACTCGGGTAAGCCCCAAGACTATTTTTGTTTGTGTTTGTTTGAGACTCTGCAGATGGAAATTTCGCCATTCATTTTTTGTTCAAAGAGGAAAGATAATAACGAGGAAGGAGCCGAATTTTGTGTTGAGGTTTCCCCCGGGAGTGAGGGTCAGTCCCTGGCAGGTCCGGAAAAATCCCTAAAAAAGGTCCCTCTGCTGAGCGGAGGGAGGGGGGCGAACTCCCTCTAAGGAGTAGATATAATCTCCGTTCACACCCTGAGTTGAAGAAGGGAGAGGTTGGGAGTTCAGTAGCAAATTCAGGTGGCTTTGGCGAAAAACACATTCCATTAACTCCGAAGGAGAAAGTTACTAAAGCAGGGGAGAGTAGGAAGAAAAGAGTGGCTAAAGTTAAAGCCGCAAGTCTTCAGGCAAAGACCACCCCATCCCTAAAAACATACTTCAAGGTTATGGAGGAGGCAGTAGTTTCACCAGGGGGTGAGCTGGTCTCATCGCAGTCCTTTACTCCTCTCCCCTTAGAGAATCAATATACCCCACTAGCTTATAATCCCACCAGCCTCAGTCCGTGGCTAAGCCAGAAGTAACTATCTTCTATTTACTTATTTGTCTCGATTTGTTAAATTATCGTTTTTCTTTTTAATCATTTATTTGATGCAGTCATTGTAGTAACCTGTTTTTAATCTACCCTTTCCTTGTATAAGGTTCTAGACATAATCCCCAAAGCGTACTGCTTTTGTATATAAATCTAGATCAACCACTCGAAAATATGGGGAAAAATACTCCTATCACTGGAAAGATTAAACCTACCGTCAACCCCCCGCTACCGACACTTACAGCAATTGATCGAATGTTGCAGCAGACAATAGGGGTGGTCGCTTCTGCTATTGAAAGCACAGAAAGACGTTTCTCTCTGCCACCTGGCCTTCACCCCCACCCCCTTTTACCTAACCCTAATATGTCTATGTTGACTACTAATTCCCAGGAGTCCTTGCTAGCTCCTTCTTTTGTTGCTTTGCAAAGGAGAAATAGCATAACACCGACGACAGACAGGCCTATTAGTGACTTAACAGATGTCAATATTCTATTGCCCTCAACTACCCGACTATCTGCAACTCCCTCTCTACTGTCCAGCACCCATAACAACGATGATTCTACTCCCTTGAATGAGGAGAATTTAGAAAACGAGGGTCAAGACACTATAGAGAGTCCAACCTCTATCCTAAATATTAGCGATAGCCCATGTGTAAGAACGAGAGGCCAGAAGGCCAGATCCAAGCAAAAACATTCTGCCACAGCAAGGCAACATAGTAAATCCAATAAAACTCATAAAAAGAACACCAAAGCGAAAGAGAACAAAGTCCCGGGAAATTTAAATGGGATCAGTGTAAGTGAAGATAATGGTCAGCCAGCGATTGTCCCCCACTTAGATGCCAATAGGGATCTAATTGACAAGTCTTTCTGGCAAAGAATGGAAACTCTTCTAATGACTTTCCTGGAACCAATTACCTCAAAGGTTACAAATATAGAACTGAGGTTAAGCAATATTGAGGGTAAGTTTGCCAAGCAGTTGACACCAAGCAATACTAAGCCCCAATCTTATTCTAGCGCTACTTGCTCCAAAACTGGTACCCCAGTTTCAGCTAAAGCACAGTTCCACCTAAAGTGGCTGTCCCGGTTAAAACGTCTGTTCCATCTAAAGTGTTAGCCAAAACTAAAAACATTAATACAAAACCTAGTGATCGCCCTAATCAACGTATTTTAATGGGAGATAATGTTACTCATGAAAAGGGGCCTGTTGATTCACCTTCTGTAGCCCCGAATGCATCTTCACTTATACCATCTCATAAACATAGAACACCGGAAGATCATTTTGAGGAAGGTGTAACACCGAACCTTTTTAATTTAAATCTCCCCCCAGAGGCAACACCGTATACTGTGGTCTTGGCAAACGTACCCCCACTATCAGCTAATACTGACGAAAACTGGGCAACTCTGAAAAATAAATCCCTTCATTTTTTGTCATCTAGGGTAGGACTTCGAAGCCATCTCTTCACAGAATTCAAAATGGTTAGACAAGCAAGATGGATAGGCACCTCGACTAAAACATTGAGTGGTGACTGTGTAGTCTTATCATTTCGTTCCCCTCAGTTGGTCAACACTGTGATGGAGAGAGCGGCCATGTCAATTTATGACCCACATCTTGTCAATATTCTTCCCCTTGGCTACTTCTACCCTCCTCCTCGGCCAAACAGCCCCTGTCTGCTACCCGATTAGGAATTCGGAGGAGCCATGGGCTAGAAGCTATGGGATCCCCACGTTTAATTATTTTGATACACTTAGTGGTCTGGAAAATATTGACTGACTGAGGCCAAATATTGATAATCCTACTGCTAATCCCATTGCTAAAGATACAGATAAAGATTCCTATTTCAAACCTTTTACGATGGATAGCGTATCTATAACTGGGGAGAACATACCGCCATTAATGTCAACTACGTGTAAAGATGGGGAGCCCGGGGGGGAGGCCTGGCAACAGAGGAGTATATGGGGTGGGAGGATAACCAGCTAGCCCCCCCCTCTACACGCTACCCATACGATCCTGTCCCCAACAGTTTCGTCCACCGCAGCAGCCTTGTCTACCCCACTGAAAGAACTACCGGTTCTTAATATTTCATCTTGGAACATTGCGGGTATTAGATCTAAAATTGATCACCCTGTTTGGAGGGACTTTATTGAATCACAAGACTTGCTATGTTTTCAAGAAACATGGACTTTGGACCCGGTACACTTGAATGGCTATAGAACATTTTGTACCCCAGCTGTAGCCGTCCCCCACAGGAGACCTAAAGGCGGTCTGAGCATTTATTTATCCAACAAACTAAAGTGTGGGAAAATTATTGAACCTGTTAAAGATATATATTTTCAAATGTTGGTTCTCGACATGGGTTATGATTTTCCGATTGCTGTGGTTAATATATATAACAATATTCCTGTTGACGATGTTATGAGTATTTTGAGGAAAATTACCAAGGTCTTACTTAAGCAAGAAAAAATCTTTAAACAAAAACTGATGGTAATTATGTTAGGAGATTTTAATTGCAATCTGTGTGAATCAACCTTGGATAATAGGTGTGGCCTAGTTCAGGATGAAGGTGAGGGACATCTTCATTTCAAGCACAACCTACTAGGGGATCAATTGAATAATCTGTTATCCACTTTTGATTTAGGTTTTGTTAATGAAATGTGCACTTCCGCTCCAATAGTAGTCCCAACATTCTATGGTAGAGGTTGTTTTACAACTATTGATTTTATTACTATCTCCAACAACAGCAGGAACAGAATAAATACCTTTAATGTCCTTGATATAACGTTGAGTGACCACTTTCCATTATGCCTGTCTATTTTCCTACCCACTGCCACATTACTAACTAATAACAGAGAATGCAATAGCTTAGATGCTGAATTGACAATTGGTAAAACCAATGGTTATTCTCTAAAATGGGCTAAGATAAACGAGGCTGAGATAATCAAAATAGTGGTTGAAAAATGCTCCCGGGAAATTAAAAAGTGTCTAGAGACAGATTTACCACCTGATACTTGCCTCGCATCCTTCCTAGTAATATCGAATGAAATTAAAAATTCCTTAACTAGACAATTTAAGAACAGAAAGAAGGATGGAGGATGGTTTGATTCTAGATGCACTAAGGCTTATGCAACGCTAAAAAAGGCTTTGCATAATAACCCTAGATCAGCCGATGAAATTCGTAGACTTAGAAAAGACTATAAGGAGGCGATTAAAGCTAGGAAAAACACTCTGAAAGCCGAAGTTTGGGAAGCACTCCATACAGCCTCAGTAACTAACTGCAGTGTGAATTTTTGGAAAATCGTTAGAACTCCTTTCCTCAACGAAGAGTCTGGTCCGAAAATAGATATTGCCATTTGTAACTCATATTGGGTCAGACACTTCGAAAGAGTTTACGAAGGAGAAGAACATAAAGAAGGCCAAGTGGAGTCACTGATCTCCCTTGCCAACTGTTCTTTTAATAGTAATTTGTATTTCACATTGGAGGAGGTGGAAAAGGCGCTTAGTAAAAGCAAGGGCGCAAAGGCGCCTGGGCCGGATGGGGTCCCCATAGACCTTTTTAAGAGTATCCCAGCCCTGTGGGCGCCCCTTTTGGTTCAGGTGCTCAATGCTAGCTGTGTTGCTGAATTCTTGCCCACATGGGTGGAATCTGTAATTGTTCCAATTTATAAAAAGGGAAATAGACAGGATCCTGCCTGTTATAGGCCTATTTCTCTATTGGATTCCTTTACAAAAATAGAGGGCAGAATTATCCTAGACCGACTACTGGAATGGGCGGAGGAAAACTCTGTCCTGTCCGATCTCCAGTATGGCTTTCGCCCAGGTCTGGGGACAGTAGAGCAGGGTTTGAATTTGCTCTTGTTGATTGGGAAATACACGAGGGCAAAACAAGGAAACTTGTTTTTGACCTTTGTGGATCTCTCGTCCGCCTTTGATGGTGTGGTACATTCCAAACTATGGTCTATACTGGAACATCTTGGGGTTGAATCAAATATTATTTATTATCTTAAACGTTTTTATAGTAATGCTACGGCCCGAGTACGTATTGGTCTAAATGGAGAACGCACTGACACAATACCCATTAGGAGCGGGGTCAGGCAGGGTTGTGTCCTGGCCCCCTTCCTTTTTAATTTATATATTAATGGGTTGGAAGTTGTCTTGTGCAAAGACAGTTCAGATCCCCCCTTCGTAGGCGGCCGCCCAATACCAGCACTTTTGTACGCTGACGATGCTGTACTTATGTCACGTACACAGGTGGGCCTACAGCGTGTGGTCGATAGTGTCTGCCGTTTTATGAAGGAGTTGGGTCTGAAAGTCAACACATCAAAAACATTTACTATGTATTGTGGTAAACAAAATATATCCAAGAGACCAATTTTTATAGCAGGGCGGAAATTGGAATTTGCTAAACATTTTTCCTACCTCGGGATACATTTTGCTCCAAATGAGACTTGGTCTCAAGCTATTTCTGTTAAAAAGCTTGAGCTTTCAAGATCTACTGCCGCTCTCAAAATCTTTTCTAGCAAGTTAGGAACAAGACCCCCTGTGGAATTGATTAAAATCTACAAAGCTAAGTGTGTAGCCGGCACTATTTATGGCAGTGGGGTGTGGGGTCTTGCTAACCCCGCACCCATCCAGGTGCCTGAAAATACCTTTTTAAAATACATACTGGCAGTTACTAAAAGCTCTTCCAATTTCAATTGCCACTCAGAACTTGGCCTATCTTACATTACTGATCTTATTAAAATAGAGCCAGTTCTACTATGGCACAGAGTCTGGGCCCAAGAAGCGACACATTTAAACAGAGATGTCCTGACAGATATACTGAAATTGGATGGTGCCATAAAAATCCCATGGGTTAAGTATGTACATAACTTTCTTAAAGATATTGGGAGAGAAGAATACTTACAGAATCCCTCAGATGTCTCAGCAATTTCTCGAAAAAACTTGAAGAAAGAGTGTCTAGCACTTTTGGATTCCAATAGGACTGCTGCGGAGGTCCTCAAATCCTCCAGCAGCATCAACTGGTTTTAGCAACTTTTAAGATTCAGCCCTATTTAATATATGTAACAAGCACTTATGAGCGATTTCTGCTCACACGTTTCAGATTTAACATCTTCCATAGATTAGTTAGCTTTCCCACGATCAACAACTGGACACATGAGCTACCACTCTGTCCCTGTGATAACACCTCTCCTCAGAGTACGATTCATGTATTTCTTTTTTGTACATTTTATGACGAAATGAGGAAAATTGTTTTACTACCTTTATTAAGAGAGCTAGAACTTCGCCATTGCCGTGTGGCGATGATTAGCATTCAAGCTCTAGACAATCATGTATCTGTATAAAGAACAACTTTGTTCCTAAAAAATGTTATAACTATCAGGAAACGTAGGGACACTTAATCTGCACTTTATAAATGAAATTGTTTTTATCTTCTTAATTAACTGGTTTTAAATGAGCATAATGAAATTCTGTATTTTTATGTAACTATGTATTTACGATACTTTTATCTGTACTTTTATGATTGCATCAAACAATCGAATAAAGATATTTTGAATTTGAATTGAATACCCCACTAGCAGGTAGCGGGGCTATAGGAGAAGATAAGGAGAAGGAGAAGAAGAAGGAAAATGATGAAGCAGAATTAACGGGAGCGTTTATACAAAATATACAAACTATACCTGTACCCCAGACTTTATTGTTAAAAGATCATAGCTGTGAGTCCAGGAGCGAGACAGAGATAGGTCCTGCACAGAAGTCGGAGGGTGGAAACCAGGGTTTAGAGTCCATTCTGTTGAATTTGAGGAAAGAGCTATTTCTGAAATTTGAGATCTCAGAGGCCAATCAAAAAAGTATTCACGATAAATGTGAGGTTTTGGAAAATAAAATAGATGACATTGCCCGCCGTACAGGGGCTTTGGAGTCCGAAGTTAAGAGTCTTTCTGAAACTGTAACAGTTAATACCAGAGAAATAGAAAATGTAAAGATTCAAAACAAGACTCTACAGGATGACCTCGAGAGGTTGGAAACGCAGGCAAGACAGAATTATCTTAGGCTCTTAAAAATCCCGTAGGGGGCTGAAGGGGGAGATATAAAGTCTTTCATCTGTCAGATTCTTAAAGATGGAGTATTAAAAGATAGACCAGATATAGACTTGGATAAAGAAGTCCAGAGAGTTCATAGAGACCCCTTTAAATTGAATTCAGCAAGGAAGGCACCGAGGAAAATCTTGAATAACTTCTTATCATACTCAGTAAAAGAACTGATATTGGGAAGAGCCTTGAGAGAATCTAAGCAAGTATACGGCGCCATAACGTACCAAATAAGGTCAGACCTTGGAAAAAGAACAGCACAGAGGCAATGGGAACTTGGTACAAGAATGCCAGAGCTGAGAAGTCGGGGGGCACAAGTTCAGATGAGATATCCGGCTATGGTCAAGATAATGTGGAAAAACAAAATGCATAATCTCAGTTCCATAGAGGAAGTTGATTCTCTTTTGAAAACAATGCAGCAGGACTAGGGGTGAAGACTCCTGAATACGGTCAAGACCATATGGAATGAATAAGGAAAAATACAATGGAAAGAAGAGGGAAAGGGGGGAGAAAAAAACGGGAAAAAAAACCCCAAAGAAAATAGGTCTGAATAAGGGTTATGTAATTATAGGGTAGAAGAATAGATGGTTGGAAGTGTAGGTATTGGTATACATAGTTAAAAAAAAAGGATGTGCTAGGTATTTTTTGATTTGAGGTCTCGGCTTCCGAAGGCGGTTGGTAGACCGCAAAAGGGATAAGAGGGGGGTTCCTTATGGGAGGGGAGGGTGGGAAATGGGAAGGTGGGGAGGAGGGAGAAAGCAGGGGGGGAATAGAAGGGAAAAAAGAAAGAAAAAAATGTTCTCATATATGCCTAATTTTTTTAAAAATGTGTAAGTAAGGTATATGGATAGGCCACGTAGCATTAAGGTAATAACTTGGAATGTTAATGGTTTACGGAATAAAAAGAAATTATTTAGAGTCAGGGAATTCTTAAAAAATAAGATGGCTGATCTTTTTCTTTTAGAAGAAACTCATTTAGAGTCTCAAGAGTGTAGATTGGGGTTTGAAAAGGAGAGATGGGTACTGGAGGTTCTTTGCTCAGAACAACGAGGGAGTACTAGAGGAGTCGCCCTGATTATTAAAAATAACGCCGGCATTAGGGTAGTGAAAAAGGAGACTGATTATACAGGAAGGTGGTTGGTAGCCACGTTAACAGTTAATGACCTACCCTTAGTATGTGCAGTGTATTATGGCCCAAATGATGATAATCCAGGTGCCCTAGCTAAAATGGAGGCCTGTCTGATGAATTCCACCGGGCCAATAATAATGGGGGGAGATTTTAATCTGGTGTTGAACAAAGATAAAGATCGTACCTCCAGAGTAAAATATAATTAGCAATTAAAAACGTTTTCAGTGTTAAATAATCTAATTAAAGAATTCAATTCAATAGATATATGGAGAAGACGGAATGACGCATTATATGATTATACTTTTTACAGTAAAAAGTATAAACATCATTCGAGAATTGATTTTTTTTTGATAGATCAGTCAATGGGACCCGATGTTGTGGATATAAAACATGTACCAGCAATATTATCAGATCACTTTGCAATCGAAATGACTCTTGGAATTAAGCTCATTGAAGTACAAAAGAGATGGACCTTAGATAGTCATCTTATTGGAGAAAGAAGTGAAGATAGAGGTGATAAATAAAAGAGAAGAATATTTTAAATGTAATATGGGTACAGTAGAAACACAGATAGTATGGGAGGCGTATAAAGCATTTATAAGAGGGGTCTTCAGTTCGATATCGGTTGGTAGAATAAGGGCGATGAGAAAAGAAGAATCTGAGAAGATAATTAAGATAAAAAACAAAGAGACAGAATTACAGAAAGCTTCACGGGAAGAAACGGGGATTCGAGCACTGGTTGCTACCTTAGAAAAAGACTTAGATATACTACGAGCAGAATATCAAGCTATGATAGACAAGAAGTTAGCAGATAAGTGGAGTGTTAGCAAGCTCCAGCATTTTTCATATGGAGAAAGGTGTGGTTCATTGCTGGCTTGGAAGGCCAGATCAGACAAGGCTAGGAATGGGATAAAGAACTTAACCCTGAGAGGTACTGGCAGACAAACAAGTAGTGAGGGAGAGATATTAGAAGAAGCAAGATGTTTTATGAGTGACTTGTATACAGAAGTAACAAATGCAGAACTAGATGTTGAGAATTGGCTAGATACTGTAACGCTTCCTAGCTTATCGGATGAATCTAAGGTATTTTTACAATCTGAAATCACAGAAGAGGAAATTCGGATACAGTGTAGAACGGCGGCCAGGGGGAAAGCTGCAGGACCGGATGGTCTTCCTAATGAGTTTTATTTATTCGCCCTAGAAGGTTTAGTCCCGATACTGAAAACTATGTTTAATGAAATATATGTGGAAGGCAAAAGTACCCCTAGCTCCTGGGGAGAAGCTACAGTTACAATAATTTTAAAGCCTAACAAAGACCCAAAACTAATAGAATCATATAGACCTATATCTTTACTTAATTCAGATTATAAGTTGTTTACTGGAATTTTGGCGGGAAGAGTGGCAAAAGTTATTACAACGATAGTGCATTCTGATCAACAAGGCTTTATACCAGGGAGACAATGAAATGAACTGACATTCCAGGTAATGGGAGCCATTGACATGGCTGTAGAAAATGAAAACCCACTTACAATAGTAGCTATAGATGCTGCCAAAGCGTTTGATCAGGTTAGATGGCCTTATCTCTGGCAAGTCATTAAAAAATGTGGATTCCCAGATAACTTTGTCCAAACTCTGAAGAATGTTTATTTGAGCCCCAGGGCGAGGGTTTTAGTGAATGGTGTATTGACAAATTGGTTTAGTGTCGAGAGAGGGACAAGACAGGGGTGCCCTCTTTCACCATTATTGTTTAATCTTTACATTGAACCTTTTGTTAATAAGTTGAGGCAAGATTCGGATATACATCCCTATTGGAATGGGGAGATAGAACTTAAAACTGCTCTTTATGCAGATGATTTGCTTTTATATACAACAAATCCTGTACATTCTATACCACGGTTATTCGAGTTGGCAGAAGAATTTGGGCATGTTTCGGGATACTCAATAAATAAAGATAAGACAGAAATAATGGAATGGAATCAATTTAATAATTATCCTGGGGTAAAAACTGAGATGAGATATTTAGGGGTCCATTTAGAGCAGAACCTAGAAGATATCCCCCCAAAAAATTTGAAGAGGATCTCGAAGGAAGTGGTAAACCTTTTAGCTAGATGGGCGAATCTCCCTCTAAATATATATGGAAGAGTGAACTTAGTCAAAATGATTATTTTGCCTAAGATAACGTTTTTATTTAATACTATTCCGTTAACCTTTAACAAAAAAGATATTGCTAAACTGCAAGGTGGAATCGGTACATTTATATGGGCAACAAGGGGTTCTAGGATAGCCTGGAAAAAGTTGAGAAGAGGCCTAAGAGTAGGCGGGCTAGCCCTACCAGATTTATTATTTTATTGTTATGCTTTTCATTTAAAAAACTTTAGAATTCTGCTGAATAACCCAGATACTTCACCATTAGGTCTTCTATATAAGGCCATGTTACGAAACATGCCTCAAGGTCAGGTCTCCTTCTTATATAAGTATGGCAATCCCAAATTTTACAAAAAAGTAAGATTAAAGATATTAAGGGCGGCCTTAGAAACATGGATGTTTATAAGGAAAACAATGAACATACCATACTATGCAACGCAAGCACCAGTGTGGGACTCACCTGGGACTCCTGAATGTTTAAAGGACCAATTGAGTGAACCACTTAAAAGAGGGGGAGTAAAGTGTTGGGGGGATTTACAAGTAGGCTGTAACCTGATGAGTTGGGAAGCATTGTGTAAGCTCACTCATGGATTATTGACAAGATTTAAAAATTATCAAATAGCTTCATGGTGGTCAACCCAACTTTGGCAAGAGGAAGAAACTTATTCTGAAGTTTTAGACCAAATAGTGAGAGGAGGAATCCGGAAAAAAGAAGTGGCATACTGGTATGGTGCATTACTTAATCAGGAAGACCAGGCAAAAACTGGTGTATTTAGATTATGGGGGGAGGACTATAGAGAGAATGCGGGGAACACAAGAGACATATACAAGGTTTGGCCTGACTCTTTCTTAATGCTACAGGAATTAGTGAAACCGGCTGCTCTGAAGAGAAATCCCCTTTTTACGGCTTATAGAGTATATTGGTCTCCAGAAAAGCTGACTAAGGTAATAGGGACAGTACATTGCTGTCCAAGATGTAAATTTCCAGAGGCGGATGATATCCACGTATTTATGGAGTGTGTAGAGATCAAACCTTACTGGAAAGAAATATGTTCTTTTTTGAAAGCTGTTCTGAAGAGACCAATAGATTTAAGCATTGGTATGGTTTTCTTCGGTCTACCAAATGATTATCAAATGAATTCACCTATGTATAACTTTATATTTTTTGTATTCATTTTAGCTAGGAGAGAGATTTGTCGGCTCTGGAAGTCAGAAGATCCCTGGTATTTTCAGAATTTTTAAGAAATGTAATATGTATAAGTGAGAATGAAATGGCATGTGATAAAAAAAGTAAGGTGAAGATATGGGCAAACTTGTTATGTTGGAGAGAAAGTGACAATGGGTCCAATGATTAAGCAAAAAAGAGAACACCGTGGATCCGATTTTCCCTAGTACCTAAGAGGGCTGGAACTGGATACAGTGAACGGTCCTGTAGAAGGTCTCGGTGGAACTAAGAAAAGAACGCCCTATCTTTCTCTGAGGCCTATCCAGAGGGTTGGCAAAAGGCAAGGAGTAGATGGAGGTATTCTATTATGAGTTCTTCTTTTTTGGCAATATGAGGACTAAAAGAAAAAAAAAAGAAAAAAAAAGATGGAGAGCCAAAGTGGATGGTGCTCATGATTTTGATGGTGTCGTCGTTGTTTATGTTGGTCCTGGAGAGCAGGGCGTCGGTGCTGGTGGTGGTTATGGGGTTGGAGGTCTCAGTGGCTGTCTGGGTGGAAGAGACGATAAAGCTGTCATGGATGTCTGCGATCTTGTGATGGAAGAAGGTGGCAAGGGAGTCGCACAGGTCTTGCGAAGGTTGGATGTCGTTGGTGTTGGAGCTGGGGTTGGTGAGTTCTTTTACGATGTTGAAGAGCTCTTTGCTGTTGTGTGAGTTGTTGTCTACTACTTATAGTAGCCTTTAATGGAAAGAGGCTACTATAGGGACATAAAAGATTGCAATTATATGTCCACACCGTAAATATATAAAATGGACCCTGCCTCCTGGGCTCAGGAGAACACCCTTAGGGTTAACTGACATATATTAAAAATAGCTCCTCATCAGCCTATTTCATTTCACCCTAGATGCTGCTCCTCTGTTCGGTGCGTGCTGTCCCACCAGCCAGGGCATGAATATTGTTTTCATTGGTGGTGGTGTTATTGCCACTGCCATGTTAAGTAAGTTGCTTTTCAAGCTTCTGCATTTTAGATCTGGGGTAGCCTTGCCACATGCCTCCTGGCGGGGCGTTTAAAGGTGATATTTTTGTACTACACATAAATATGTTTTATTACATGGTACTGTGGCACTGGGAAGTGCAAGCACTATATTCCCTTTTAGATAACTTATTTCTCTTCCCAGAAGACACTGCTGTGGGCTGTAATTGGTTTGGTAACCAGTTCACAAATGTAACAAGCATTTGCAATGCACAAGGTCTTGCATTACTGGTAGTTTGAGGTATTGGCGTTGCAAAAAATAATGCAACGCCAATAGCTCATACTTTCAGTAATGCGAGTCCTAGTGCATTGCAAATGCTTGCGTAGTGAGCCCGAAACCAGCATTGTATGTCTCAGTGCAGTACAGCAAGCTGATCCTAGAGGTCCCTAGTGAGCAAGGCACCAGCACTGCTTGTTTAGTTGCAGTACCACTAGCTGCTCCTAGCGATCCCTAGTGAGCAAGGCACTAGTACTGCATGTCTAGGTGCAGTACAGCAATCTGCTCCTAGAGGTCCCTAGTGAACGAGGCACCAGCACTACATGTCTAGGTACAGTACCCCAAGCTGCTCCTAGAGGTCCCTAGTGAGAAGGGCACTATCACTGCTTGTCTAGGTGCAGTACCGCAAACTGTTCCTCGAGGTTCCTAGTGAGCATCATAAACTTTTGGTCACATATGGTACGGCACCCTGCAGAAGATATAGTAAATCCACCCTACCCATAATGCCTTGAATGCAAGACAGTACCACAAGTACATTCAAATAACTATGTCTATATATATATTCACTGAAAAAACCGTAGGTTTCACACTAGTTATAGTTAGGAATTAGCATTTGACCATGTCATGAGTGATGTAATATGTGACGTCATCAGCAGTGCATTGCAGGCGCGCAAGTTATAGTGAGTCCAACTAACTATAACGTGGGAATTTCAATGGTTTTATGTCAGTAAAATTTCCAGCTAACTTTAACTGGTGTGAAACATATGGTTTTTTCAGTGAATTTAATAGGTTTTTTAAATGCTAATTCCTAACTATAACTAGTGTGAAACCTATGGTTATTTCAGTGAATTTCAAAGGTTTTTTAAATGCTAATTCCTAACTATAACGTGTGTGAAACCTATGGTTTTTTCAGTGAATTTTAAAGGTTTTTTAAATGCTAATTCCTAACTATAACGTGTGTGAAACCTATGGTTTTTTTCAGTGAATTTCATAGGTTTTTTAATAGCAAATTGTTGGACTACATCTGGCTGATATTTGGGCTACATTTGTTTTTTTTTGTCTCTGGTGGCCATATTTGGGCTACATTGGGCTACATTTGGGCTCTCACATATATGTAGCCCAATATATATTTTTTCAAAGTTAATTTTCGTAAAAACCACTGGAGCATATATCTTGAGACATAGCAAAGGCACATCGGGGTACCAGTCCCTACAATTTTGCCATGTTTGGTGGAAATCCATTCAGCCGTTCGGGCTAAAAGTGAGTTTGACCGCCCTATGAAAATTAACATGGGGAAAACATGTTTTGGGACCCCCCTTTTATCTCGGCCCACGCTTGACGAATCCCCCCCACATTTTCATGGAAGGAGCGGAGCGGGCCACGAACTTTGAGAAATTCGCGAAGATTCGTCCACCGGCGCCAAAGTTATTCCCAATAGAATGTTGCGTATTTCCTATGGAAAGTAGATCCTAACTATAACTACCTACTGGCGGTAATAAATAAATATATATATATATATATATATATATATATATATATATATATACATATATACATGTGTTAAACATGTCCTGCACGTCATTACACACTGTTTATGCCCACTGGGGCGTTATAGACTTTGTCACAATCATTGACTATGGTCAAAAATTGCCTGATTGCAACTCTCTTGTGTATATTACACATAAATATTTGGACTCTTTACTGTCAGGTTGACAAAGATATCCGAATGACACTCGATTGGAATAGAAACACATTCGCCAATTGTGAGATATCATCATTTTGGTTAGAATGCATATTGATTGTTTAATTAATTTTGGGGCATCCTGGTAAACATATGAAATAACGCATTGTTTATGTGCTAAATATGTCATTATCAAGTATACGTTGTAACAAAATGTAAAGTAGCAGTAACAAAGTATCTACGTTAGTCTGTCTTCATGCTAATTACCACGTGATATGTGCAAACATGAACGTGTCACTTTAAAAGCTTGGCGCTTTGATTTACACTCCACCCGTGAGCAAGAGGTAGGCGTACCTCGAAACGCGTAGGGTTGTTTTTCTGCCAAAAATAAATCTTTAAGCACTCGAAATTGACTTGGGCTTCGACTCTGGTTTTTTCCTGCAAGGATTGTGTTACCAGGACTTGGATACATTGAGGGCTTGGCGACCCTGTCAAACGCCCGCTGTACAAGCGACGGAAGCACGCCATCCGTGCATTTTTATTTCAAATTGAGAAATGCTCCCGCCCGCCAGCCACTGATTGCCAGGATATCGAGGATGGAAAGGTTCCCACTGCAACGGTAAACGCTATTTTGGAATCGTGCACAGCAGCAAATTATTCGGAGAGTAAAGAATAACATTTCACGTTTCCGTCGGCTGCTGTTGGGAATCTGTGTGCAACGTGACAATTACCTCGGAAGCCGTTTGTTTTGAACGGAGGCATCAAAGGCAGGCGAAACAGAAACTTTCGAAGTGCGAACAGCGAAACGCCGGGGGGCTCGCTGTAAAGATAAACAAATGGCCGATGTGAGAAACAGCAGGAGGAAGGAGGCGGCTGACAAGCTGTTTACCCACGCTGGGACCAGCGCGGATGATAACGCAGGTACGAGTGCAGCACCGTCCAAACCGGTGGATGAAACGAAGAAATTATGGGACACGCTCTGGAAAGCGCTAAAACGTGAACAATCCAAGTGGTGGGAGGCGGCTGCCCTCACCAAATACCAGGAATGCAATCGGATACCAAGAGGGTTACGTATCTTTATAATTCCCACCTTCCAGAAGCCAGTTCCAGAACTTATAAATGAGTGGATGGAAAACAACAATGTATGCTCTAACAATATGTTGAAAATACTTATCAAGTATGCTGAGAAAGAGTGTGCCAAACTAAACGAGGAGATTGAAGTCCTGACAACCAAATTAAAGGAAAAATACACTGAAACAGAGTTTGCAACTGAGATGGCTAAGTTGACGAAAAGATTGGAAAAACTTGAACAAGAAATAAAAGACAAAAAACAACGGAAATTTCTTCGTGATGAGATTGACTATAAAAAAGGTCAAATCCTTAAGTTTGCCAAGAGGTTTGATGCACTAAGGGACACGGCTAAAAAACAAAAAAAAGCCAAATTACCCAAGAAAGTAAAACTACTGCTGAAACCACGGCGACCACAGAAGATGAAACCACAGTGGTAGTATCTGAAAGCGTGTCTGTGGAAAGTGATATATCAGAATTGGAGGAGGACATGACCCCAAACTACAGAATTTTAAACGAGCTGGCGCTGATGGTACAAGGGCGCCAAACAGGCACGCCTCAAAGAAATCGTGGAAGAGGCGGCAAAGGAGGAAATATAGCAGCTGGAAGAGGAAAGGCAGACAATGTGGCCAGCCCCGTGGGAATGCGCACAAGGGGCAAATCGATGAAGAAATGAAGACCAAAACAGTGGTAAATTTATCAAAACACTCTTTATCCTCTGATCAATTAGAAGTACTGTCTAGAGGTCTCTCCTTTTGCCCTACGGCAAGATTTAATTACACTAACACACGCATAGACTTATTCAAATTTACCAGAAAGCTTAAGCTAAAAAAATGGTTTGTCAACAGAACACGTTTAAAAAAAGACAATAACCAAGATAAAGTCAGCAAATTAACTTTAAATGATGCTGAGACTTTACAAACTTTTCATGAACTAGCTGGATGCGAAGACATCTCAGAAAATCCGATTTTGAATTTGGTTGAAACTGAAACGGTTGATATTTGTAGCAAAAGCGGTTTTAAACCAAAATCTATCTTTGTGCCTAACATTGCAAATACATATATTGACACTTTTGAACAGGGAATGTTGAATGCAATGCGTAAAATTGAGAAACAAAGACCCAAAATTAATATGAATCTTAGCAAAAATCAACACCGAGCTTTGCAAGACATATCGTGTTGGTCTGACGTTGTGATAAAAAACAGCGATAAAGGGGGAAATGTAGTTATCTGGCCCATTGATATGTATTTGTATGAAGGAGAGAGACAATTAAATGATGTTGAGAGTTACACAACAGCTACCAAACAGGAATATAATGAGATGATTAAGACATACCATGAAAAACTATACAATTGGAAAGAGGCAGGCACAATTGAGGATGAAGAATATAAATTCTTGTTATGTAAACATCCTGTGACCCCGGCACTATATCTGTTGCCAAAATTACACAAGAGTATGACAACACCACCCGGGAGACCCATAGTCTCTTCTGTTGGCAGCTTATTAGAGAACACCTCCCGGTACATCAACCACTTCCTACAACCCTCAGTACAAGCGCTACCATCATACGTCAGAGATACGTCTGACTTTTTGAGAATAATTGAAAAATTTGTATGGCAACCTGAATATTGGCTAATCAGCTTTGATGTGGTTAGCTTATACACAAGCATACCACAAAGTTTAGGTATTGATGCATGCAAATATTTCTTAAAAAATCGGTCCATTTCACATCTGGTACATACCAACATGTTATTGGATATGATGTGGTTTTGCCTTAGCAACAATTATTTCATTTTCAATAAAAAGATGTACAAACAGGTCCGTGGGACGGCGATGGGTACTTGCTTTGCCCCCAGCTTTGCCGGGTTATACCTGGGCTGGTGGGAGGAGCTAGTGGTGAACAACATCTCCCACTTTAGTACCCACGCCGTCCTATGGTTAAGATACATAGACGACATCTTCTGCGTTTGGAATGGCACGCTCAACCAAGCACATGAATTTGAGTCCATTTTGAATAGCAATGACCTCAATCTAAAATTTACGAGCCAAATGAGCAAAACCACTCTAGAGTTTCTGGACGTCAGCCTGACAATTAAGGAGGGGGTACTTGTCAGTTCACTATTTCGCAAAAAAACAGCAGGAAATAGCCTCCTTAGTGCATACAGTTGCCACCCAACTTCACTCATACACAGCATACCATTTGGGGAGCTGATTAGGGCTAAAAGAAATTGCAGCACAGTAGAAGGTTTTGAAAAAGAAAAAGGAATAATGATGAAAAGGTTTCTTGACAGGGGTTACTCAAGAAAACGATCAAACAGGCAGAACAAAAAGTAGCTCTACTGGAAAGGAAAGATCTCCTAATCCCAAAAAAACACGAAGATGAAGAAACGATCCGGTTCATTACCACATATAACTGCCAATCTTGGGAGGTTAGACGTGGGTTGAGGAAATATTGGGAGATCCTCAGATTAGACAAAGATCTAGAAAAAGTTATAAATGCTACTCCATCAGTCACCTATAAAAAAGCAAGGTCTTTGAAAGACATGCTGAGTACAACGTTGATCAAAAATCAACCCAAACCAAATGCAATACAAGGATTTTTTCCTTGTAAAAAGTGCAAAGCTTGTAAAACTAGCAGAAACTGTAAATCAATAAAGCTTTCTCCTGACCAAGATGAGCACACCATTGTTAAGCATCTAAGCTGCTTCACTGATTATGCCATATATGCATTACAATGTCCGTGCAAAAAATCTTATATTGGATGTACAACGAAACAAGCGAAACTCAGGGTCTTAGAACACCTAAGGGCCATAAAAAACCTGAATCAGCAGTACCCAGTAGCACGGCACTTTGCCCTAGAACACAATCAAAACCCCAATTTGCTTACATTTGTTGTAATTGATTGTGTAGAAAACAAGGAGAGGGGTGGCAACAGATGGCTTGACTTGAGAAAACTTGAGTCCAAATACATAATCAAGTACAACACAATCCAACCGGGGGGTCACAACCTCGGAGAAGAGTTAGCAATACATCTGTATGATTGAATGTAATGATATATCCTTCAACCTATGGAATGATGTTGTATACTATGCCTGCGTTTGATACACATGACTGTGCGTTTTAATTGAAAAGATTACTTGTCACCACCTGCTGAGAATATCTGCTAACTTTTAATATAGTTATTTTTCTGCACAATGAAAATCACAAAAATAATTGTTTTTGAAGACACACATACTAAAATATACACATTGTCCTTTTGTTACAGATTATGGATGCCTGTCCACTGGGGCTTGATGAAGAATGTGTTAAACATGTCCTGCACGTCATTACACACTGTTTATGCCCACTGGGGCGTTATAGACTTTGTCACAATCATTGACTATGGTCAAAAATTGCCTGATTGCACCTCTCTTGTGTATATTACACATAAATATTTGGACTCTTTACTGTCAGGTTGACAAAGATATCCGAATGACACTCGATTGGAATAGAAACACATTCGCCAATTGTGAGATATCATCATTTTGGTTAGAATGCATATTGATTGTTTAATTAATTTTGGGGCATCCTGGTAAACATATGAAATAACGCATTGTTTATATGCTAAATATGTCATTATCAAGTATACGTTGTAACAAAATGTAAAGTGGCAGTAACAAAGTATCTACGTTAGTCTGTCTTCATGCTAATTACCACGTGATATGTGCAAACATGAACGTGTCACTTTAAAAGCTTGGCGCTTTGATTTAGACTCCACCCGTGAGCAAGAGGTAGGCGTACCTCGAAACACGTAGGGTTGTTTTTCTGCCAAAAATAAATCTTTAAGCACTCGAAATTGACTTGGGCTTCGACTCTGGTTTTTTCCTGCAAGGATTGTGTTACCAGGACTTGGATACATTGAGGGCTTGGCGACCCTGTCGAACGCCCGCTGTACAAGCAGCGGAAGCACGCCATCCGTTCATTTTTATATATATATATATATATATATATATATATATATATATATATATATATATATATATATATATATATATATATATATATATATATATATATATATATATATATATATATATATATATATATATATATATATTACCTACTGGCGGTCGCCAGTAGGTATATATAGTTAGGATTTTTTCTCTATGGGATTTTTGAAAATTCTATGTCTACGAACTTTGGCGTTTGTGGACGGAATGGCTGAAATTTTCAGGAAAATGGCACATTTTGTTTCTGAGCAGCCCCTGAAAATTTGGGGGGGTTTGTCAAGGGGGGCCGAGAAAAAAGGGGGGTCCCAAAACGCGTTTTTTCCATGTTAATTTCCATAGGGCGGTTGGCCTCACTTTTAGCTCGAACCGCTGAATGGATTTGCACGAAACTTGGCAAAATTGTAGGGACTGTTAGCCCGATGTGCCTTTGCTAGGTCTCAATATATGTGCTCCAGTGGATTTTGAGAAATTAACGTTCAAAAAAATATATATATCTGTGACAGCGCTCCAGGTAGCGCTCCGGTTCGCGTACTTGACGCGTAACGGAACTTCGCGAAGCGAAGCTGATTGGCTCTCCGGTGTCTGTCAACATTCTAAACAGTCCGGAGCGGCCGCCATCTTGTCTCTCGGTAGGATCGAGAGACAAGAGGAGGCCAAAACGAAGGGGGAAATGATCATAAGGGGGCATAGTAGATCCTCCCTGACCCCCTAGGTTTGATGTGGAGGCTTTAAAAGGGCCCCGCGGGGCAAACAAAAACACCTTGCGTAGGGTGCGCCCGGTACGCGCACCGGAAAGCGGTCCGGGGAGCGTACTATGAGGAAACAAGAATGATAGACTTTTTAAATATTGTATGTTTATTGATTGTTCGTTTTGTTGTTTTTTTTTAGTTTTTTTTTAAAGTAGCAATATGTAGGTACCAATGCAGAGTCAAAGTCAAAAAATTAATATACACCGTCTCTTTTGTAGATATCTTGCATGTTGTTTCAGAAGTTATTGTGGAATATGGAATTCATACCATAGTGTGTCAGGAAAGTATAAACAATATGGAGGCAGGAGATGATAAAGAGATGTTAAATACACATTGGAGATAATATAGTTGGAGAAAGGAAGTAACTATGAGCAAAATTATTGTGTAACATAAAAAAGTTGCACAGTATACTATAAGTCTGACTTTACATTATAATCAATTTGGTACTAGTTTATGAATTACATATAAAAATGTTTAAAGTCTCGAACAATTTTTGATTATTAAATATAAATTTATTTTTCTGATTCTTTTTCAAAATTTAATAGACTGTCTAACATTTGACTGTCCGAAATGTCCTCTTGTTGAGTGAACATAACTTCCCACATTTTATCGTCCTCATAATGAAGTAACAAATCCACAGATTCTACACATTGTAGAAGTTCTTGGTCTCGTGATTCGTCCATGAATTCCAAGTCAATGCGTTCAATGATTTCCTCATTGTTCATCTCTAGGGCAATTTCAAAGGAAACGTTCTGTTCTCCTTCCATTTGTTTGCTGAAATTTGCATAAAAAATAAATATATCAGTAGAGATAGGGCAATGTTGGGTTTAAGTTCAGACAGGTACTTGTGAGTTTATAACAGAGAAGTTATCTATGGGCACTGTATGGTTTCAGGCGTGAAGTAGTACTATTAAAAAGTGCCTGCGAAAAAGCCTAAGTAAATTCATAATTATAACACCGAAACGTAAATCAATCCATAATTATAATAAACAAGTCTTTCTCAATGTCTAACTCTTACAGAGGGATAGTATATAACTATCTGAAAATGTTTTCCAAATTAATTTAAATTGTATAACATAGTTCTCCGGTCAAATTTATAAAATAACATCTTACCTTTTAAAAACAAGTTTAAGTTGTCAGTGAAAATGTTCTTGCAATGTACTTCAGAAAGTAGTAGTCAAAATGGCTGTGTTTTTCTCTCTTTCTTTATATATATTCAGGTACATAATCAATCAAATGTCAGGTAAAAAAAGTAGAAAATGAAAGTGACATTTTAATTGGTTGTCAATTCCAACACTTCAGATGTGTTTTGTGAAGTAATTTACCTCAGGGAATTTAGAGAGGTCTACATGCTAAATGGCTAAATGGAATTCCAACCAAATTTGTGAAAATGGTAGGGATTGTTATGTAGTATGAGCTAATGTATATTTGATGAAAGTGTTTCCAGTGGTTTTTCTGTAAATTACTTTCCCATCTTTTTTAAGCGAGCGCTTCTCAGTGCGTGCCCCGGTACGCGAACCTGCAGCGTAACGGGAGTCCTCCATTTTGTGTTTCGGTAGAATTGAGATACAAGATGGAGGGTAAATAATGTTCAGAATGGGTAGAAGGGGGCACGGTAGACGTATCCTGACCCCCTAGGTTTTCTGAGGGTGGCTGAGGAGTCCCATATGTGCGAGAAAAAAGAATTTTTTTTTGGAATTTTTAGCGCGGTTAGCTGCCGGTACGCGAACCGGGTAGCGAACCGGGAAGCGAACATAAGTGAAAATTAGTGAAAAAAGGTACATTCGAAATTTTTAAAGAGTAATTATAGTTAAGGTAGCTCTGAAAAGAGCTTTTGGGTTCTGTGTAAGTTCTAGGTACTTATAAGTAGGTACCAATACACAGTCTTAAATTTTGTATGAAAACTCTGTTCCCCTCATCTGAGAAGTGCACGCCATCTCCTCTGTAGATATCTTGCATGTAGTAACGCAAGTTATTGTTGTAGATGCAGCCCATTCCTTGGTCTCTCATGTAAGCTGAAACAGACTTATTTACATGCTTCCTCAATTTCTCAATTTGTGGACAAAATTAATTGGACCACCTCCATTTTTGTCTTTGGCATATATTGGAATATACCAAGGCAGTTTGAGGAAAAAGTGCCATCAATTGCTCAAAGGTGTCCTTTAAAAGCATTTCCAGACCTACCCCAGTCAAGGTGCCCAAATCATTTCCTCCACAGTGCACTATTATGAGGTCAGGGTTTGGCAAATGCAAAAAGGTTTTCACCAATGGTATCAATTGGTGACATCTCAATCCTCTTTGCCCAATCCATTTGATTTCCACATTTTGTAAATTGAGGTTGTGTACATTTCTGTTATCAGCATACCTGTGAGTCCAGTGGATGTAGCTATGTCCAAGAATCCAGATAGAAAACATGGCGAGAGGAGGTTCTGCTGCAGTCAGATGAAGTGTGGGAATGAAATGGCAGTTGAAACAGTGGAGTTTGTAAAGAAAAAAAACTGTGGAGTTTGAGTGCTAATGATTCATTAGCAGTGATTGGTGGATTTCCATTGCTGAAAACAGAAAGTTAGGGTGCATGGATGTGTTCTTTGAAAGATGTAATTTGAATGGTTAATACAAAAATGATTTTAAGAAACACTGCAGTGGATTAGCAGGTGTAGTGAGAGTTCATAGTTCATTTGAAACATTGTTGTGTGAACTTGTAAACATGAGAGGTCTGTCAGGAGGTAGTTGCTATGGAAAAAGGGCAGAGGGGGGAAGGGTGTTGATTTGAAAAAAGTGAGGGAAGAGTTTTGATTGGGTGACATGAGAGATATGTGTCATGAATATCAGCATTTCTGTGCCTTTGTTGGTTCCAGGCTCTGGAGTGCATACCTTTTGCTCTGCTTTTGTAAAATTGGTGTGTTTCTGAGACTGTTTTGAAATTCAAAAAGCATTTGCTAAGGTGAGATATGGTTCCTTTACTTTAGAAAGAGACTAGTATGCTTTTTGGAGAAAATAAGGAAGCCAGCTGCTTTTAAAATGATGTTTTGTGTCAAGTGTTTGCGTTATGTTTTCCAAGAAGATTTTGCTTCTTTTACAAATTGTAATTGGTGATAATGTGAAATATTAGTACTGACAAGGTGTGGTTGTACATAGGAGCTGTGCTGTGTTTTCAAATTATGACCAGAAAATCGTTTTTAAGGAAAAGGAATGCTTTTTAAATTTATGAGAATTTATTTACTTGCGATGTGACTCCTGCAATGCGTCGCTTTTGCGGAACAGATGCATGATGCATCTGTGTTGTTTTTGCCCCATGGTGCTCCACAGTGTACATGTTAAAAGTGATGCATAAGTGGTACAAGGGCCTTGTAAATACACCCATATGTGTGCTTGGTCATTTTAAGTCACTCCCCCCTGGGAAAAGGGTCTTCTAAATATGTCCTCATGTGTGCTTTGCAATTTTAAGACACTTCTCTCTGGTGCAAGTTCTTTGTAAATACGCCGTTATGTGTGCTTGGTCATTTCAAGTCACTTCCCTCTGGTGCAAGGCCAGGGCCTTGTAAATACGCTCTCATGTGTGCTTGGCCATTTCAAGTCACTTCCCCCTGGTGCAAGGTCCTTGTAAATACGTTCCCATGTGTGCTTGGCCATTTCAAGTCACTTCCTCCTGGTGCAAGGGCCTTGTAAATACGTCCCCATGTGTGTTTGGCCATTTCAAGTCACTTCCCCCTGGTGCAAGGGCCTTGTAAATACGCCCCCATGTGTGCCTGGCAAATTTTGATTTGATTGCTTGAGTTACATAGCCATGTTATACGTGATGGAAAAAAGGGTGCAAGGGCCTTAAAAAACGCTTACCTGTGTATTAGGGCATTTTAAGTCAGTTCCCCATGAATGTAGGTATATAATTGTTTTACATAAAAGGTTTTAAAACGTTTTTTGAAATCAATTAGGTTTCTTGATATGTACTGCTAGTGTTTCATAGGTTGTTTGGGGCATATTTACAAGGCCTTTGAGTCCCTTTGATGTTATTTTTCCCATTTTAATTTAAGATATTTCCCCGTGGTGCAAGGTCCTTGTAAATACGCCCCCATGTGTGCTTGGCTAATTTAAGTATTGATAGGGTGTGCTTCTACATAGGACATAGACTACACCTGCACAATGAGATAACTAAGCTGAAGAAATACAGGTGATGTGATTGTTAAATGTGCAAAAATATTTGTACGTTTTTCAATTATATCACCTGTGTTTCCTAACATTATGAATCACATTGTGCAGATGAGGTTTAGGCGTGTTCAGGGAGATAGAGGAGGTCTAGCCTTTGTTCAAGAGTGCAGTGGATTCACTTCATTGATAGGCCTGCACATGTATTATCACCTCTGTACTCTTCAACAATCCTAAATTTCATCTGCAACCCTGAGTAGGCCTCACCTCAAACAAACCTCTGGATAGGCCACACCATATCGCCATCCTGGACCAATCATTTAAAATGTTAGGGGCAAATTTATGATGGCTGTGCGCCTCTTTTGTGCTGCTGTTGCGTCACTTTTATAATGCAGCAGTGATTTACAAGATGTACCATGTTGCAATATAGCAGCCGCGGGCCGTGGAGGGAGTTACGGTGGGGCAGGGAAGCGGGGAGGGAGAGGGGCAGGGTGGAGGGACCTAAACACTGGCATATGGATTATTGCAGGTAAGTACACAATTTAACGTGCGTCAGGTTTCATGTGGGCGTTTTGTTGCAGGGTGGGCAGTCATTTGCATGAAAGCCCTGTAAAACGAACACAGTAAAATTAAGAAGATTTCACTGAATCATCTTTATGGCATTGCTGAATCAAATCCTTACTGTTATTGATTTACTGTTTGGTAATAGTGGTTAATAAAATGTTTTATTATATTTTACCACAGATTCAACAGCAGATCATTTCGAAATTAGACAATGCCGTCTAAGGATAGAATCCGAAAGGCTACAAAACGTCAAAGACAGCAGATTACTAAATGCTTGCAGCAGTCCTCTACAATAAAATCTCGTCAAGTCACGAAGAAAGCTCCGGGTAAGAGAATGAAATCATTCCTTAGAAACATTTGTAGAAACAAAAGTATAACTACAGAACAAGTTTTAGTCCAGAAAAAGAGTGCCAATTTATACGGAAAGGAAAGGCCAATCAAAAATGTTACTGGTAGAACAGGAGATAACTCTGTGCATGGCAGTAGAAGGAAAAATCAGTTTAGGGACATTCGTAGACGAATGTTCCGCAACAGGATAATTGGCAATTTGTTAAAAAATTTAAAGAAAGGTCCACAGAAAGTGGCTTTTTATAAAAGAAAGAAAAATGTAGAGAAAATTATTGATCAGGCTTTTGAAATTAAGCGAAAGTTATTTATTTTGGTAATCAATAGAATTAGGAAACTAAACAAGGTAATTTATGATTTCAAATCAAATAGTAGATGGAAGAGAGTAGTTAATCGAAGTAATTTTTGTGAAGTTTTCTCAGGAGAATGGATGCATAGTTCAAGTTGTGAGGCATTTTTCAATGAGGAGAGTTACTTTCAGGACAATGAATTGGTGCATGCAGTTGACACCAGTGGTCGAGCTTATGAGGTGAAAGATGGTTGTCCGGTTGAAAAAGAAAAACTTGTGTCAACAGAGGCAGAAGAGGTGTTAGGTAATGAAGTTTTAGGGAGACGTCCTAAGGGACCAGTGTATACCTGGAAGTGTAGTTCTATTTGCAGTGTGCGACAGGATTCCATCAATTTTCTTTGTGATTTTGTAAGGACATTTAATAAGAAAAGTTTAAAACAGAAAATAAAATTGTTGCAAGAATTAGATCCTTGCAGAGTGAGAGAAGTGACAGGTTTGCATGGTCATTCCCTGGCTTGTCTTTCCAGGAGAGTATGCCAGAGTGTTTTTCATCATTTCAGGATGCTAGCAGTGCATCATAGTAAAGTGAGGAAATTAGTTAGAATGTTGTATTATGGTAAGAGTCCAGCAATTATGCTTAAACAATTATGCACTGCTCTTTTGCATGGTTCTGAAGTAGATGTGAAGAATATTTGTGAAGAAATTGAGTTTTGTTACTTTACAAGTAAAGAGGAGAATGTTGAAATTGACCCAGAAGAAGAAGGTAATGTGGAAGCTAGTTTACAGGTTTCCAGTACAGATAATTTTCAAAAGGAAATTGCCACGTTTCAGGTGAAATCAAGTGAGAGGCCTAATTTCACTTGTGTGTGTTGTCGACGCACTTATTATAAGAATCAGACTAAGTTAGTGGATTTATATGCGAAAAGTGAAAGGGAAAATAATAGTGAATGGAAGGATTTTGCAACATACTTAATGGTAGAAAATTGTTTTGATTTGGGTTTGGATCAACGTGTGTGTACTTATTGTTGTAACAAATTAAATCAAAACCGGATGCCTGCTAGAGCGGTTCATAATAATCTGGAATTGGTTGACATTCCTTCTGAATTGAAGGATTTAAATACTTATGAATTTATTTTGATTCAAAGTGTGCATCTCTTTCAGGCTATTGTAAGAAAGGAGCCAAAGACAGGGAAATTGCCTCCATCAGATTTACAGAGAGGATTAAAGGGAAGAGTTGTTTATTTGCCTCTAGATTAAAAAAAAAAATATTAATACAATTGGAGTACAGAAAGTGGAAGAGGAACCTCTGGTTATCTTAGTTAATGGGGTTCCGACAAAGAGTAAGAAAATATGGCAAGATTTAGTGGATGTTAGGAAAGTCAAAAAGGCAACATTGTATTTGAAGAAAAACAATAAGTACTACAAGAATGTATATGTTGCAGAAGAGGAAGTAAGTGAAGAAGAGGATAGCGATTTGTGTGCTGGTCAAATTGAAAAAGTAGAACCCTCTAAAAATGAAGAAATATATGAACATTATAGTGTTCATCCTTTGCATTCTAAGGAAGTCATGGGGAATGCTATTGAGTTGTTTCAAATGAAACAAGCCAAAGGGAGTCCCATTAGTGTTTGGGAGGAAAGTTTGGAAGCTCGGTGTTTCCCACAGCTATTTCCAACAGGTCAAGGAGGAAGATATGATGAGCGACCTGATCAAATTCCTGCTTCGGAATACCGGACTTTACGACTGTATGCAGAAGATCCTAGGTTTCGTCAATGCATTCCCTATTTGTTTCATCTACTGTTTGAAAGCGATCTGTCTGGACTGTCATATCAGTGAACCACATCTTGAAAAGTGGTGTACAGATGCAAAACATCTCGGCAAGTGACTTTATGGATAAAGTCAATGTGCAAGATAGTATTTTGGATTCTCACCTGATTAATCTCATGGCGTGTCAGCGTGGTACAAATGAGTACTGTTAACGTCGTCATGGTGATTTAAAATGTATGCTGAGGAACTTAGGAACTGCCACATGGTTCCTCACTCTCACCTGTGCCGAGTATGGTTGGGAAGACTTACTTGAATTTCTACGAGAGGCAAATGGAAACATTGAAAATATCGAATTCAAGACACCCGGAGAACTGTGCTCTTTGGATCCAGTGAATGCATGCAGGTACTTCAATCAGAGATTTGAAGCTATGATGTCTTTCATCATGAACAAGAAAAATCCACCTCTTGGAGAGGTGTTGGATTTCTTCTGGAGAAAGGAGTACCAAGCAAGAGGTGCTCCTCATATACATATGCTGCTGTGGATCAAAGATGCTCCCTAATTTGGAACAGATCCAGATGACTTAGTGATGAGTTTCATAGAACAGTATTCTACATGTGCTGTTCCAAAGACAAAGGAAGACAAAAGTCTAAGAGAACTAGTTTTACGGTTTCAAAGCCATCGTTGTGGAAAGTACTGTCGTCGTAAATTCAGAAACAAGAACAAGTACTATACAAAATGTCATTTTGGATTTCCACAATCGGTGATATCTAAAGGAAGAGTGAACAATTTGATGTCTTCTCTGCGACATAATGTGACGAGGAAATCACCCAAAAATACATACAATTTGAAAAGGAACGAAGAGTCCAAGTATATCAACGACTACAACCCAGTGATTTTGTCCATGTGGAATGCTAACATGGATATACAGTTTGTGGCTGATAACTGTATGGCTGTGGCTCGGTATATGACATCTTACATCACCTAAAAAGAAAAGACAGAATTGAAGGATATGTGGGAGGACATTTCCCATGAAAAGAGCCTCAGTAAGAAGTTGTACAGTTTCAGTCTGAAGATGTTGTCGCATCGAGAAATCAGAGCTTACGAATGTTCTGACCGGTTGTCTTCAGCAAGTCTTTATGCCAAATCCAGGAGTATCATTTGGGCGAGTCTTGGTCTTGCTGCAACGCGTAATCGAGTTCTGAAACCTGTACGGGAAATTGAGTATTTGGCGGAAAAGGAGCCAAACAGTACAGATATTTTGAAGACCAACATGTTGGATACATATTATCCAAATAGAAGCAGTCACCTCGAGAATGTTTGTCTGTATGAGGTTCTACAAAATTACATATTCAAAAGGAACATCAAAGAAGATATTGATAAAGGAGTGTATGCTGTAATTGGAAGTGAGGGATGTCTGGTCAAGCAAAGAAAATGCCAATTGGTAAATCATCGAAAATTGAGTGGTGAATCTCCTGAAAGAAAAGAGTTTTTCTATTTAGCTCTTTTGCAACTTTTCAAGCCTTGGCGTGCAGAAGAAGAACTGCTTGGAGATTTCCTCTGTTATGAAGACTCTTTCAATGCAGCCAAAGAGACCATAGAATGTCCTGTTTTTCCAAAATATCTAGAAATGTTGAATGCGGAAATCGAGCAGGAAGCAACGATTGCAGCCGAGATTGCTAGAGACAGTTCTCAGGACAGTCAGAGTTCTGTTTCATTGAGTCAGGATCCACTAGGAGGACCAGTTATCGGAAATGAAGCTGCCACTGCTATGATTGAAGTGGAAAGAGCCATGGCACATGCTCAGGAGGATGCGGTTAACTTAGAAGACTTGGAAAGACAACTCAACGTTGAGCAGAGGAAAATATATGACGAAGTTACCAACCAAATTGATCATGGATTAAGTCATGAGAAGAAAGAGTGCTCATGTACGTTGTTGAAGACTGTCCGACTGTACGTGAGTGGAGAAGCGCGAACTGGAAAAAGTTTCCTCATTAAAGCAATTTCATGTTATTTGCAGAAAAGGACTGAGTCATCGCTGTCTTGTGTTGTCACTGCTCCAACTGGACTGGCAGCACATAACATTAAAGGTATTACTTTGCATCGTCTACTGATGATGCCAGTGGAGCATGATAACAAATTACAATACCACAAGTTATCTGGAGATGCTTGTTGTGAAGTTTCAAGAGTCTTGAGGAAAATGAAACTTCTTATCATTGATGAAGTAAGCATGGTTTCCAATGTCATGCTTGCCTTTGTGCATTTGAAAATGCAAGAAGTTCTCAAAACAGAGTATGATGTGTTATTTGGTGGCAAACACATCATTGTTTTCGGTGATCTTCTGCAGCTGACACCAGTAAAAGGACAACCTGTGTTCAAAATGCTCACGCATGAAGATACCAGGAAGTGCCTAGGGAGTATTGGCAACGTCAATATATGGTTAAACTTCAATTATGCTGAACTGCGTGAAAATATGCGTCAAGCGAAGGATGAAGATTATAAGAATATTCTACAAGATGTTAGAATTGGAAAAGTGAACGAGCATGGGAAAGAAGCTTTACATGCACGATTACTGTCAAATTTGTATCCAGAAGAAGACGTTGTGCCTGAGAATATTTTTTGGAAAATTACTGAGAAGAAATCTGGAATATGTTTGATGCCAACTCCTGCAGAATGTGCTATCTTCAACAACAAAATGTTGCATTTAGAAAACCAAGAGATTGTGAAACTGGAAGCTATTGACAGAGTAGAGCATATGGGAGCAACAATTATTTTGTCTGAGAATTTGAAATCTAAATTGGATTCATTAGAGAAGACTATATCTAAAACTGCAGGTTTTGAAAAGACTGAATGTGTGCTTAAATTGTCGTATAATTTTAAGAAGGAATTTACATGTTGAAAAAGGTCTGGTAAATGGATCAATGGGTAATGTGGTTGATTTTGAGAAATACAGAAATAGAGATGGAATTGAATTTTTAAAAATTAAATTTGATGGCATTGAGGAAGTACAGCTAATTGGTCGTTGCACAGCTAGGTTTCTGCTTGTAAAAGACTTATATGTTCGCCGTAAGCAGTTTCCTGTTTGCTTGGCATATGTGGTGACAATCCATAAATCGCAAGGTTTAAGTGTAGACAGTGCATTGGTGAATATTGGCAGTTCTGTGTTCAAGGAGGGTATGGCATATGTGGCATTGTCACGAGTCAGAACTTTATCGGGATTGTACTTGATTGAGTGTGATGTCACAAACATTTGTGCGGACCTAGATTGTGTTAAGGAATACAATAGGTTAAGAAAAGAGTATGCGCCACATTTGCCTCAATATCCTTTGTTTGAGAAACGTGTGGTAGGCCGGAAAGGAAGAAATGTGACCAATAGTTGGGAGGTTGTAGCAAAAAGACAAAAAGTCGATGAACCTGAAATTATAAGCAGAAAGAAAAAGGATTCTGTTGAAGATGTTGTTGGTTTTCAATTTGAAAACAGTTCTGGTGTCAACTGCTATGCTAATGTAGTTGTTAATGTTGTCTTTTCTCTAGAAACTTTAAAAGAACAGATTGTGATCAATTCGGATCAAAGTTTTTGCTGCTTGCTGAATTCTGTGTTAGAGAAATGTAGCACTGATAGAACAAAAATCGAAAGTGTGTCTGAAATTCGAAATCTGTTAGACATATGTTCAGGTCAAACGCAATTCTCTCAAAATATTCAGCAAGATTGTCAAGAGTTTTTAATGTATATGCTTGATGTATTACAAGATGAAGGTGTAGATGTAGATCACCTGTTTGGCCTTTCTTATCAATGGCAGCATGACTGCGAGAACTGTAGGCTATCAAGTACTAGTAGTGTAGACTCAGAAAGATTTATATATTTAACTTTGCCAGACAGTAAATCAGTGTCCTTTAATAAGCTAGTAAAATCAGCCGATCACAACATGGAGTGTAGCCAATGTAAGACAGCAATGCTGTCCACATTATTTATACGAACATATGGCCAGTATGTCATTTTAATGTTCCAACGATGTAGGCCTGATGGAACGAAATTGACAACTTTAATTAAAAATTTTGTGGCTTCGCAGTTGTCAATATCAGGAAGGACTTTTGTAACTGCAGCAATTATATATCATGACGGCCCTTCAACAACATCAGGACATTACACAGCTTATTTAAAGTCTAGAAATGGCTGGTCATTCTGCAATGATTCTGTTTTAATTTTTAAAAAAAATTGCCTTTTGACCTTAAAAATTCTTACCTGGTGTTTTTAAAACCAAAATTTTAGGGAAAGAATCTCGGGATTTGTTCTGAGGAATTTCAAGAGGTTATAATGGCTCCTACTCTATATGGCCTTGTGGATAATTGTAGCACAGAGCGAAAACTGTTTGTGTTAATAAGCTAATTCAAGCAGTAGATCAAAACAAGGAGTAGAGGAAATGTAAGTCTGCAATGCTGTCCACATTATTTCTAGAAACTTATGGGAGAAATGTCATTTTACAATTTCAACTACATAAACTGGATGAAAATAAGTTGTCAAGTCTAATTAAAAATGTTTTGGCTACATAGTCATCGATTTCAGGAAGAACATTTGTAACTGCAGCTATTATATGTTATGATTGTCCTTTGACAACATCAGGATATTACACAGCTTATTTGAAATATAAAAAAGGCTAGTCTTTCGTCAATGATTACCATTTTAGTATGAAGCAATGTTGCCTTTTGACTTGTTTTCAGAAGTGAGAATTTAGGGTAGGTAACTGGATTATAATGATTGTAGGTGTTGCTGTAATTTAGTGTGCTGCTTTAAATTGCTTTGTATTTCTTTAAACGATGGAGCTTATCTTTCAGAAAGTGTCGGGCAGAAAATAGTAACAGCACAACAGAGTATAAGCTGTTCATAGGACATCCTTTGACGTCAGAGAAAGTAAGTTACTTTAGAGGAGTTCTGATTTCAGATTGATTATATTTTATGGGTTTTTTAAACACAATCATTTTGATTGTGTTTTTTTCCCCCGCTGTTATATGATGAATACCTTCAACTCACTGTTTTCAGTGAAATTTGATATATTCTGAGAACAGCAAAAATAAACCTTTAAATATGTTTAATTAATTTTGTACTTTGAATTGTGATTTTTAATATGTATTCATCTTGTCTCATGCTCATTCATCTTTTACTACCTTCTAATAATTTAAAAATGTTTGTTCTTTCTTACACAGATTAAAAGTATAAAAATAACAAGTGACTAAATTAACGAAAATTATAAGGTAAGTGTTTAGTACTATTTACGTTACATCTCTATCACATTTAACTTTTATTAGTTCCACTGCTTCATTTCTTTAACCCTCAACTTACTTATACTACTCTTTCCAATCCTTTTCTCAGTTCCTCTTTCTACAGTATCTGTGTGTTACTCCCTCTATTTGTCTTTCTTTTAACATTACTCTCTGTTTACTTACTCTTCTTTTTAAAAAAAATCTTTTTTTTTTAGTTCGCTTCCGGTTCGCGTACCGGCGCGCGAACCGGGAAGCGAATCAAAAGAAATAGAGGTTGTCAAAGTGCTAAACATTCTAGCAAATTCTTATAAAGGGGAGGTAGTTCTGAAAAGAACTTTTTTTATTTTTGTTGTTTTATATTTTTTTTATTATTTTTCTGAACATTTTTTTTTTTTTAGTATTTTTTGAACGGTTTTATATTTTTTTTGTTTTTTTGGGGGGGGAAATGAAAATGATTCGTTATGAAGGGCTCAACAGGAGCAACAAAAAAAAAAGATAATTTATTTTCGGGGGCGTTTGGGACAATGATGATTATCAATAGCTAAATTGATTAAATGTATGCTACTCTCTCTGTAGCAAATGAGTTGTCCACAATGAATACAGACATGTTTTATGCTCCCAAATTTCATTTGAATATTTGGGACTATGTCGCTCGCCTCTGGTCCCGTCACTGCCTCTTCATTGGTGGATGTACTGGCCACAGGTCGGGGGTTATCCACCAGATCACGTACTTGAGCAGCACTGTAGTTGATAGGGTGCCACCTTTCCATTTGGCGATGCATGGTATAATTACCATAACTGTATTTTTTTTCTGTTCCTCTGGACAGTTCATTTTTACAAATCAGGCAAGTAACATACCGGGCATTAACCTTTTTTGTCCCTGGGGAAAAGAAAAAATTGCCATATATAATTTGGTTTGACATGGGACCTCCTTGGCTGTTCAGGTAAAAACATCCCAGTCCCTTGCACCTCTTCCTCTTCTTCCTCCTCTTGTTGGAGGATGACCTGAGAAGGTGGTCCTCTCTTCCTAGGAGGTGGTGGTGGTGGTGGGGGTCCACCAGCTGCAGCAATCATTGAAGCCATTTGTAAGGTAGTCAATGTAGGTCTTTCTCTCATAAAAATGAAAGTCAGAGTGAGGAAAAAAGGTGGGACTTTCATCATTTGGGAAATAAAAATGTTCTAAACCAATGAAAAGTGTTATTTTAAGGTCATATGACCAAGCCTTCCATCATTAGGAAACTAAAAGTAAAATGAACCAATGGAAAGTTTTATAAACAAGTCACATGACCTGTTATGCTTACGTTACGCGCTCCGCGCCGCGCCCCGGATCGCTTCCGGGGCGCTGCGGTTCGCGCCTCGGTTCACGCTCCGGAACACTTCCGGGTGCGCTAACGCGGCGCGTCATAAGATGCACGCGACAACACGATACGTCGCGCTTACGCGACGCGTCACGATGTTGTTTTCTAACGCGGCAGTTGCGCAAAAAGAACGTTTACCGGTTCGTGGACCGAGTCGCGGCACCAAATTGAGGTAACGCTAAGCTACCCGGTTCGCCGACCGGGAGCGAAACAAAAAATAAATAAAAAAAAATAAATACATACAATAGAGGCCAACCTAATTAGACTAAAGAATGTCTTTAAAAGGGCCCCGCGGGGCAAAAAAAAAATCTTGTTTTCTTTGCGTGGGGTGCATAACACATTCACATTGAGATAGGCATGACGGGTTACAAAGGGGACGAAAGTCTGCACTACCTATCCTTCACTATCTGCAAAAACTAAACAGAGTATTGCGACTCTGTGCTTATTTGTGAATAGAGAATCACCCAAAGAGAACAAATTCCGAACAATCATAGGCTATTGGCAGTGGGCTGAGAGGCCATGACACACAAAATGGCTGTTACTTACGTGCATGATGGGGCCTAAAAGGGACTAGATGGCGTGGCCACTGTTTCGCGACTTTCACTTTACTTTCAACAGTGGCTGTGGTGAACATAAATGAACGCTGCTTATGTATACCTAATTTTAGTCATTTTCCACAAAAAAGCTTTTGATATTTGCTATTAAAAAACCATTGAAATTCACTGAAAAAACCATAGGTTATAGACCATATATAGTTAGGAATTAGCATTTACAAAACCTTGAAAATTCACAGAAAAAACCATAGGTTATAGACCATATATAGTTAGGGATTAGCATTTACAAAACCTTATTTTACTCGCACAAAACCATTAGAATTTGCATATATAGTTAGTTGCACTAACTATATATCGCGCACCCGCAATCCACTGCTGATGATGTCACATATTACATCATTCATGACATGGTCAGTGACATCACTGATGACATCTCAAATGACATCACTGATGACATCTCAAATGACATCACTGATGACATCACTGATGACATCTCATTTGACATTACTGATCACATCACTGATGGCATCATTCATGTGATTATACGATGAACCTCTTCAGACTCTAATATAACCTTAGATACACTCAGTGTAAACAGACACTCACAGACTGTCACTCATCCATGGAGTTACTCACACACCTAGTCAGTCATGCAAAGAATCAATCACACCTCCATTTCCTCAACTATACAGTTATACACACCTTACTTATTCAAACATATACTAGCACATATTTACTCTCTTATACAATCCCTGATACAAGTTCACAATGATCCATACAGCCACTCACACATTCACTGTCTCTTATGCACAGTTATTATTTTTATATGTCAACTCTCACATGTACTGTGTTTTACATATGCACTTACTTTGACATGTAGCACCGAGATATCCATTCACTCACCAATACACTCATGCACACAGTCAACTGCCCATACAGCTGTTTCCACATGCACTTTTGAACCCATACATCTAGTGAATCAACTGCTCACACATCTATGCACAGAGTCATACACCTCCCAGCCACCCACACACACACTCAGTCTCCGATACAAATACTTGGGCAACCAATCAATAACCCATATAGTTACTCATATAGCTACTGATCAACACATGCAGCAGTTTACAGAACAACAGACATAATGATGCACAAATTAAGACAGTTTAGTCACTAACCCATGCACTCAGTGAGACACATTTAATCACTCACTCATACAGTCAGTCATGCACCTACTAAATCCTTCATCCAGACACTTATACATCCACTCATTCTTCAATATGTAAGACATATTTTAACTTTACAGAAACATACAGTCACTGGATGATGTCATCAGTGATGTCACTGACCATGTCATGAATGATGTAATATGTGACATCATCAGCAGTGGATTGCGGGTGCGCGATATATAGTTAGTGCAACTAACTATATATGCGAATTTCAATGGTTTTGTGCGAGTAAAATAAGGTTTTGTAAATGCTAATCCCTAACTATATATGGTCTATAACCTATGGTTTTTTCTGTGAATTTTGAAGGTTTTGTAAATGCTAATTCCTAACTATATATGGTCTATAACCTATGGTTTTTCCAGTGAATATATATATATATATATTAGAACCTGCTTCCCATCCACCTTCAATAGCTGGACACAGAAAACGGCACACCAGGAAAATTCAGCACAAATCCTTTATTGTGCACTTATAGAACAAGGACGACGCGTTTCGGCGTTAGCCTTTATCAAGTTACCACCATTTTGTTTTCAGACATATTTAAGTCCGTTTTCCATGACAAAATCATAAAGATAGAAAACATATTATCGGTTTCTTTCAGACACAAAATCATATAACAACAATATTCGGTACATTTTGTTGGTAAGATCTTATATCTACATATATACAATTATACATTTACAAATTTGCATTCAACACATCCATGATGTTACTATTTGTACGGGTTGCCGTTACCTACTCCAATAAACCATGTGACTGATTCCTGTCAAGTGATGGTTATCGACCTCTGTGTAGCTGGGAAATGTAGTATCCCGCCACGTGCGTGCGCGGTGCGATACTGCTCTCAGATGTAGGATAGTGGTGCACCGTATATGAGTTTCGGCTATTCGTACATATTCTGTATTGTTAAATGTGTTCTCGGGGGCTCCCTGAGTTTGATACAGTGTCTGGGGTGTTCACACTGCCATGGATGGCGGAAAGGAGTTAGGTGGTATGTCATACGTTCAAGTGCTTATAATGGGAAGTGAGGAAATGGTGACCTTATAGTGTGAGTGTGTAATGTTGTGACCAATAATAAAGACTGGAAATGAAAAGTATATTTCCACTCAGGAGTGACTAGTGTATGGCTTAACATTCATAATTTTCTGACCCTGAGGAAACGCTAACGTTTTCGTGGCAGCACCACAATTGTGGGTTGCTATGCGCAGCCTGGGCGCGATAAGGCTGAGGTATATGGGTAAGCCAGTTCTTAAAAGTGCTAGTGATATAAAATTTTATTACAGCACTCATCATTCACGAGAGAGCTTATTCCTGTCCCTGACAACTTCATATACCTATATGTGAGGATAACTTCTCCCCACAATTAAGCCCCTTGGGGGTCTTACAATCCAGGTCTATGATGTATCTGGATTCTTTGACTCTCAACTGTGTTTCATAATCCCCACCACGTGTATTCTTGGGGATTTTGTCGATGCCAAAGAATCTTAAACTGCCGTTGTTGCTGTTGTGTTTTTCCTCGTAGTGGCGAGCCATCGGGTAATTATGATCCCTACTGGTGATGGCACGTAAGTGCTGTAGGATCCTCACCTTCAGTGGGTGTTTGGTGCTGCCTACGTATCGGAGGCCACAAGGGCACTCCAACACGTAGACAGCAAACTCAGTGTTGCAGTTGATTTGTTGCCTAATCTGCTTTTTTTGTCCTGTGCCGATTAGAAAATCCTTACAGGATTTGTCATTGCGATCCGCTTTGCAGCTACCGCAGGTAGTAAATCCGAAAGGTATGGGGGGCCAGTTTACCCGGGATCTGTTTTCTGGATAGCTTTGGACCAATTGATCCCTGAATGATTTTGCTCTACGGTAAGTAACTTGTGGTCCCTGTCCTACATATGTGCCAATGATAGGGTCTGTAGTGAGTAGATTCCAGCAACACTGAGTTTGCTGTCTACGTGTTGGAGTGCCCTTGTGGCCTCCGATACGTAGGCAGCACCAAACACCCACTGAAGGTGAGGATCCTACAGCACTTACGTGCCATCACCAATAGGGATCATAATTACCCGATGGCTCGCCACTACGAGGAAAAACACAACAGCAACAACAACAACGGCAGTTTAAGATTCTTTGGTCCTCGACAAAATCCCCAAGAATACACGTGGTGGGGATTATGAAACACAGTTGAGAGTCAAAGAATCCAGATACATCATAGACCTGGATTGTAAGACCCCCAAGGGGCTTAATTGTGGGGAGGAGTTATCCTCACATATAGGTATATGAAGTTGTCAGGGACAGGAATAAGCTCTCTCGTGAATGATGAGTTCTGTAATAAAATTTTATATCACTAGCACTTTTAAGAACTGGCTTACCCATATACCTCAGCCTTATCGCGCCCAGGCTGCGCATAGCAACCCACAATTGTGGTGCTGCCACGAAAACGTTAGCGTTTCCTCAGGGTCTGAAAATTATGAATGTTAAGCCATACACTAGTCACTCCTGAGTGGAAATATACTTTTCATTTCCAGTCTTTATTATTGGTCACAACATTACACACTCACACTATAAGGTCACCATTTCCTCACTTCCCATTATAAGCACTTGAACGTATGACATACCACCTAACTCCTTTCCGCCATCCATGGCAGTGTGAACACCCCAGACACTGTATCGAACTCAGGGAGCTCCCGAGAACACATTTAACAATACAGAATATGTACGAATAGCCGAATCTCATATACGGTGCACCACTATCCTACATCTGAGAGCAGTATCGAACCGCGCACGCACGTGGCGGGATACTACATTTCCCAGCTACACAGCGGTCGATAACCATCACGTGATAGGAATCAGTCACATGGTTTATTGGAGTAGGTAACGGCAACCCGTACAAATAGTAACATCATGGATGTGTTGAATGCAAATTTGTAAATGTATAATTGTATATATGTAGATATAAGATCTTACCAACAAAATGTACCGAATATTGTTGTTATATGATTTTGTGTCTGAAAGAAACCGATAGTATGTTTTCTATCTTTATGATTTTGTCATGGAAAACAGACTTAAATATGTCTGAAAACAAAATGGTGATAACTTGATAAAGGCTAACGCCGACACGCGTCGTCCTTGTTCTATAAGTGCACAATAAAGGATTTGTGATGGATTTTCCTGGTGTGCCGTTTTCTGTGTCCAGCTATTGAAGGTGGATGGGAAGCAGGTTCTAATCTAGTGTGGCGGCTGCTGCTACCAACGGCACCAGCGTTGCTAGGTCGAGGATCGTTTTTGCAGCAAATTTGGAGATATATATATATATATATATATATATATATATATATATATATATATATATATATATATATATAATTAGTAGCTTTGAAATGTGACAGAAGAATTATTATATTAATTCCGGATTAGGATGTACTAAATGTGGAGCTGATGAAGGGGAATTCATAGAAGGTCTAATATAAATGTGAGATGTGCTAGCGAGTAAAGTAACCACTTCCAACCTAGTTTAGGACCAAGTGAGTGTCCTGTCTGAAGGCCTTTAAGAAAATAGTGCCTTGAGGCTGTAATTAAAACCTGTGGCGTAACAACACATGTAACAGGGGTGTCCTCATGGGAGGTTACAAGTAGAGACACAGTAGTACTAAGGAGGGACTACTAAGCCTGATGACCAATGAAAACCCACCATTTACAACGGACAGGTACAGGAGCCAATTAAAAAGATGGGCGGAAAGTAGGCGGAGCTTTATGCCCATATCCTGAATACCAGAAGTATAAACACATCAATACAGTGGGACACAATCCAGCATCCTACATAAACACATGACAAGTACACTTTAAGACAGGAACATATCAGGCAAGAATGGGTAGCTTGTGGAATATTGAACACAATTTCTAACAAGCTTGAGCAAACAGTAAATACACTTTTTTTATCAGATTCAATTAATGTGCAAATTGTTTACAGTAATGGTACAAGCCTGAATAATTAGAGATTGCCTCTGGGAAATGAGGAGAAGTGAAGGAGATTTGGGAGCGTCTAATACAGACAGTAAAACATTGTGCTGTTCAGGGGGTCAGGGACCAGCCCTGCTATAAAGCAACCGCACTGTGATATTGACAAGCGAAATAATCTAAGCGGTACAGGCGTGAGCAAGGTCAAAAGGCCTACAATTGTATATAGAGCGAGTGCCCGCATCGCATATGAGGTGACGCTCGCTCGTATCATTCATTCCAGGATGGTGACGAGTGAATCAATCTGGGCGGTACAAGCGTGAGCAAGGTGAAAAGACCTACATATATGTATGGGCCAGGTGCCCGCATCGCATTTAAGGTGAAGCTCGCTCGCAAGGGAAAATTGACTAACCTCAATTAGGCTTGCGGAAGGTTAATCTGCCATCACATTTGATGGCGGAGGCCAAATTATTAGCATTTACTGTGAAAGTTCAAAAACTAAGCGGAAGATAACGGAAATACTGGATAACATCTGGCAAACAAGGAAATAACTCCGCGGGAATTCTCATATGAGGATGAATAACCTGGCGTTTAAACTGTGAAAATAAAAAGTTCCAAAGCAGCCAGTGGCGATGCACTACAGGGAAAAGGAGGGGAGGGATGAGGGAGGAATCATACGGACGGACTAGCAAGGAGTCTGGTGACTTGTGGAATCGTTAGCTATTTCACTTTCTAACGCTTCTATCTCTTTGATTTCTTCTTCGTGAATGCGTAATGCCGTCTCAATTAATAGGGCTTACCAATCATGTGAACATTTAGTGCCCACTCCATTAAATTGTAATAGGTACGATTTATCAAAAATAAATATAACTGGGATGTTTTTCAACTGTAAGCCGACATAGATAGTATTATTCTTGAGGTGTTCTAACACTACTTGGCCGTGTAGTTGGGTCCTAACATTTTTCTTTTTAAGTTGTTTCAATTTCTCAATTTTGTCAAGGTTATTAGCACAAGTAGTAGTTTGGCCTCCGCTCAGTAGCAAGGAATGTTCCAATAGTCTATTTATCTGTGCATCCGTATAACTCACCATATGCGGTTCTAACATCTCTGTATAAACAAACCCTAGAACAAAAGTGGAGCGGTGAATTCAACCCCTGTTAATCTATGTATTCAATAGCCCTCATTAGCAGAGCAATTCCACAAAGGAAACCGTACGCACATGACCAGGTGCACATAAGTTACAAAAACATAGGGGTAGCCCTAATCACCCTGCATCCTAAGGGCTAACCAAGGCAACAACACAACACAAGCTGAAATGGGGAAATAGATTTAAGCACTGCTATTCCATCAGAATGATTACTTCAATTAATCATTGTTTGAAATACAAATTTAAAGCATTCAAATCAAACAATAGACAATAAGACAATACAACAAATCACAAAATAGTCACTTTAAGTTAACCTAAAAACTCCTCTTCTTCCAAAATGTATAGAATGTAGGCTGTGCTATACATTTTTTGCACAATCACAACAACAGATAGTCTCTTGTGTCTGCACACGAACGAGAAGTAAAGATAATTTCTTCTGTTTTTTAATCTTGATATTGTTTTCAGAGTAATCAATACATAGATGTTATACTTCAAGAGACTTCTTAAGGCGGGTGTTGACGCGTTTCGGCCTTGACCTTTAGGCCTCTTTAGGACCAATGAAAGAAGGAACACCTGTATAAAGACATATTTGACTCATAAATTAATACACACATCAGGCCTAATCAAACATAACGTTAAGTGGCCTCATGTGTCAAACAACACCAAAACAGGACGTACCACCTGGATGTATCATATATACCAGCAATCGTTTGTTTGTGCTCTCTCTCGTGTGAATAAACGTGTCAATATGTTTTCTATGAATGTGTGTATGTGCATGTGTGGGACATGCATGATGTAGTAACATACATATATATGCATGAATGTGTGTGTATGTGCATGTGTGGGACATACATGAAGTAGTTACATACATCAGGGCAGCACTTTATGATCTTGCTTGACGCTGCCAATCCCATGTACAGTGTGGTGCCCTGGCAGCCCCTTTCACCCCAGGCCTGACTGGGTGAGTTGTGTCTTCCCTTTCATCCCAGTGTGTTCATGCGTCAGGTGGGAGGCTGGCTGATGAACCGCTTCAAAAGAGGTAATGAAAAAACAGTTGATGGACAGAATGCAAAAAAATGTCATACATTCACCCCAGTACAGAGATCTGGGCCTAAATCCATCGTTTTTTTGCACTCCACACCACCCCAGTTTCAGACATGGCCATGTGCAAATCAGCCTTGACCCTGTGCCTCATGGGAACAGTCCAGCCCGAACTGCCAAGCCATGTCTTCCCTGGACCGGAATCAAGCATCCTAGGACCGGTTTCTGGCTATCAGCCGTCCTCATTCAATAACAAAAAATCCCTGTACCCTGGATTAAAGTTAGCCACTGTCTCGTCGACATGAGAACAAAACTTGATGGGCCAATGCTTGGACTCCAACAACACCTCCTTTCAATTTAGGATTAGATATACATTCTCTAATGTCATATTATCCATATCAAACCGCTGTTTGTAAAAGTAAGTGGGAGATTCAGGGTAAGATTCAACTCGACACGTCCATTGATGCCTGTCCCACTGGAACAGTCCATCTATCCACACTCAAACCATCCAAATGTGAGAAGAATGAGAAAAAAAAACGTGTGGCGGAAAGGAAGGCACCTCACGGGCGAACAACCCTCTGGGATCTTGGCAGATGTTACCAATACTCGGCCCCCTTTCTCATCATTAGTTGCCATTCCTATTCCATTGGCTCATCAAGTTATGTTCTCATGTCGACGAGACAGTGGCTAACTTTAATCCAGGGTACAGGGATTTTTTGTTATTGAATCTTGTTGAGTGGAGGGCTATCCCATGTGTACCCATCTTTTCCCTCTGAGCTCCTTTGTGATTACATATCAGCCGTCATCAGCCAGGATAGCTTGACTCCAGTGATGTGGAGAGCACGGGACTCACGTCTGAGCATACCCGTCCCACTCGGGGTGACAAATGCAAAAACAGTTGATGGACAGAATGCAGAACAATGTCATACATTCACCCCAGTTCGGAGATCTGGGCCTAAATCCATCGTTTTTTTGCACTCCACACCACCCCAGTTCAGACATGGCCATATGCAAATCAGCCTTGACCCTGTGCCTCATGGGAACAGTCCAGGCCGAATTGCCAAGCCATGTCTTCCCTGGACCGGAATAAAGCATCCTAGGACCGGTTTCTGGCTATAACCGGTCCTCGGAAGCTTGTTTCCGGTCCAGGGAAGACATGGCTTGGCAGTTCGGGCTGGACTGTTCCCATGAGGCACAGGGTCAGACTGATTTGCATATAGCCATGTCTGAACTGGGGTGGCAGAGTGGGCTAAAGAACGGTGATGGATTAAACCCAGATCTTTTTTGACTGAGTGTTTTGATTGATTCAGATGCTCCGTCCATCACCACCCCCTTTTGTACCGTCAAAAGAGGTAATGTCAGCATGGAGAACCCTATGACACAGAGCTGTTTTAAGATGAGGGAAAAGTACGCAGTGGCCCAGGGCCCATCTATTAAGGAGACCCTTGGGAGAGTCATTGTCATCTCTCTACCACTCGCTCTAACAACCCCTACCTCTGGGCCACCTTTCTCGACCTCCGCTCCCTCTACCCCCACAGTTTCTCTAACACACCCCTCTCCCTGTGTCTCACTGCTGTTTTCATCTTCGTTCAAAGTATTTCTCCTTCATCAACTTCACCTTTCTTTCATCCTCATCTCTCTCTTATCTCTCCATACCACACCTGTCTCTCGCCCCTCTCTCTGTACCCTTCTCTTTGGCTCTCTACTTTCTACTTCTTCTCTATCTCTAGCTCAATTCTCTATTCCACATCTCTCTCACTACCTCATCTTTGCCCAACCTCTTTCTGTCTCTTCCTACCAAACCTAAGGGGAACATCCTTTACCACGAAACTCTAACAACGCGGTACCATTACAACGCAGGTTTTAAACAGAAGTTGTTACAATGACTTTCGCTGGAGGGCGCTCTAGGATAGGGAATAGTTTAATTTACTATCCAACACCTTCCCTACTATCCACGGGGACTGTAGTTGGAATAGTAAATTAAACTATTCACTATCACTGTAACGACTTGCGTTGTAAAACCTGCGTTGTAACGGTACGCGTGGTAATACCACGCGGTGTACTGTCATACATCTAAACCTAACAGTTTACTTCACCATGTATTCACCTTTCCAGGCTCTCTTTGTACCTTCTTTCTCACTACCTTTCACATTAACTCTCTTAATCTACCTCCACCTCTATGTCTTTACCTTCTCTCGCTTTATAATTCTCCTATGACTCTCTGCACCTTTCTCTATTTCAGTCCACCCACTTTACCTCTCTTCTCTCTTTCTCCCTCCCTGTACACCTCTTACTACCTTATTTCTCTTGATCCATCTCTTTGTCCACCTCACCCTCTCTATCCCTCTGTATCATACTACTTCTCTCTACCTCAGCTGCCTCCCTACTTAACGTTTCCTCTCCACCTCAACTTTCTTTGGAGTCCCTCAATCACACCTCTCTACTTCTGTCGCTCCCATCTTCTCTATCCAAATTGTCTCTTTAAAGTCTTATCTGTGTACCTCTAATACCGAGTCGCTAACCCATTTTGCGATTCAGTAATAGGTTATCAAATTGCAAAATGGGCCTTCGTACATAGAAAAAGGCTTTTTACTGGTGACAAATGCTGGCCCGATTCGCATTTGCGACCAGTAAAAAGCTATTTGCATGTGACCGTTAGTCCTGGATATTTGTTGCATTCACTAGTATTCCCTCATTCCCTGCTGCACACTGAGGCATTCACTACTGTACCCAGTGCAGCATTCACTAACTGATGCACACATCCACATCTGTTTGCTCACTCACTAATTAACTGCTGCACACTTTCACAGACATAAGTTCTGTCTTTCCTTCCTGTACTAACTTGTTCAGTTCAATGTGCATTCACCCCTGTACTCTAATACGAGTATGTACTCATCATTAATTCATTTACACTCATCATTCATTCATTTACACTCACAAATGTATTCCTGTACTTAGAGCATTACTCCAATGAGTGCCTGGGTGTATGAGGATCGTGAATGAGCCAACAAATTGTTCCATACATGCCCTAACTCACACATCCATACATTCTCATTTATTTTCTCATCCAACCGTACACACACACACTAAAATTGCTAGTAAATGCAGATTAATTCAAGAAAAAAAAAAGGCCAGACCTTTTGGCTTTGCCAAAGCTCGTACAGGTTGGGGGTTGATACTCAGGGTGAGTTTTGTCCCAAAGCTGTAACTGTGTTTGAGTGTTTCAGCCCCATATTTGGAGCCAGGACAGGATTTGGCTCTGGGCTGGTGTTCCAGGTAATTTTGTAAATGTTTTGTATACATTGTGGCAGAAGTGATTGGATGCCTTGAGGCCAGAATCACTGGTGTGACATCCTTTGAGACTTTTTTGGAAGTTCAGTAGGAACAATGCGGCCATCACCAAGAGATGCTCCTCAGTCTGGCACTATATACCTCACGGGTGGCAGTTTAATAAATGCACAAAACAAGTAGCCTGGAGGCATCTTACAACATACTGGTTCCTCGGAGGTATAGCTTAAGTGGCATAATGTCCCACCCTTCGGAAGGTTCTTGTTTGGAAAGATGTTCAAGTATTAAATGTAAGACTTAAGAAGTGATAATTCCTTGAGACCTAAGGCCTCACTATAAGTGCCCCCGTCATGAGGCCTTATCCCCTTCTGCCTCTTATTGATACTTGTGGTATTGTTAACTATGTGGGTGGAGAGAGGAGTCTTCATGGGGTTACACGTGGACCCTGATGGCCCCTCGGAAATCAATACACACTGGAGTGTGTGGAACAGAGAACTCAATTCAACTGGTAATGCCTCATTTCTCCTTGGAGTTTAACTTGGACATGGCTGCTTCAATCAACATGTTCAGCCACCTGTGAGGTCTTCTATTCCTTCTACTGCCAGCAAAGGTTCCATCAGCCTTGATCCCTACGTCTATCTCACTACCAACACACAACAGTGTTTGTTTCCCAAACTTACTAGAATCAGTATTCGACTTCAATATCTACACCCAACTTACTCTACCTGCATACCAAGACTTCATTCAGCATGACGGTGGAACCCGCTTCTTGACCAGAACCATGAGGATGAACAGACCATGGAAAGAAATCCTCCCCAAGCACACACTCCGGCTATCCATTTCCCCAACTCTTCGGAGCTCCACAACCCTCCAGTTAGTTCCACACTGCATAGCTGTGTGTGAGAGGTTGTATACTCTCCCATTGCTTAACTGTCCTGAATTGTGCATAACCTTATTCACTTCCATAGGTTCAGAGAACTGACTCTCATCCTTGTGTACCTTCCAAGGCTTCTTTACACTCACCCACTCACCAGGCTTAATTCTAACAGGCCTAGTGCTGTTCATAGCACTTATATTTCCCATGCGCCACCTTAAATCTGTTTCTCACCACATCGATCCACCAATGTTACACTGCGCTTCAAACATCCACTCAGGATTATTCTTAGTTCTTAGACTTCTCCCTCTTGTTATTTCCAATGGCGTTTACCCGGTGGCCTCCTTGACAGTCGTCATACACATCCATACAGCCATGAAAACTAGGGCTTCCCAGTCCATTTTACTCCTCACAGCTAACTGAATGGCACCCATCAGCACAGGTTCAGATCTTTCAATCACGCCATTAGCACTAGGATTATACAGGGATGTGGTCCTTGCTCCTAATCTCTCCAAGTACGCTTTCGCCTTGTGAGAAGAAAACTGAATGCCATTGTCGCCTAGTATCACCGCAGGCAAAACACTCATTCATAAACACACACATAAGAAGCCTAGAACTGCATAATTATCAGCCCTTCCCACAACCGGAAAATGCATCTATTATAGCCATTTGTCCCCTTCCTAACTACAGGAGATACATTTCTTGATCCTTTGTGAATTATATGAACAAAGTATACATATATTACATTGTGTTTGGCCGGGTTATGAAGACTGTTTATTTGTTATCAGTCCTACATATAGTTTTGTAAATATATGCCCTTTGATTTTCTTTGGGAATTCCTTTCCCTTCTGAATTTCCTTTCATTTCCCTACCCTTCAGCACCCTTCATGCACGTTCCGTTTGGAGCAACCCTTAACCTTTTCTGACTCTTTTGGTTTTCCAATTTATTGCTTTATAGAAATTAAATGCATGCCTTTTCGAAACCATTGGCTGATGCACATCTTATATCCGTAAATGTAATCGAATTGATGATACCGTGAGTTGATCTTTTGGATGCTCAAAATAGTCGAGTGATTAGTGATGTATAAAGCTATTATTCTTGAGAGATTGGTCCAGGACCATTGTTTTGTGTAGCAATCGACACCCAGGTCCAAGGACTTTTTGTTGGGCTACCCCATTGATTATAATGGTCTATAATAGCAATGGCATCCTTTGGGACACCCCAGTTCGTCCCATAATATCAACAGCCACAGATTCCTTAGGGCTTTTCGGACTTCACGTTCACAAATAGGCAGCTTGTGAGTTTTCAGAGGTGTCTCTGCCATCGCACTCTGCACACTCTCCAACCACTCTCAATGGCTACATCGACTCCCGGTCCTAGATCAGCACCTTCGTAGCTCACTTGGTTTTTAAAAGGCCTAAATGCCCCTCCTTTACTTGCCTCACGAGCAGCTTCCTCAGGAGGTACCGACGTCTCGCCATTCGTGACTGTCTTATTTGCCACCGGCACTTCAATCCCCCTCTTAGATGTCGGAGTCAAGAGGTTGACAGCTTGGTCGATCCGGTCTGTGCTTCTTCTTTGGCTTTCCCTGTTATTTAGTAGTGCTGGTAGGCTGTGGCATTGATACTGGTGGCCACCATGATTAGGGAATCATGTGGGAGGTCCAGCAGGACTCCAACACCGCTGATGAACCACAGGAGCAGGTGCTGCTCTTATATTTCTTCGGGTTGTCTTCCCTGGAGTGGGCACAGTAGTATGCTCTCTGTGGTGAGAGTGGCATGCTAATTTATTTGGTGCACATGTGCAGGTCCGGCTTTCCTGCTGGTGGCGCCCAGTGCGACAATGTTTGTTGGCGCCCCCCAATGACCGTCTCCGCCATGGATTCCCTCAATACCGCCCTTTAACAGCGGCCCCTCAAGTCTCCATAACCGCTCTCTCTCAGATGCATTTAATTAGTTTTATAGCGGCATGACCACTCATACCAGTGTAGGGTGTCAAAGCACTTTACATCACTCACACTACACAGAGACAATCAATCATCGGTGCGTAAATCAATTTATAGGAAATGTTACATAAGACAGAGGACTACAAGGTGTAGGAGTCACATGTCATTCATACTGGTAGGGAGGATAGTTTAGGAGTGCTTCCTCTGGAGAAGCACAAACTAAGAATGTAAAATGTAACACGATGGGTGGGGGTTCACTTTAATAATCAGAATTGATTTCTACCCAAATGAACCCTTTTCCCAACTTTAGGATAAGTATAGACTGGGGAAAAATCACAACGCCCTAAGCTTTATCCTGCAGTTTGCATGCAGATCTTTGATGACAGTTAATTGCTCACTGTTCTATGTTAGGGTTGTAACTTATAAACTGCAAGCGTCAAATGGATCTCTACGACAAATGCAGCAACCCACTGACCTATTTACATTACATGCGCTGTGTGATCGCAGCAGGCATATTAACCATCTGTGCTACCTTACAGTGAGTCAAAACTTCCACTACACAAACCTCCGAACTCTCTCTAGGAAGAACATTATTCACCAGAGTTATCTTGGTATTTTTATAGCTGCCGTAAAATGTCTTGAGGCAAAGATCGCAGCCGGTGTTTTTAAAACCAAAATATACTTTAAACACGACGTCCCCACCGGAAGTCACGCCCAGTAGAACCGGCCTTGCATATGAGATCCTCTGCTGGTGAGTGGGTGGAGGCTGGTTACCATTGCCAAGACTAGCGTAGGCACACCCTGCGAGGCACAGGAGTTAAAGATGCCAGCGGAACCCCTAATTCCCTACATAGCCCTGATAACTGTGTCAAAAGCTCACATGACTGACAGCTCTCTGACACTACTCACAGACAGGCAGGCATTCATTACTGATAGCACCGGCATCATTCTACTCTAATTTAGAACTGATAAGTAACCCCATAACCCCTCAGCCTGCCCTGACTTTTTAGCTACTGGTGGATTGCATTATGGGACTCGTAGTATTACTATTACCATTTATTCACAGAGCGCAATATACAGTTAAACCAAGACCGTAAAATGTGACGCCATAAATATAACATCAGATGAATCTACTTAACAATAAACCCATCATTGTCGACAGGGCAAAATCTCTTGGTGTCATACTCGACAAAAAACTCAATCTAATCTCCCACATCAATTCCATTGCAAAGTCTGCTTGATACCAATTGCGCCTTCTTTGGGGAATTCAACGCTTTTTCCCGGAGCCGGACCTTAAAACCCTGGTGCAATCGCTGGTCCTCTCCAGACTGGACTACTGCAATTCTCTTCTTACTGGCCTCCCCAAATCCCACTTGTCCCCCCTTAGATCTGTTCTCCATTCAGCAGCTCGTTTCATTTATGGGGCCAAAAGAAGCGACCACACCACACCGATGTTATCCACCCTCCGCTGGCTTCCCATCGAGGCTAGAGCTATCTACAAGACTGCCTGTATTACCCACAAAGCCTTGCACTCCTCCTCTCCTCACTACCTGGCGAACAAGCTGAAACTCTCTTGAGGCTCTAGACCTTTACGTAATGCGGAAAATCTACTGCTTGAACCTCCCACTTTCAAGAAGGAAAGAACGATGGCCCAATCCTTTTCAGGCAACGCGGTGAGAATATGGATCTCACTTCCGCCTCAGCTCCGGCCCACCACCTCCTCCCAGGCCTTCAAAACTGACCTCAAAGTTCTCCTCCTCCAAAGACACCTCCAAAAGTAATTTACGTCCTCTCTATTATCTGAAGGAAGACCTTCCATCACTGAAAACTATTCTCCATGACTATGGAAGTGCCTTACCAGTGTTTTCTGGTAGTTTGAGTGTTTACCATTTATTGCAGTATTATCCTTGTACCTGTATATGGTACCCTTTTGTAACTTGCACACGTCACTTTTCTCTTGTAACACACTGTTTTGCTACCTCTCACATTTTGTTTGCTGTTGATACTTGCACAAGTGCCACCATTGCCTACGTAACGTTTGTTCTTGTGCCTCTGTGTCTAGCGGTATTATACCTCTAATTGTACTTTGTTTTCTCTTGTAACCTGCACACTAGTCACTCTTTCCCCCTGTATTGCACTGTTTGCTACCTCATGTATTTTGTTTGCTCACAATTGTCACTTTTACGGTTTTACCTCACGTAACTTATTGTCTGCTGTTGTAATTTTGTTCATTTGTAATTTTCTGTTCCTATTGTGAAGCGCTCTGACGCCTTCGGGTAAAGTCCGCGCTATATAAAAATGCATGAATAAATAAATAAAATAAATAAAGTAATCAGGGCGGATGCAGGCCTCATGATGGTGGCGCTCAAAACAATTATTCAGACACTCCCGGCGCACAGGCAGACGCTCCTTGCTCTGCTGCACTCGCTCCCACCTACCGATGTCTCTGCCTTCTGTTAAGTTAGTTTTGTTCCTGGCGCCAAGATGCCCTCTTGGGTGAGCGGTGTATTGTCATAAATGTGTTGTACTCGTTAACACTCACAGTACAGACCCCGATACTCTCAGAGCTGGACACCCCCAGTACAAGCTCAGAAATTCTAGAGTCGCCTGCAGACACCCAGTGACGTAGCGCAAACTGATGCCGCCTCCACCCCTGCAATATGTAAGGAGACCACCGGCACCGAGCCTCCCGTATGATAGCTGACTGGCATTCGTCAGACTCGGGCTGAATGCCCCCCCTCCCCCTTGAGCGTTTGGGAGGCTCCTACAGGATTGCCCCTCCCCCGCACCGCACCGCAGGAGCTGTAGGGCCTGGCTTAAACACTTGCATGCACCCCAGTACAGATTCGTATGTTCTAAGGTAAACTACTGGCGCTCCCAGCTCACATGCAAACACGCTGAGGTCATACATTGATACTCTCAGTTCTGCTGCGGACACGCCTTGCTCTGGTGCACACAGTCACTTCCAGGTTGGATTAAGACACGATCACAGCTCATCCACAGACACTCCTTGCTCTGCTGCACAAGTGCACATAGGCCCAGGTTAGAAGCAAACACTTCAGCTCCGCTGCACGCGATCACAGCTCATCCACAGATCGCGCAATGAACCACTCCACGCATCAGTTTTGCGTAAAAGGCCATTTATTAGGACAGGCATGACAGATTATCAAAACATAACATTATCAACTTATCAACTTTAACAATCCCCCCAACATTCTGCCTTTCAACCGTCATTCACTCACGTGCTCCCCCATCCATTCCCAAATCACACCACAACCTCTTTGCATCCCATTCACTTCCCCCTTTCCACTTCCCGACTCCTCGGTCATTTCTGTCCATCGCACTCCCGTCTACCACTCTCTCCCATCCTGCGCCTGTAACCCCCTCCCTGTAAGGGTGATTCTGCCCGTCATGGACTCCCCACCCCTCCCGGTTCCCGGAACGTCTCCCCCTTGCCATCCTGCCCTAAACTGGCACGTTGCCCAACACGGCAACCAGAAAAAACACCGCACCCAAAAACCCTTCTCCTTGTAGGGTGGGCGGGTGGAAAAACCTAACTTTCCCCTGAGGCACCGGGGACAGGAAAGGAAGTCGTTCCTTTCCTGTCCCCCTTAAATAACCTCCTATCTAACCCCTCCCACCCCTGACCTAAACCCCCTACCTCACATCCGCCCGCCGTGTCCTCGCGCGAATACCCCGGGGGAAGACTAGTCTGTCGACCTGCATTCCCCCGGGGGCCGCATCGCGCAATGAACCACTCCACGCATCAGTTTTGCGTAAAAGGCCATTTATTAGGACAGGCATGACAGATTATCAAAACATAACATTATCAACTTATCAACTTTAACAATCCCCCCAACATTCTGCCTTTCAACCGTCATTCACTCACGTGCTCCCCCATCCATTCCCAAATCACACCACAACCTCTTTGCATCCCATTCACTTCCCCCTTTCCACTTCCCGACTCCTCGGTCATTTCTGTCCATCGCACTCCCGTCTACCACTCTCTCCCATCCTGCGCCTGTAACCCCCTCCCTGTAAGGGTGATTCTGCCCGTCATGGACTCCCCACCCCTCCCGGTTCCCGCCACCCAGGGAACCCCCGGAGGGCGGTTACCTGCCCCACCAAGCGTGCACCTTTCGAACTCAAACTCTCCCACACCAGATGGACTCGTTCCACAGACAACTAATCAAGTCCCGCAGCTCCATAAGGTAGAATGCATTTCCCATGTGAGAAAGGTGCACGCCGTCGTCCCTGAAAAGAAGAGGTTGTTCCAGCTGGAGCCCGTCATGAGCCAGCACTTTAATCCCTCGATCTGCGCAAAAAAGGCTCATGGCCCTATTCAGTTTCCTGCGGGCCCTTTCCACAGCCGCAGGCTTAAGTGCACCCCTCCAAATCCTTCTTGGCACAAAAGCAGTCCACACAATGCAGGCGCCAGCCAGATTGTTCTTCATAACCTCCAAGTCCCTCTGCATCAAATAGGTCAATGACACCCCCGATTGTCTCACCAAATCATTTTCCCCCAGGTGGATGATGATCAAATCCGGGCAGCCCAGCTGCGACACTTTCTTTGTCAGCCATGGTAACAGTTCACCCCATCTCATCCCGCTCTTACCCCACCAATGCACTTCATGATGGCTGCTCCTCAGGCCCAGGCTACGACCGTACACCTGCCTGGCAGCATACCTCGAAGCCCAATGAACAAACGAGTGTCCCACGATCCAAGTGACCGTCTTGGCCCCTGGCCCCCGAACGCAACCTACGAAGAAAAAGGTATTAATACCAAGGCAGACAAGAAACTACGCCAAGCAGCGTCGCCGTCCAAGCGTAGCGCTCCCTCCCCTACTTACGCACGTAGCGTTCGCAGCACCGCGACCTCCAGCGGCCAATCCTCCTGATCTCCTCCCATGACCAACCCAAACCCGCCGCCGCAGTAGCCGCCCCGATTCGAAAGGAATGCGTGCCAAAACGGGCCGGGTCCCTACCCAGCTTCCGCAAAGCCATTCGCAGCACAGCCAACAACTGACTCGACGTCAAACGCTTCTGTGACATATGCACAAAAATCTCCCCCCCTGTCCGCTGCACTTTCTGCTGAAAACACAGCCACTCCCTCACCGGACACACACCCGCACACCCACTCACCGACAACCACACCCATCTACCCCGACCCAGCTGGTCAGTCTTGGACCGCCCCAACCAAATGCCCAGACGAAGCCCGTCCACCCGCACATCATCAAACCGCCTACCCGGAGCCCCCCGCGCCCCAAGCAGCTCAGACACCCGAAATGCTCCAAAAAACATCCAGATCATGCATAGGCGAAACAGCGCCAATTCCCTTTCATCATAGCAACAAAAAACCAATTCCTGCAAAATCAACTTCAAAAGGTCAAACGTGACCGCCTCCCTGGGCAACTCCCCGCCCCCCAACTCAGCCCGCACCCGCCCCCAACCCTTCAACATTCTGCTCAGTAAATCCGAACTAGCCGGATCAAACCCCAAGTACAACAAGCAGTAAAAAGACACACCCGCCAACTTGCCAGCAATCGTTGTCTGTGATAGCCCTTTATCCATGCAGTCCAGCACAAAGCGCACAACCCGCCTCTCGCCCTCGTCTCTCGGCAAACCCAACACCCCAGCTCCCAGACCCACAGACTCGCCAAACTCATTCCAAGCCAACCTGTACGCCCGCCTGGTAGACACCGCCAGCGACCGTTCCACCAACCCCACCACTCTCACTCCCCCCACGCCCAGATACCCTCCGGCACCTTGGTCTTGCAAGCCTCCGCTCCCGGCGCCAACTCTCTGAAGCGCAGCCACTGCGAACGAGATAACGCATCAGCAATTTCGTTACTCGCGCCAGGCACATGTTGCGCGCGAAACAGCACATTGTAACGCAGACATAGCAGCATGAAACTTCGCAGCAAGCGCAGCACCCTCACATCTCTCGCTTTCTGGTTGTTGACCAAGTCCACCACCGTCATATTGTCCACGTGAAACAACACAGACCTGTTCCTGAATTCCGGGCCCCACACCAGCAACGCCACCAACAAGGGAAAGAACTCCAGGAAAGCAATGCTCCTGCCCTGCCGTAGCCAATGATCCGGCCATCTTTCTGCGCACCAGCGACCGTCCCAGAAAATTCCAAAACCAGCCGCCCCTGCTGCATCCGAGTAGAGCTGAACCTGCCACACCATCTTGTCACGCGCGAAATCCAGCGACACACCATTGAAATCCTCGAGAAAGACCAGCCACACCCGCAAGTCCGACCGGACCCCCAGCGTGATCCTGACCCTGTGATGTGGGAGGGCCACGCCCGACATGGCCATGCCGAGTCGCCTACAGAAAGTCCTCCCCGCCCTCACCACTCTACAGGCAAAGTTCAACAAGCCCAGCAAGCGCTGCACAGATCTCAAATCCAGCTTCTGCACCGCAATCGCACTCCTCAAAGCCTCCTGCATCTCAACCACCTTCACCGCCGGCAAGCGCGCCCGCCAAGCCACCGAATCCAATTCAATTCCGAGGAACGTCAGACAACAACTGGGCCCCGCAGTCTTCTCCGGCGCCAAAGGCACCCCAAAATCCTCAGCCAACAACTGAAACTGCCTCAGTGCCTGACCACAATCACCCGAGCGTCCAGAACCCACAAACAGAAAATCATCCAGATAGTGAGACACCAGCCGGTGCCCACTGCGGTCCACAAAGGCCCACTGCAAAAAAGAGCTGAAAGTCTCGAAGAGCGCGCAGGAAATCGCACAACCCATTGGCAGCACCATGTCCACAAAAATGGCCCCATCAAACTGCATACCCAGGAGAGAGAAATCCGCCGGATGAATGGGAAGAAGCCGAAAGGCCGACTTGATGTCACACTTGGCCATCTCCGCCCCCCTCCCACACAACCGCACCAACCCAATGGCATCATCCACCGAAGCATACAACACCTTCGAGTCCTCCTCAGCAATGAAATCATTCACCGACCCGCCTTCCGGCCAGGACAAATGATGGATCAACCGGTACTCCCCCTGCTCCTTCTTGGGCACCACCCCCAACGGTGACACGATGAGATCCGCCAAGGGCCACTCCGAGAAAGGACCCGCAATCCTGCCCTCCGACACCTCCTTCTCCAATTTACACGCCACCACCCCCGGCAACTCCTTAGCTGACCGCAAGTTCTCAGCCCACCGCCTCTCCCTGGGCCCCTGATAGCCAATCCGAAATCCTTCCACAAACCCCCAGTACAGTCGCAATGCCGCCTCCTTATCAGGGTACCGGGAGAGCCATGGACCCATGGCCTCCACATTAACCGGAGTACGGGCCCTTCGGCCCAGGCTGCCCCCTACCCTTGGCAAATTTCCACTGTTCTGACGGCGAAGCCAGGGTGAGGCACTGCGTGACCGGGTGGCGTCCCCCACACTTAGAACACTCATGCTTGAACTTACAGGAGGGGCGATTGCAGAAACCTCTGTTAAACCCCCAGCGTGCTCCCGAAGCGACCGGCTTGTATTGCTGACCCGCTGACCCGGACCACACGGGCTGGGCCCCATGACCACCTGTGGCACCCTGGCTACCCGCCCCAGATTGGGCGGGACGCTGCTGAAAAGACCGATACGTGACCGGGAGACCGCTGGCCGTATGGGTAGACGCCGCCGCCTGCGTCGAGGACATCCACTGGAGCCACAGCTCCTGATCCACATCCCCCCATGGCTTATCCGGGTTAACACTGACCCGAGCCCTGAACTCCTCGTCATAGCTCAACCAAGCGAAACCCCCGAAGTGCATCTGTGCCTTCCTTATCACGTCCATGTATTTAAACAAAGCGATAGCCCGATCCCCATGCTTCTCGCAATAGATACTTGCATAAATCAGAAAGGCAGAAGTCCAATTCTCCATAGTAACCGGAACCCTCGGCCGCCTAGTCAGTTCCCATTCCTCCTCCTTAGACCCTTCCTTCGCCTGGACCTCCCTGTGCAAAAGCTTGAACACATCCACATACTCATGTTTCCAAATCCTTGCCCTCGTCTTCTCCGACAAATGAGACCCCAGAGGCACACCCAGCCCCATGTATGGCAACTTCTTCCTCAGTTTCTCCACCCCGGTCACACCCTCCAGATCTTCCACCTTGTCTGTCTGCGCACCGGCCGTCGCGACCTGCTTGCCCCCAACAGCCTCCACCGGCTCCCCATCACCTAGGGCTCCAGCCCGCACAGACCCATCCCCCACCCCCACCGACCGGCAGGGCTTCTTCCTCCCCCCGCTCCCCCCATCCAGCCAGGCGTCCCACCAAGAGCCCTCACCTGACAAAGTTGCAGGAGCCCCACGCTCCTGTCGCCGTGCGTCCGCCGGCCTCGACATCCCGCTGGTGGCCCGACCGGCGCCATCTCGTGCCTCCTGAGAAGCACCAACCTTGGTAGCTGCCCCTTTAGCCCTGCACACTCGCTCAGGCTCACGCAACTCACCCTCTTCCAACTCATCCTCATCCTCCTCGTAATCCAACCATTCATCCTGGACATCCAGCGGCACAACCTCAGTCACGACTCGTTTAGCACCCTTCCCTTTCATACCAGGCGTAAATTCACACTCCAACAAGGTCGGTGCCCGCTCCCTCGGTGGAGGGCAGGCCGCCGCGGACCCCCCTGCATCTTCGTCCCGGCGTTTGGAGGCCGTTTTGCGCCCCGCCGGCCCACCCCGGCCTCTGCCAGCCAACCCTGCTGGCTTGACCCCCCCCCCCCCGAGCCGTATGCGCTCGAGGAGGCCCCGGTGCCACCAGGTCTCTGATCCGTCAAGGCAGTCCCTGCAGACTCCACCCACACCCACTGGCCGCGTGCCCCAGGAGCCCCCCTACCACGGCCAACGGCCGACACCCCGCCTCGCCCTGATGCCTGGGCCCCATTGCCCACGGGCACCCCACCCATCTTCCCCTCCCGGGCGTCGCACAGGCGCTGCCACTCCCTTTCATACTCCTCAATGACCCGCCGCTGGTCCCTCGCCCTCTCCTCTTCTGTCATCCGGGTCCAACGCTCAAACATGGGAGTCTGCCCCGGCCCTCCCTTCCCGCTCCCGGGCCCGGGGGCCACAGCCCCACCCGCCCCGTGTCCTGCCCCACCCCGCTGCTGTACCTTGGCGGGGCCCTTGCCCTTCGAACCCTGGGACTTTCCCCCTCCCTTACGCCCCCTGGACAGGTCGACCGGCTGCTCCTCAGCCGAGAAACTAGCCTCCCCCCCAGACTCCTCGCCCGACAGCAAGAGGGCAAAATCGCCCCCAGCCGCCACCTCCCACTCCTCAGGGTCCTCCCCCCCACTGCCAGCACCGCTCCCCCCGTACCCAGACACCTGCCCTTGCTCAACCGCCCCCAGCTCGGGGCCCCCCGCCTCCCCAAACCCTTCCTGGACCAATTCCCCCGTAGCCCCAGCCTCAACCGGGAGAGCCAGACTGCCCCCTCCCGCCTTCGGAAGCTCCTGAACCTTTCTGGCCTTCCCCCTCTTGTTCCCTCCATCCCTCGACCCAGCAGGCTCATCCTTGCAGGCAGCTACCACAGCTGCCACCCCCGCCGACGCAGCCCTGGGCGTGCGGGTCATGCCCACCCAAGCCTGGTCCAGCACCCCTGGCTGGAGGAGATCAGCCCTCCCAGCCCTGCCAAGAACTAACAAAGCAGCCCTAACTGCCTCTGCATCAGGAACAGCCATTGTGAAAAAACGGGCCAAAAAACACCCTCCGCGAGATGCGTGAGGATCGTCACCCGACCTAAACGTCCGCGAGATGCGTGACGTTCGGCACCCTCCGATTGCCGCCCGGAGCTCCCGCTCCGAAATTAATTAAAAGAAGCTAAATCACACCCCGCCTAATTGCGCCGTGAAAACTGGCCTACACGTCACCCTGGGACACCAGGGGAACGAACCCGACTCTAAATCACTCACCGCCTAACTGATTCACACTCCGCCTAGCAAAAACCTAACTTTCCCCTGAGGCACCGGGGACAGGAAAGGAAGTCGTTCCTTTCCTGTCCCCCTTAAATAACCTCCTATCTAACCCCTCCCACCCCTGACCTAAACCCCCTACCTCACATCCGCCCGCCGTGTCCTCGCGCGAATACCCCGTGGGAAGACTAGTCTGTCGACCTGCATTCCCCCGGGGGCCGCATAGTCCCTTCTCTGCTGAGACACTCTCAGGGCAGTTCTGTGCAGGTGCAGCAGCCAGTGAAGGTGGGAGGGCGTGTACGGAAGGAGGGGGAGTGTGGGGCAGACACTCCCACTTCACACATTGGGAGAAACGAAACTTAATTTCACCACTTCCTCTCGGACCGGTAGAGAAGGAACATGGCTGCAGAAAACCAGCTCCGGAGCCTGAAGGAGGAGGCCACCTGCTCCATCTGTCTGGAATATTTCACAGACCCCGTGTCTTTGGAGTGTGGACATGCCTTCTGTCAGTCCTGTATCACTCGGTGCTGGGAGGGGCTGCAGGCAGACTTCCCCTGCCCTCAGTGCAGGGAAATATCTCAAAGTAAAATCCTCCGGCCCAACAGGCAACTGGCGAACATGGTGGAAATCCTTAAACCGCTTCAGGTACCGAGTCCGACCCCCCAGGAGGCGAATCTGTGCCGAGAACACGAAGAGAAACTGAAACTGTTCTGTGAAGATGACCAGGAGCCCATCTGTCTGGTCTGCAGCATGTCACGTGATCACAAGCCCCACACGGTGCTCCCCATTCGAGAAGCTGCCCAGGAGTACAAGGTATGTGTGCTACAGAGCTGGGTCAGGGGTGGAACTAGGCTTCAAGGTACTCCCATTCGAGAAGCTGCCCAGGAAAGCCGTGCTTATACAGTAGATCTGCCCAGAGCTTTATGTGGACCGGGTCTCCCCGGTGTTAAGCACCGGCAGGTTTTTAAAGGGAACCTTGAAACAGGTTCCTGTCGGGCTCTGTTTTGTGACCTGGCTCAGGCAGGCCGCTTTTTCCGGACTACGGTGACAGCAGGCATATGGCCAGTGACTGCTGGAGGACCACCACCGTTAACTAACATTATTAAACAAGACATGAGAGGGATTTCTTTGGAGGCGGGGGGCGGTCTTACAACCCCCCGGCCGTATTTATTAAACATAGAAATAAATAAAAAAATTGAAATAAACAACATTTACACAATTACGCAGAAAACGTTCCATGACATTCTATTACAATTGATATATACAGATATCAGATGGCTAACCTCCTTCTAGTACAAGGTATTTCCTATCTTAATCTAATGTAACAGTCACATTATACAATATTTGTTTTCTGCGTATCCTATTTGGGCCTACGGCAAGGTCACTAACTGGTGTCAGATCCCTATCACTCAAACCACGCCCTCCGGTCGGAGTGCGCATGCGCAGAGGGCCGGTTTACCGTGGGGGTACACCCCCTCCCCGGTTACCCCTGTACGCCCTATTAACCACGCTCTTCCTTCGAAGTGCGCATGCGCAGATGGCCCGCTTACCGTGAGGGTACTTCTAGCCCCCCCCCCCGGTTACCCTTGTATGCTCTATTAACTCCATTAAAGGGGGCCCTTCCATCTCTGCGCCGTTTACTGGCGTCATTGTGCACATGCGGGGTGGCCAACCAGCCTAGAGAAAGACTCTCCCCTCCCCCGCACCCATGTAGCCAACAGGCTGTAACTGCCTCTGGAGTTCTATGAGAGACCACTTGTCCCTCCATTTTGGGGCGACCCCATTCGAGAATGGCGCCGCCCCCTAAGGACCTTAAATTAACTGCTCACCAATCATGACCTTACTGCCACAGGCCAGCGTAGTTGACCGACTATCTGACCCCCCTGAACACAGCCGACGATCGTCCCGTTCTTCCTGTAATGCCACCTTGCGTCCAGTGGTTTCCTGAAAAGCTGCAAGGGAACAAAATTGAAAAGAATTTCAGCCTCCTAGAGGCTGGAAGGGCAGGCCGTGGTGCGCAGGGGTCAAAGAGCCAGACTCTCGCGCTCCAGGGCCTTTTAACCCCTCATCGGCAAGGCCGGATCTAACCGGCCTGGCCTTTGTTCCCTTCGTGACCCGGAAGTGACTCAATCACTTCCGGGTCACCAGGGGACCCGGGGCCGGTAGCGGGTGGGGGCGGTGCACCCCGCCATAACTGCGGCGGGCCGATGTCGACCCCGCCTTTCCTCAAGGATGTGCGCTGTTCACACTGCTTACTTCACACTAGTGCAGAAGTTACGGCAAGACGCCATTCAGGCGAGCCTTGTAGGGGAAGGGAAGTTCTTTAAAGAGTCATTTTCTCTCTAGAGTTCCCTTCTCTTTTTAAAACTACAGAGCAGCAACATTGTCCTGGAGTCACCAGGGCTTTAAGTGGAAGCTTCTTCAATACTATATACAAACCATCGTTGCTGCTTATTTATCTTATGCAACTAACAACCATTGACAAAGCCAATAGTCTTGACTTGTTGTAGGTTTGATGTTACTTGTTGTATCATATATCTGGATGCAATGATAGAAACAACGAAATACCAGTTGGGCGGCACACTATGCTAAGCACAGATTTTTAGTTTACATGTTTTTAAGCCATGCCTTTAATTACACTGGCCGCGCCCCTTTGAGAGACCCCACAGTTTTTTCATCCCACTTAACGCCCTGGGTCTGGGTAGGGTGACCAGACATCCCGGATATACCGGGACAGACCCGGTTTTTGGAGAAGTGTCCCAACACTTTTCTTCAAATTGAAGAAATTTCCAGGTTTTTAGGTAGTACCTGGATTATTAAAGGAATGTCCCGGTTTTTAAGGGAGGATCTGGTAAACCTGCATGTTAATCACATTGTTATGCAAGCTCACAATTCGACTGGCCCTCCTAGAAACGGGGACAGAAGTTCACTGGTTTAAACATTTCACTTCTTTAAACTCTCCTGCTTTGCTGCTTCGCTTCATTTAGGCAGCACAGCAGGATTTAATGAGGTGTGAATCAGGGCTGCAGGGGCCATAGTCACTGCCAGGCCCACCAGCAGCCAAACCCTGGAGCTCTTCGCAGAGCGGGAGGTAATGTGAAATAATTTTTTTTTAAAAGAACACAAATTTATATTTGCGTTCTTTAAAAAAATGTATATATATATATATATATATATATATATATATATATATATATATATAATCTGTATATAAGAAGCCCTGAGACCTAAAGGGACATTTAGTCCCATTTCTATGTCTGTACCTATCCTGGATTTTCATTCTGACAATCTGGTAAATCTAGGTCTGGGGAAGGTGTAGACGCTCCTCCCAGACTCCCCTTTAGTGGCGCTGGAAGAGTTTTCAGAGTGGAGGAGCTCCCATCAATGTTACATCACTAAAGTCATGGGGTTTTTGAAATATCCAAGTGTCCAACAAAAAACAAGTGTAGCAAATGGGCCACTCCCATTCATCAGAGGCCTAGTAAGGTAGCTGCTAGTGCATTTTGGAGCACATTGTCGAAAATATATTACAAAAGCATGGTGTGGTAGTGCACTGTCCTTACTAGACAACTGATTTTCTGTTGAAATGGCCATTAAATATGCATTTTTACTGATAGAACTATATAGCACACAAATGATAATTTGCGGAAATTGGGTTTCAGTGAATATTTATTATTTCCTCATCACCAAGTAAAGTGTCTTGATTTAATCCTATTAAAATCTATGTTTCCATCACGCTTCAGAATTTAAAAAATGTGCTTGATTTATGCAGTTGATTTTATAAAAGCCTCTCACTTTGTAGGCAGAAGAAAAAAAATAAACACCAATCTTCATGTCCACCGTAGAACAGGGAGGGGAAAGGGGCCAGGCTTACTATTCGAGACGTTGCCGAGGAGTAAATGTTTGTGTACAGTTGCCAATTTTTCCAGGTCCTTGCGTCACTAGTCACTCGTCCTTGACCCAGGAAACTTGGCAGCTATGTACAATTTGTGGTGATGGGGTGATTCAGGGTTAGAAGATTCAGAATGTTCTCTTCCCCATATGTTCAGATGTAGAAACACATGGTAACACAATACATTTTTTAAAATTGTATTAGGAAATCTCCTTCAAAAAAAGGATAAAAGTAATTAAAGAAATGGAAAGGCACTTTATTCACTGGCGGCCACTCCATTAGGGCATTGGGGCGCCGCCCCACTGCTTTCTCGCTGTGCGAGAAGCAGAAAATAAAATGGCATTTTAAATAAAATTGTATTTTCTGCTTCTCGCGCTGCGAGAAACCAGAAAGCAGGGTGTTGCGCTGAAGGAAGAACGTGACGGAAACCAAGTCGGGGTAATGAAGGTTTTATTGTTCTTATGACACGCCTCCTCCTGGTAGCCAGCTTCTTCTTTCTTTTCGCTTGAGGTCGGTCCCCTTCGGGTCACAGTCCGGTCCTCTTCCCACCGTTGAAGTCGTCTGGTTCCGGGGAGCTCCATGATGTTGGGAAGGAAAGGAGATTGGGTATGGCTGATAACACAGTTGTGGGGAGGGAATTGAAGGGACACCACACACTGTGATACACAACTAAAAGAAAGTGATGGTGTTCAGGGTGGAGGTGGACTGAATAGAGAGGGACCCGGCTATTTAACCGTACGCCTATCCCTCCTCCAAATCCAGCCTGTGATACGTCCCCGTACCTTAGAAAGCCACGCTCCTCCTGGAGCGTAGCTGGGGGAATCACGGAACCGTTGGCCTCCTGGCACTCCTGGGGCTTCTGATGTTACAGCCGCTGTCTGGACTCTCCTTGGATACTTCTTTCTCTCCGTAATACTCCACTGTCAGCTCACCAATGCCTTTCCTCCTCTCTGGTGTTAGCACACACAGACTTCCTGGAATCCCCTCTCCTTATCGTGCTGAACGGGGGCTGTGAACTCCACTCGTCCTGTTGGGGAGAGACAAGAGGGGGATGTTGCAGTCCACATCATTGGGGCATCCCTCGGCCATTGACCCCACCTTGTCACACAGGGGTATGCCTGGTTGGTATATGCCTGGTTGGGGGCGGGCGGGTCGGGGAGGAGTAACTTGCACCACTCTGAGTGCCCTGTTTGGTCGGCCCTGGGGCGACCAAAGCAGTCATGCGTACTCTACATTTTCTCTGTGTAGGCTGCATGCAGCCTACATAGAGAAAATGGCCTCCCTACAAGTGTCCGGCTGGCCGCTGCCCACGACTCCGCACCACTCACAACGCTGCCATTGCAGCATTGTGATTTGTCTACAGGAGGAGACGGAGCACGCCTGTTCCTGTTCTGGAGCATCAGAGGCGGTGCGGAACCCGGCCCAGGAGCAGACCGGTCAGGTAAGTTTTCATTTTATTTATATTTTTATTTTTACGTATCCCCTTCGGCGAGTATTTCAAATTTGCGAGCCGCCACTGGAATATGAAGCTGCCTCTTTGTCACCACCCACTTTAATGTGTCCTCAAATCATAAAACAAGCAATAACCCTAGCATGTGGGGTAAGGTCGGATACAAACTCCTGCAGAGTAAGTCCCAATTGTAAATGATGGCTTTTTCATCCTGGAAGCTCAGCCTGCTCTCTTCATAACTTAGGACATCCGGGCACCTGCAGTCAAAGTGATTTTATAGTAGAGTTATATAGAAGGTTGCGCTGTAGTTTAAATGTAATGTTGGTCAAGTGAAACTTGCCACAACATACAAGTGAGTTTGCGCTTATTTAAAATTCATTTATAAGGTATCGAGCCAGGAAGGGCTGCCCCCCTTAGTTTCCTGCCTTTGATCTGAAAATCCTTGAAGCGTTTGTGCACTATGGAGTCTGCGTCTCACTATGTGTGTCTGACAGTGTGAGCAATGTAAAGGCTACGAAAGTGAAAGCACACTATCTCTGCTTCTACGTACTCTGTAAGGGGCGGGAGTGACTTAATTTTCCAAAACAGCATTGGAAAGGGAATAGGAGCACAGACATTTTGAGGAAATCAGATTAGAGGACGGTCTATGCCCAAGAGCCGCCAGTGTGCTCTGAGGCCCGCTTGGAGTCAGTTGTTCTGCTATCGTTTGGCTGTGGTTTGGGAATGGTGGTGGGTTTCTGGCGTCGGTAAAGGGATGAGATGAGAGGCGGAGGGTTGATTGCAACCAGTGGGGAGGTGAGAGGCAGAGGGGTGATAGGAACCAGGGGGGAGGTGAGAGGAATAGGGGTGATAGGAACCAGGGGGGGAGGTGAGAGGCATATGGGTGATAGGAACCAGGGGGGAGGTGAGAGGCAGAGGGGTGATAGGAACGAAGGGAGAGGTGACAGGCAGAGGGATGATAGAGGGCGTTGGAGCAGGCCTAGAACTAGAATCATTATTATTATTATTATTATTATTATTATTATTATTATTATTATTATTATAATACTCATTTGTATGGTGCGGCAAATCATCCCCAGGAGGATCTCCCGGTACTTGAGAAGGTGACACCCAATGAGCAGCATAAACTTAAAACTGCCAGGTCTTAAGCATTTTTAGGTTTCGCTGAGCCAGTGCATGCGCAGATCTTTCGAGAACTTTAGTGAGTGGCTTTTTGAAAGTGCTACCAGAGGCTTTTGCTGGCCTCAAGCTTGCGTTCACGCGCGTGTGCAAGTGCTTAGACGGCATGTGGGTTTCTGTCAAGGCTCATTAAGCCATGCGTGCCTCTCTCCGCCTTGCTTGCTTGTGCTTCTATTCCCTCCCCCGCCACAGATTGCGTCACTCTGCCGGCCTCCACTCCCCCACCTCTTTATACTGCAGCAGTATCTTCTGTATGTCTCCTCACATCCCCTTCTATATCCTCTCATTTGCACTCCTCTCGAGTCACCTACATTCTGCACTTCTGTCTCCTCCCATCCCCGAAGTGGGTTCGCTCTAATCATCTGTCCCTCCGTCTCTCTGCCTTGCCGCCTCCTATCTCTCTCTTGCGATCAGTTTCACTTTTGCACTGTTGCGAGCGCACCACTTGCGTGTTTCACTTTTGCCATAGCCTGCTTTTTAAATTTTCTTTTAGCGCGCGCACACACAACTCCTGGGCTTGTTTAGAACTTGTGCCCTGGCTCTATCCTTCTATCCTGTATCATCTGTACGTCTCCTCACATCTCCTTCTATATCGCCATTTCTATAGCCTCTCATTCGCGCGCCTCTCGAGTCACTTACATTCTGTGTCTCCACACTTGTCTCCTCCCATCACCGTCGTGGGTTCGCTCTAATCATCTGTACACCCCGTCGCTCTGCCTTGCCGCCTCCTCTCTCTCTCTATCCTCTCATCTGCGTGTCTCTCTAATCGTCTGCATTCTCTTAGCCTTGTCATCCGCATGTCTCTCCTCTTTCCTGGGATGGCACCGTGGTCGTGATTAGTGTGCCCTCGGAAACAAGCTGCTGTTTTCCTTTAACTTGCGAGGAGTTTCCTGTGCCTTCACGGGAGGTGAGGCTGCGAGGGGAGGTAAGGGCAGCTTCCGGCTCCTGGCAGCTGAGTGAAAACTTTCCCGGCTGCCAGGCAGCATGCTGATGGACTTGAGGAACAAGCTGGCAGAGCGTGCCGCGGGTGAGCTAGAGGAGATGCGGGCACAGATACTTCCTGTCTGCGGCATCCGGTGTCACCTGTCAGTCACAGAAGCTTCCGTCCCGGGTTCCCGTCGCAGCCAGCTTTATTCTGGCAGACAGTTAGGTGCATAGGCGTAGCCAGCGGTTAAAGTACGTATCAAGTATGGGGACTGTTGTCCTGAGTGCAGCGGGGGCGGGGATTGAAATGTTGCAAAAACTAAATATTCAACTACTATTGTGTTGGTTTTCACCTTCAGGTAAATACATATAAAACAAACACCCCTTCAATGGAAAACAAATTCAAATTAAGTTAATCTTTGGCAAATGCACTCTATTACCGTCTGAAGGCTCAATTGGTTAATGCGATCACAGCAGCTGTATTTGTCATTACCAAACAGCCACATAATAGGATCCTGCTTGCTGCAGAGGGGAATAGACAGTCAGATTGCACCTTGTATAAAACTTTTATGTAAGTTTTCCTTCAGAAGGACACAACCCCGAACTTGTATGGTAACACCCTTACATTATCCCTCAAAAATAATCTTTGTCACCATAAAGTTTCAGATGAGTCCAACAATTAATATAGTGTCTTCAAGGCAGCCTTTAGTTGTACTGCTTAACCAATTGCATGCATTTGCATGTCGTTCCTGTACCAGGGCCCCTGGTGAGAAGGCATGTTCTTCTGTGACTACTTCTTGCTTGTCTTCACAGTACAGGAGATGTCCTTTTGCCCTTTCAGTGAGTGACGCCTCAAGGGCAGCATCAACCGTTCAGGAACAGTTGTTTCTTAACAAAAAGTAGGGGAAACTGTTAAAACAAGCATTTGTATAGCCAATAGGTCTCACCTTTGGGACCTTAGTAGTGTTTAGCCCTGCAACACTTGATGTTGTTGCACCAAGGATATTGTGCTGGATAACTTCAGCACAATATAGTTGGTGCAACAACATCAACGGTTGCATGGCTAAACACTTATAAGGTACAAGGTTTAGCCATGCAACAGCTGATGTTGTTGCACCAAGGATATTGTGCTGCGAAACTAAATACTTATAAGGTCCCAAAAGCGAGACCTATTGGCTATGCCAATGCTTGTTTTAAATTGAGACAGGTCGGCGCATGCCCAAATCTCCTCAGGGATTTTGAGATAGAAAAGTGTTTAATCAAACTGAAGAGTGACTTGGAGGGCGAGCAGTGGGGGTGGGCATTAACATGCTGCGGGGGCCTTTCTCGAGGTGGGCAAAGCCCTCTGGGACCTCTCGTGCCCCCCGGTGCGCCGGACCAAGCTGTGGGAGAAGGTGCAGATTTGGGTGCTGAGCAAGTTGCTGAGCAGGGAGCAGCCTCCTGAGGAGGCCCGCACCTGGCTGCTGAAGGAGCTGGACCCCTGGGAGCTGGACCACGAGGTGCAGGAGCACCTGCGGGGCGAGATCAGGTCCCTCAGCGAGGCCATGGGGAGGCTGCTGACCAGAACGGCCAACCTGGCCCCTGCCCCGAAGTGCAAAGGGGCCGGATGCTGCCCCTGGTTAGACGGGGGTGCGCTGGGCCCGCTACAGCTCATTTATGACCCATGACCGAGGGAACCAGGGGAGGCTGCACTAAAGACTGTCTGACCTCAACAGGCGGGTGTCCGAGGATCTCTCCTCAAGGGTCCTGGGGGACCTCTCCAGCCTGGAGAAGGAACTGGCGCAGCTGAGATCCCAGTGCATACAGCAGACCTCAGGGGTGGTGGCCAGGATCGAGTACACATTGGACCGGAAGATACCAGAACTGAGGGAGGAGGCGAGGGCACACATTCCACTTGAAGGGAACCAGCTGCTGGCTGGAAGCACGTCAAAATTAGGTCTGGGAGACACTACCTTCCTTTTGGCTCTTTGGGGTTTCTGTTAAATCAACACTTTAAAATTCTGACTTAAAAATCAGAGAAACATTGACAAATCCCAAAAGTTTAAATGTGTTGTCTAGTTCACGGCATACAGACCAGCAAACTTACAATAGTCCCAGAAATCTTAATTTCCTACAGTCACCAGAAATCAACCTTGTAAGAAATGTAATATTAATGCGCAAGATAACGATACACATGGTACAGGGTATGGAGAGGCCGGGCCAGGGACTGGACGGGGTCATCAGACCTCAGAGTGGTTGACACCTTTCTGCTGTCTCAAATTTGCTTGAAAATGCACAATTTGGCCACTCTTTTTTTTCAAATTTTTCTCACCGCAGTGCAGTACGACAATTGTTTTACCACTCACCAGTTTCAAATGTCACCATCCGCTACTGACTGCATTGTGTACTGGAACACCTGCCTCAAGGATTTGCCCTGCATCAGTGCTCTTTAAACTGTGAGATTCCCCCTACGCCTGGTGGGCCTAAAGATACTTCAGAGGGGGCTCCAAACATTGGCTAAGAGAAGTACATTTTCAGGGCCCTTTTCAGTGGGCCACGGGGCAAGCAGGAGTTACTGGGCAAACCTGTGGTGGCTAAAGCGTTTTACTCCTGATGTCCGGGGACCTGACCTACTGTGGATCCTGCTCACCAGGGCCAAGCACCCCTTCTGCACCTGACTGTCAGTTACATAGTGTCGGACAAGCAGTCAAGGCTCCTTCGAGGGGGAGCGCAGATATAGATCAGAGAAGGCGACTCATAACTCAACGTGGAAGCAGTGCCAACAATAAATCATAGTCCAATTAAAACTTGTTTCTATATAAAAATAAATATTCAAATTCTACACATTCACCCATAAATTACATTCAAAAGCAATAGTACAAACAGATTCTAATCTAGCAGTTGTCAGGCTGCTGTCTGTCCGACTAACTTTAGTGCAGTGAGGGTTTGTGTTATTCCCCATTCACTATGACCACATCTGGGTAATGTAAACTATAAGGCGTACTCAAGAGTTTTCCCCTCTCACTTCTTTTGAAAGTTCTGTCACAAGAGTCTAGGGGGGTCGCAGTACCGATGGCAGTATGTCCACTTCATACCTTACCTGCTCTGGGAGTATGGAAACCTTCAGCGGTGCAGCAAATTCTTGATCCTGATCGGTTAAGTCGAGCTGCATGCGCTAACAAGAGGCAGCACCCAGCAGGCATAGCTCTCTTTTCTGAGCCACGCTACTGGCTGGTTCTTGCGATCTGGGTTGTTCCCACTCCGATTATTGTACCATTAGTCACACTGCCCTTTGGTGGGGGAATGTTGATCCCCTTGCCCTGACATGGCTCCCGCAATGGTCTTTGGTCCTCCGGCTTCCCCCGGTGCAGCTCTCAGTATGTGGACCGGACCCCCTTGGTCACGGGAGCAGTGTCTTGGTCCCAGGAGAGGGCCCGAACACTTGGCATCAGCATCTAAGGCGGACCCTCCTAGCATACAGGGTCGCTGCCACAGCCGTCACCAGTCTGTTCACCCTGACCTAGCTTTGATGATCATGATGCCCACCTCTCTGGCACATGGGGCCACACGCAACGGGGTCATGACCGTCTGGTGTTTCCCACACAACCCTCCCTCCTCGGCTTAGTCCCCATCAGTACCTCCTTGCACATGGGGGTCACCGAAACAATCCAGCACACAGGCTACTGCCCGATCACTGCAAGAGCAGATTCCTCACACCTCGCACAGGAAGTCTTCACGATAGGGCTTCTCCCTGGACCATACTCCTTGCAACGATCTTCTCTTTCTCACAGGGTACACCGTACTTAGCGAGCAGCCAAGCGCTTGTCCTCCTGGCTCTATGGGTGGTGGTCTTGGTTTCCCTAGATGATGTTCCCTGACCCAGCAGGAAGACTAGCAGGCCTGGGCCCCCCGTCCTGGTCACAGGCAGTAGTCTGCAGAGCCTCCCCTCCTCACACAGTCTGTCTAGCTGCTTGGCAGATGACAACTTTTGGGGGCTCAAACTCTCCTGCTTATAGTGCTTTTCCAGGTCCAAAATGTAATTTAGTGTCTGAGACTTGAAGTTTTATGTTGTGGTTATGCTTTTTTTAAATTAATGTCTTACCACTTTCTTCTTCCTCCATGTCTGTCACAGCAGGCAGGACACCGACACGATTCATGGGAGTGAACAGAGTTCACACCTGGATGTCAGCAACAGTGATATGTGCATCAAAAGGTTAATCCTGGGCTCACAGCCCTACTCTTTATGATTTCCTTATAAGCCCCATCTCTCTCTTCCTCAGATGTGTCCAGGCCTCTTCTTTGTGGTCTATCATTGAATCAAAGAGCTCTTTGAAAGAACAGAGAGCGTGGCTCTCCCTTCCTCCAGTACATGTCCCTCCCAGCTTACAGGAATGCAGCAATACACACATCTGTGTGGGGGGATTCCTCTGCTCCTCTTGTCTTCACCAGGCAGGCCTGGCCTTTCCAAAATGAAACCCAAGGTCTTCAATGTAATGTACCAGTGCAGGCACACTTGCACCCGGAGTACACCCACAGCGCTCTTACTGCACAGCACTGTCATCCTCTGTAGTTTAGTTCCTATATTCCCAATAGGCGTTGCGCATTGGAATAATATATTCTATAGATGTGACGTAGGACTTTGGTCGACTAGGTCTCTATCGAATATATTAGACTTAATTATGAGTGCCAGCTAGCTCAGAGGTCACTAGAAACTTTCTCGAATAAACAAGAAGGGATTAGTCTCTGACAACAGTGTAAACAATATGGCATAATATTAACACATAAAGAGGGAGAAATTGCATAAAGGAAACACAACCAAGTGATTAAAAAAACTATATTTCATTTAATATGTATGCAAATGTTCACAATAAAAACAGATGATAAAAAGGCATAATATAAATAAGTTATACAAACAAGAGAAATGAACAATAATCATATAATACATAAAAAGTACATATAAAAAATCCTATAACAGTGGCAAACAATATTATTCGACGCGCGTTTCGGCGTTATTGGGAACGCCTTCCTCAGGAGCCACAATAGTATCTGAAAGACATGGTTAATATAGAAGTAAATCAAAACATCTATATGACTATTTTATTCAGAAATTGCATTCTCAATTACATTACAATATAACAACCGAAATTAACAACAAAGAATTAAACTCTATAGTGCCTAAATGACAATAACTCCCTACTTGTATAGCTGGTTGAATATAGCTACACAAGGTACAAACTAGCATTCATATATTTGAGCAGTGGTAATTGTAGGTAAAGATAGTACCATGAGAGCAACCAGTAGTGAGACAATGGGAATAATCTTTTCTTAACGAGCCAGTCTAGTGGATAAGCTCTAAATTTAAAGAGGTGTGAATTTCATGTATGAATGACCTGATGATGCTCACACATTTAACATAAGAGGATGGATCTGTATGTAAGAAATCATCTGTCTAAAAAAGGCCCATCTAGTTAACGCCTGTGCTGGTGATATCAAGCACTTGCAATTACTATTCTAACTAATAGTATCATAGAAGGAAGAGTCCATATGGGGGGTGGAAAGGGTCGAAGACTATTGTAATTAATCGATTAAATAGATATAGGGGCTGAATGGTCAAAAAGACCTGGACTAGAGATGTTGGAAATCACTTACCGAGGTATCAATGATGGAAGTGGAACAAACAATGTTTGTCTTTCTTTCTATATCAATGTCCATAAATTGTGATCTAGAATAAGATGTTACAGTAGACAAAGATAAAGGAGAGAGCTATCAGTGGTGGATTATCAAAATATCAGTGCACTATTTCAAAAAGGTAATTAAAAAGGTAATATCCTAATCTGAAAAGGAGAAATAGTGGGGGGTGGTTCACTGTTTATCCGGCACATTTACCGTATTTTCCACTGTGGAACAGAGATGATCATGCTTGTAAGGAGAAAGACTGAATGAGCATGCATGCATCCACAGGAGTCCTAAATAAGGGAATCGACTAATTGCAAAAATGGGAATCAACTAATTGCACAGTGTAGCATACATATTAGCTCATGCTTACCATGGCAAATCTTTGCTAACTATTCACATTGAAGAGACCCCTTCGGATTCGAACGTGACTATGTCTTTCTATCCGAACAACTGGCCTTCATGCGTCAACGCTGGGATTAAAAAAAATTAGAGAATATCATGAAATTTTAACCCGGAATGTGCTAGGTAAACCTGTTTTTAATGTAAAGTTTTTATTAGCGCAACAAACTGGATAATTGCCAGTAAAAGCAGGGTTAATCTCTAATGGTACCGTACAGAAAGTGGGAGAATGTAGTGAAAACTTAGCTTGGGAGCCGCTAGGTAAACTTATTTTTGTTAGAAAGTTTGTAATGGCCCAACAAACTGAATAATTGCCAGTATACGAGGGGTTAATCTTTAATGGTGCCATGAATCGATATTTGGGTAATTTAATCAGAAAGGCCAAATATCAAAGTCTAGAAGCTTATCGTGCAAAAAAAGACCTTACTGATAAAACAAATCAGGAAATAATCATTTGCATTCTAGCACCCACAGTGAAAGACACCAGAACAGTGGAGTCTTATATGTATCCACTTCCGAAGAATAATGAGGAATGTTCGTGGCGGTACTGGAAAATGGAAATACAATATGGACAATTCAGGACAAAGGAATTAAAAACTCGGAACGATAGTTAGACTCTACTCGGAGCCAACAGTAATGTTAAATTCTATCGCATTGCCTTACCGGGGGCAAAGATAGCGAACTATTGCCGTCTTCTTAGGGGTGTTTTAGGAAAAACGGCTCGTGGTGCCTGCCGTCATGTGTAGGTCGTGGGAGAATGTATCACCACGCCGAGTTTCAAATTCTAAAATTGGAAGTAGAAAAAATAAAAATAAAACCATCTTAGTTTTAAATGGCCTGTGGAGAAGTGTGGCTCACTGTTTAGAGCAGGCAGACCCTGAAGCAGAGGTCAGACCCGGGACCAGGGTTCGATTCCCGACGCGGCAGGGTGTTGAGCTCAAATGTCCACGGACTCGATAATTCTCGCTTCGGTGCCTGACCTAATCATGGGTTCACACTATGCAACTCTGGGCATTAAGCCTGCTCAATCTCCACAACGGCCCCCTGGCGGCGGGATGCCTGGCTTTCACCTTGGGGATGCCCTATAGGGGCTATCTCACAGGGAAAAACCAGGACGGGTTCCCAAGGCAAGCGCGGAGATACCCCTTCGGGGGTCGATTCTGGCGCTATACAAGAAATGCAATAATAATCTAATAATGTCAGGCAGACCGGCGTGAGCCTAAGAGGAGACCAAGATCTCACCTGGACGAGGACGTTGGGTCCGTCTGTGTCAACCCGCAGGAGCCGCGCTGAAGATGTCTGCTGGCGTCCCGCAGCCGTTGGGAAAAGAGTGTAACCCAACGTGCCGGTAAGCGCGTCCTTATGTATGGACAGCTTGTATTACCTTGTGTGACGCGTAGGTACTCAGGTTCCGCCTATTAAAGGGGAATCCTTTGAAATTGAAATCCGCGGGCCAAGTCACAGGCAGAAACGCCTAGTAAGTGACATATGAGTGTAGAACTTGGAAGCCCGCGGGCCCAGTCACCGGCACGGAGCGCCTAGTCGGTGACGTGTGAATGTTGAGAACATGCCTATTATCAAAAAGGGAAGGTTCAACCTGTGTTCAAAGGAGCGGATATTGTCCATCGTGTCGCACAGAATGAATTTTTGAACCGGCAATCATGATATTAAAAATATCTTGAATAGAAGTGCCGCCCAATTAGCGCATAAGAAGAGGCACTTTAGATGTGAAAATGAGTGTCTAAATGATCAAAATCTTAGTAAAAGAGACCTGAAAATATTAATTTCAGATCTTATGATTACAGACTTTCGTTAAAGAACGAATAACTACAGATAAAAAATTCATAACGGCGGACGATCTTGTAAATTCAGACCGAAAAATCGTATTTATATCCCATAGTCTCAAATGATAATGTTTGTTCTTGCAGCTACAGTAGTCTCAAGAATAAGCCTAAAGTACATGTAGGGTGCATACCATTGGACAATGGCCGACGCCGTGAGAGCGAATAAATAGACCATATTTAAATACTCATAATGAGTCTTAAATAGAGAGTCTCATAATGAATGGAAGATCAATGTGTGCTAGAGTAAATTCAGCATGGTACCTACAATCTAAATCTGACTCGTGAATCTTATCCGGGCAATGTGTGATAGACACAACACACTGTGAGAAAGGTTATTGTATCGCGTTCTCCCAGGGAATTTCGCTGTTAAGTCCCCTTTTGTATGTGTCCAAAACAAAAATCCAGTAGACCTCTCTTTTCTTCCGGATGGCGCATCCTCCTTTGCTATCTGAAGTTTTAATTTTCTCTAAAATGCGCCAGTGCAAGTCCTCTGGTTTGTGATTTGTGTCAAGGAAATGCTTTACTAAAGGTGCGTTTAATTTCTTCGTTTTTATTGCTGATCTGTGTTCAGTAAGGCGTGTTTGGATCGACCTGCAAGTTTCGCCAACGTAGCCTAAGCCACAGGGGCAACTGATGAAATACACCACATTCGTGGTTTTGCAGTTCCATAAATCAATTGCTTTGGCTGTAAAGCCATTGTGGGTGAACGCCTCACCACCTAGAATTTGTTTGCACGATTTGCAGGAAGAACAAGGAACTGTTCCTCGAACCGGTAGATTCGTCACTAGGGATCTTTGCATATGATTGGTGTTTGAAAGTTTAACATTGAACTTGGAGTGAACTATCTTATCTTTAAGGTTTCTGTTCCTCCTGTGAGCAAATAGAGGTTTTGGTAGAACAGAATTTGAAGTTGGGTTACAATTGAGAATGTGCCAATTGGCATTAATGATCTGTCTAATGCGTTCGTTCATTGTGGAATGGGTAGTTACACATACAAGTTGGTCATTAGCCGGTTGATCTTTGGGGGCTGATAGGGCATCGCGGTCAAAGAAGCGAGCCCGTTTGTAGGAGTTTCTTATAAGCCTGTGTGGATACCCACGATCAAGGAACTTCTTGCGCATGATTGCCGCTTGTTTGTCATAATCGGACAAATTAGAGCAGTTTCTGCGTACTCTTAGGAATTGGGAGAAAGGGATACTCTCCCGTTGACACTTAGGGTGGAAACTACTAAAATGCAGTAGTGTGTTGCGGGCTGTTGATTTCACAAATAAATCCACCTCCAATTTTTTGTTATTCACTCGAATTAAAAGATCTAGGAACTCAACTTGGTTCTCGTTGTATTGGGCTGTAAATTTCAGATTACTATCAGTCAGGTTGATCCATTCCAGGAACTCAAGGAGGGAATCTTTCCCATTGGTCCAGATAAAAAAGATGTTGTCTATGTATCTGGACCAATGGGAAATTGATTAAAAAAAGGGAGCCACTTCATTGTCCATGAATGGTTCCTCAAAGCGGGACATGTAGATGTTGGCTATCGATGGAGCCACCGACGCCCCTATACTCACTTTCCTAAGTTGACGGTACAGGTCCTCACCAAATTCAAAGACGTTCTCCGTTAGGAAAATGAACAGACAGTCAATAAGGAATTTTTTTGGGCACATAATCTTGTGTTTGTCTATAAACCAATCAGTTGCTCTAATTGCTTCATCTAAAGGAATGTTACTGTACAGAGATTCGATGTCTAGGGTGACTAATATATCTCTTTCCGGTATAATATCAAGGTTTTCCACTATGTTGATCATATGGCAAGTATCTTTCACGTATGATTTAATCATTGGAATGTGTGGTCTTAAAAAGTGGTCTACAAATTTCGATAGGGGTTCAGTGGGAGTACCGATGGTAGACACAATGTGTCTATATGGGGGTTTTTCTAAGTTTTTATGTATTTTCGGAAGACCGTAAATACAAGCGGTTTTGTTTTTATTGTTATTCAGAAATTCATGATCTTTTGTATGGATTTCGCCATTCAATAAAGCTTCATTAGTCAGGGTACTGATTTTCTTGATGATATTATTGATAGTGTTGCAATTAATTTTCAAATAAGTTGAGCTGTCATTTAGCATCATATTCATGTTGTGCTCATAATCGGTGGAATTAAGAACAACAATTCCTCCACCCTTGTCTGCTCCCTTAATAGTCAGTTTTTTATTTTCAGAGAGCTCTTTTAAGGCTAATGATTCATTTCTGTTCAGATTATACACTGGTTTTGGGATGAATTTTAAAGTCCTTTCTAATTTTTTAATGACTACCAGCTCGAAGGCCGCTACTTCTGGTCCTAATTGATCTAAACCGGGGGTGAAAGAGGAGTGTAATGATATTTCATTCTGCCTTTGTTTAGTTAAATCATACACATTATTTTCTTTATCCTGGAAGAACTTTCTCAGTTTAATTTTCCTAAAGAAAGCTACCACATTTTTGTAGAGCTCAAAGGTATTGGCATGTGTATGAGGTACGAAAGAAAGGCCTTTGGATAGCAGAGCTTCACTAGAGCCATCAAGCTCTATTGAGGACAGGTTGAAGAGGGGAATTACATTTCTTGCCCCCAGTACTGCCTGTTTCGGGTTTCCCTTATAAACTGGGGTTCCTGTTGTTGATGTTGTTGCTGCTGATGTTGTTGGTGTTGGGCTTGATGTAAGTGTTGGTTCATTTGGAAGTTCCCTCTGGACTGTCCCTGGCTCTGAAACCTCACTCTGGGACGACCTCGTCGAGGCCCTTTGTTCGATAAAAAAGGGCGTCGTTGGAGTCTAGAATTGGTATACGAGTTGAAACCTCCATCTGATTCATAGTAGGTGCCATTGGAGCCTTCACCCTCTGAATCTGATGAGTCAGTAAAGTTATTTACTCTTTGTTGGACGTTTCTAGACTCGTCTGTGTAATGATTTTGTTGGTAAAAGTCTTTATTTAAGTAGGGGTATGCCACTTCCTCTGTGTAAAATCTTTTATCTTTATTCAGTTTGTCGGTTTAGCGTTTGTTCAAGTAGTTGCTAAATGATTCTAATTCTCTATTGTATTCTTCTATCTTTTTAATGGCTTCACCTACTCCAGTGAGTTGTTTCAACTTCTCTTCTAGTTCATCTATCTCCTTTTTAATATCTAAAGCTAGTTCTTTTGATGTTGCAACAATCAGTATCATCAAATCACGGGAACATCTGTTCGCTATAAAACTCCATTTTTCTAAGAATGGTCTGTGGTGTACAAAAAGGCCAGGTACATTCCGTACACGTAGCCCATTAGGGATGATTCCTGTTTTGAGATAAGCCAACATAAACTCGCCATGAGCTTCCATGCGAATGAGTTTCTTTTTGAGATCTAATAGCTTCTTACCTTCATCATTGCCCCTTACAGATAAGCTGGTATTGCTAACTGGGACTGTGGTGCCAACTAATGTGGCAAACTCTTCGTCAGTGAACCCGAATGTTTTCATGTTGGCCATAACTGGAGGGGTTAGTAGAAATATAGCGGCAACAAATTGCTCACTGCTCAAATATTGTACAATATAATAAATACACAATGGTAAGTGGAGCGGCCCTACACAGACAAGCTGTGGGAATAATAATGTAAATAACAAGGACCCCCTGTTAAGAAAATCAATTTGTGGTACAGGGAAATAAACAGTGTAAACAATATGGCATAATATTAACACATGAAGAGGGAGAAATTGCATAATGGAAACACAATCAAGTGATTAAAAAAACTATATTTCATTTAATACGTATGCAAATGTTCACATTAAAAACAGTTGATAAAAAGGCATAATATAAATCAGTTATACAAACAACAGAAATGAACAATAATCATATAATACATAAAAAGTACATATAAAAAATCCTATAACAGTGGCAAACAATATTATTCGACGCGCGTTTCGGCGTTATTGGGAACGCCTTCCTCAGGAGCCACAATAGTATCTGAAAGACATGGTTAATATATAAGTAAATCAAAACATCTATATGACTATTTTATTCAGAAATTGCATTCTCAATTACATTACAATATAACAACCAAAATTAACAACAAATAATTAAACTCTATAGTGCCTAAATGACAATAACTCCCTAATTGTATAGCTGGTTGAATATAGCTACACAAGGTACAAACTAGCATTCATATATTTGAGCAGTGGTAATTGTAGGTAAAGATAGTACCATGAGAGCAATCAGTAGTGAGACAATGGGAATAATCTTTTCTTAACGAGCCAGTCTAGTGGATGAGCTCTAAATTTAAAGAGGTGTGAATTTCATGTATGAATGACCTGATGATGCTCACACATTTAACATAAGAGGATGGATCTGTATGTAAGAAATCATCTGTCTAAAAAAGGCCCATCTAGTTAACGCCTGTGCTGGTGATATAAAGCACTTGCAATTTTACTATTCTAACTAATAGTATCATAGAAGGAAGAGTCCATATGGGGGGTGGAAAGGGTCGAAGACTATAGTAATTAATCGATTAAATAGATATAGGGGCTGAATGGTCAAAAAGACCTGGACTAGAGATGTTGGAAATCACTTACCGAGGTATCAATGATGGAAGTGGAACAAACAATGCTTGTCTTTCTTTCTATATTTACAACAAGGGGTGGTGAATTGTCTTTCTTTCTATATCAATGTCCATAAATTGTGATCTAGAATAAGATGTTACAGTAGACAAAGATAAAGGAGAGAGCTATCAGTGGTGGATTATCAAAATATCAGTGCACTATTTCAAAAAGGTAATTACAAAGGTAATATCCTAATCTGAAAAGGAGAAATAGTGGGGGGTGGTTCACTGTTTATCGGGCACATTTACCGTATTTTCCACTGTGGAACAGAGATGATCATGCTCGTAAGGAGAGACTGAATGAGAATGCATACATCCACAGGAGTCCTAAATAAGGGAATCGACTAATTGCAATAATGGGAATCAACTAATTGCACAGTGTAGCATACATATTAGCTCATGCTTACCATGGCAAATCTTCTCTAACTATTCACATTGAAGAGACCCCTTCGGATTGGAACGTGACTATGTCTTTCTATCCGAACAACTGGCCTTCATGCGTCAACGCTGGGATTAAAAAAAATGAGAGAATATCATGAAATTTTAACCCGGAATATGCTAGGTAAACCTGTTTTTAATGTAAAGTTTTTATTAGCGCAACAAACTGGATAATTGCCAGTAAAAGCAGGGTTAATCTCTAATGGTACCGTACAGAAAGTGGGAGAATGTAGTGAAAACTTAGCTTGGGAGCCACTAAGTAAACTTATTTTTGTTACAAAGTTTGTAATGGCCCAACAAACTGTATAATTGCCAGTATACGAGGGGTTAATCTTTAATGGTACCATGAATCGATATTTGGGTAATTTAATCAGAAAGGCCAAATATCAAAGTCTAGAAGCTTATCGTGCAAGAAAAGACCTTACCGATAAAACAAATCAGGAAATAATCATTTGCATTCTAGCACCCACAGTGAAAGACACCAGAACAGTGGAGTCTTATATGTATCCACTTCCGAAGGATAATGAGGAATGTTCGTGGCGGTACTGGAAAATGGAAATACAATATGGACAATTCAGGACAAAGGAATTAAAAACTCGGAACGATAGTTAGACTCTACTCGAAGCCAACAGTAATGTTAAGAGTACGCAGAAACTGCTCTAATTTGTCCGATTATGACAAACAAGCGGCAATTATGCGCAAGAAGTTCCTTGATCGTGGGTATCCACACAGGCTTATAAGAAACTCCTACAAACGGGCTCGCTTCTTTGACCGCGATGCCCTATTAGCCCCCAAAGATCAACCGGCTAATGACCAACTTGTATGTGTAACTACCCATTCCACAATGAACGAACGCATTAGACAGATCATTAATGCCAATTGGCACATTCTCAATTGTAACCCAACTTCAAATTCTGTACTACCAAAACCTCTATTTGCTCACAGGAGGAACAGCAATCTTAAAGATAAGATAGTTCACTCCAAGTTCAATGTTAAACTTTCAAACACCAATCATATGCAAAGATCCCTAGTGACGAATCTACCGGTTCGAGGAACAGTTCCTTGTTCTTCCTGCAAATCGTGCAAACAAATTCTAGGTGGTGAGGCGTTCACCCACAATGGCTTTACAGCCAAAGCAATTGATTTATGGAACTGCAAAACCACGAATGTGGTTTATTTCATCAGTTGCCCCTGTGGCTTAGGCTACGTTGGTGAAACTTGCAGGTCGATCCAAACACGCCTTACTGAACACAGATCAGCAATAAAAACGAAGAAATTAAATGCACCTTTAGTAAAGCATTTTCTTGACACAAATCACAAACCAGAGGACTTGCACTGGCGCATTTTAGAGAAAATTAAAACTTCAGATAGCAAAGGAGGATGCGCCATCCGGGAAAAAAGAGAGGTCTACTGGATTTTTGTTTTGGACACATACAAAAGGGGACTTAACAGCGAAATTCCCTGGGAGAACGCGATACAATAACCTTTCTCACAGTGTGTTGTGTCTATCACACATTGTCCGGATAAGATTCACGAGTCAGATTTAGATTGTAGGTACCATGCTGAATTTGCTCTAGCACACATTGATCTTCCATTCATTATGAGACTCTCTATTTAAGACTCATTATGAGTATTTAAATATGGTCTATTTATTTGCTCTCACGGCGTCGGCCATTGTCCAATGGTATGCACCCTACATGTACTTTAGGCTTATTCTTGAGACTACTGTAGCTGCAAGAACAAACATTATCATTTGAGACTATGGGATATAAATACGATTTTTCGGTCTGAATTTACAAGATCGTCCGCCGTTATGAATTTTTTATCTGTAGTTATTTGTTCTTTAACGAAAGTCTGTAATCATAAGATCTGAAATTAATATTTTCAGGTCTCTTTTACTAAGATTTTGATCATTTAGACACTCATTTTCACCTATCTAAAGTGCCTCTTCTTACGCGCTAATTGGGCGGCACTTCTATTCAAGATATTTTTAATATCATGATTGCCGGTTCAAAAATTCGTTCTGTGCGACACAATGGACAATATCCGCTCCTTTGAACACAGGTTGAACCTTCCCTTTTTGATAATAGGCATGTTCTCAACATACACACGTCACCGACTAGGCGCTCCGTGCCGGTGACTGGGCCCGCGGGCTTCCAAGTTCTACACTCATATGTCACTTACTAGGCGTTTCTGCCTGTGACTTGGCCCGCGGATTTCAATTTCAAAGGATTCCCCTTTTAATAGGCGGAACCTGAATACCTACGCGTCACACAAGGTAATACAAGCTGTCCATACATAAGGACGCGCTTACCGGCCCGTTGGGTTACACTCTTATCCCAGCGGCTGCGGGACGCCAGCAGACATCTTCAGCGCGGCTCCTGCGGGTTGACACAGACGGACCCAACGTCCTCGTCCAGGTGAGATCTTTGTCTCCTCTTAGGCTCACGCCGGTCTGCCTGACATTATTAGATATCCACAGGCCATTTAAAACTAAGATGGTTTTATTTTTATTTTTTCTACTTCCAATTTTAGAATTTGAAACTCGGCGTGGTGATACATTCACCCACGACCTACACATGACGGCAGGCACCACGAGCCGTTTTTCCTAAAACACCCCTAAGAAGACGGCAATAATACGCTATCTTTGCCCCCGGTAAGGCAATGCGATAGAATTTAACATTACTGTTGGCTCCGAGTAGAGTCTAACTATCGTTCCGAGTTTTTAATCCCTTTGTCCTGAATTGTCCATATTGTATTTCCATTTTCCAGTACCGTCACGAACATTCCTCATTATCCTTCGGAAGTGGATACATATAAGACTCCACTGTTCTGGTGTCTTTCACTGTGGGTGCTAGAATGCAAATTATTATTTCCTGATTTGTTTTATCGGTAAGGCCTTTTCTTGCACGATAAGCTTCTAGACTTTGATATTTGGCCTTTCTGATTAAATTACCCAAATATCGATTCATGGTACCATTAAAGATTAACCCCTCGTATACTGGCAATTATTCAGTTTGTTGGGCCATTACAAACTTTCTAACAAAAATAAGTTTACCTAGCGGCTCCCAAGCTAAGTTTGCACTTCATTCTCCCACTTTCTGTACGGTACCATTAGAGATTAACCCTGCCTTTACTGGCAATTGTCCAGTTTGTTGCGCTAATAAAAACTTTACATTAAAAATAGGTTTACCTAGCACATTCCGGGTTAAAATTTCATGATATTCTCTCATTTTTTGAATCCCAGCGTTGACGCATGAAGGCCAGTTGTTCGGATAGAAAGACATAGTCACGTTCGAATCCGAAGGGGTCTCTTCAATGTGAATAGTTAGCGAAGATTTGCCATGGTAAGCATGAGCTAATATGTATGCTACACTGTGCAATTAGTTGATTCCCATTTTTGCAATTAGTCGATTCCCTTATTTAGGACTCCTGTGGATGCATGCATGCTCATTCAGTCTTTCTCCTTACGAGCATGATCATCTCTGTTCCACAGTGGAAAATACGGTAAATGTGCCCGATAAACAGTGAACCACCCCCACTATTTCTCCTTTTCAGATTAGGATATTACCTTTGTAATTACCTTTTTGAAATAGTGCACTGATATTTTGATAATCCACCACTGATAGCTCTCTCCTTTATCTTTGTCTACTGTAACATCTTATTCTAGATCACAATTTATGGATATTGATATAGAAAGAAAGACGAGCATTGTTTGTTCCACTTCCATCATTGATACCTCGGTAAGTGATTTCCAACATCTCTAGTCCAGGTCTTTTTGACCATTCAGCCCCTATATCTATTTAATCGATTAATTACAATAGTCTTCGACCCTTTCCACCCCCCATATGGACTCTTCCTTCTATGATACTATTAGTTAGAATAGTAATTGCAAGTGCTTGATATCACCAGCACAGGCGTTAACTAGATGGGCCTTTTTTAGACAGATGATTTCTTACATACAGATCCATCCTCTTATGTTAAATGTGTGAGCATCATCAGGTCATTCATACATGATATTCACACCTCTTTAAATTTAGAGCTCATCCACTAGACTGGCTCGTTAAGAAAAGATTATTCCCATTGTCTCACTACTGGTTACTCTCATGGTACTATCTTTACCTACAATTACCACTGCTCAAATATATGAATGCTAGTTTGTACCTTGTGTAGCTATATTCAACCAGCTATACAAGTAGGGAGTTATTGTCATTTAGGCACTATAGAGTTTAATTCTTTGTTGTTAATTTCGGTTGTTATATTGTAATGTAATTGAGAATGCAATTTCTGAATAAAATAGTCATATAGATGTTTTGATTTACTTATATATTAACCATGCCTTTCAGATACTATTGTGGCTCCTGAGGAAGGCGTTCCCAATAACGCCGAAACGCGCGTCGAATAATATTGTTTGCCACTGTTATTGGATTTTTTATATGTACTTTTTTTGTATTATATGATTATTGTTCATTTCTGTTGTTTGTATAACTGATTTATATTATGCCTTTTTATCAACTGTTTTTAATGTGAACATTTGCATACGCATTAAATGAAATATAGTTTTTTTAATCACTTGGTTGTGTTTCATTTATGCAATTTCTCCCTCTTTATGTGTTAATATTATGCCATATTGTTTACACTGTTTATTTCCCTGTACCACGAATTGATTTTCTTAACAGGGGGTCCTTGTTATTTACATTATTAGTCTCTGACAACCGCATAAACATGACAACTTTGTTTCCCAAGAATACGAAATATATCTCTAGAGTCGCGGAAACAATAGATAGTTATTTCACTCAATCATGCATGCTTCTTTTCACCAGAAGCATAGAGAAATAGAAAGACGGGCGTTTTCAATAAAATGTATTTATTGAACAGTCTTCTTTCTCATACAGAAGAAATAAACTGCTACAATCTTAATACTGGTTGCAAAGTACAATGCGTACAGTATGAAGAGTATTATGAAATAATACTGTAAAAGCATGATATGGTTTCTAAGCCATAAAATACATATGATACATAAATAATAAATACTAAAAGTACTCAACTGGTGCTTCTAAAATACGCCTTCCCCAGTGTACCTAACCTAGGTCTAGTACGAAGGAAGAAGTAAGTGTGGTATTGTTTAAGGTTTAGTATTCTTTTGCCAAGAATCTATCCAAGATTTCTCTTAAGGTCTAATCAGCTCCGTACCTTGGTTTTAGAACGAGGAAGGTCTGGTATCTCTCTCTCAGGACTCGATTTTCCAACAACCCGCAAGGCTAGTTTGGAAACACTGGAGCTGGATTTCTCGGCAGGAGTAAAGACAGCGTCTCTCTCAGTGCGTCCGCTGGAGGGTCAGCTTCCTTCAGAACTTGCTGCACCGAGTTGCGTCGGGCAAGTAGATAGTCTAACTGCTCCAAACCACCGTGTGTTTGCCTGGGCAAGTGTGGGCATATTAATACCTTGAAGGTGCTGAGTTTGACGTAAGGTTGGACATAAAGCGTCATCAAAGAGTCTCAGTTCTTAGAAAACTCAATGAGTTCTTGGATAAAGCAATATTCAAGCAGGGGGAAGTCCCTGACTGCTGAAGGCGGGTTTTTCCAAGAAATCGTTGTAGATTTTCGGAACTAGCCATGCTGTATTAGGACTGCATGAGCTATGTCTTAATATGGTTATGATTTCTCTTCCTATATAAGGATACAGTACTTTATACCTACATAGGGGCATGAATCGGGAAAATTACCCTAGGGTCCTAAAACGCTATACAACACCCACTCCACGTATTATGTCCGACATTATTAAATTTGTAAGCATCTAAAACATAACTAAAGCATGTGTTTACAATCCCATCCAAAAAATACATAAAATGCATTTGAAACTGGTTGTACACATAAATGAGCATTTGTACTGTACGCATTTTAAAAGAAATAGCTATCATTCAAAGCATATTTAACGACATTGGAAATGCTTGTCTGAATGAATCATGAAATGACATTTATGAAATGGCTCTCAGTTTACAGAAGAAAAAGGTCGAGACCATTCCATAGCAGACTATATAAACTGTTATCGTTTTGGAGAACAAGGCCAAATATTGTCTCTAGGAAGTGTTCAAAATGAATGTCTTGTTCTCTAAGAATAGTTCTACTTTAAGCAGATTACTTAGTGCCCGAAAAAAAAGTTCGACTTCAGAAGAAGTCAAATCAAAATAGTAGAAAAAAATAGAGTTCTTAAGTTAGAAGTTTTGTTTTGAAAAGCGAAGGTCGAATTCAGAGTTCATGGAACGCTGTGTGCTAATTTCAAAAGTTATTCTCAGTGTCAGGAGAAAACATCAAATCGTCTTAAGTTGGCCAAAAAATAGTCTACCACAGTAGGTTAGAGTTGAACCACTTCATTAAGTAGATCAATTGTACACAGATGAGAAGCATCGCGGTCAGGGTCAACCACATTAGCAACATTCAAAGTAGATGGTACCTGTGTGCCTGTTGGTCCATGGGTCTCACTAGCAGGAACCTACGTCTGTGAGACTTCGATGAATGCCGTTATCGCCAGAAAAGCATTTTCCATGGTAATCTGGCTGTGGCTGGTCTTGCCATATCGGAGCAGAAGAAATAAAAATAGTATCGCTGCTACGAGTCCCAAAATTAGAGGCAGACCGCCGAACACAGAGTGCACAAAATTTGGAAAAATGTCTAGTACTGCTTCAAAGGGTGTTAACAGTCCCAAAAAAAATCATCTTAAATACATGTGCCATGCCAATGGTATCAGACATGTTTAAGATACGACCTAACATTTCTGAGAAATGTTTTGGGCAGTTTGTTGATAATAGGGCATGTATCTCCGCAGAGGACCTTGCAACTTGCAGATCATACGTCTCTTTGGATGAGGTCAGTGGCACAGTTTTTCGTAGAAGAACGGCTTTCATTCTGCTTAAAGTATCAATTCGGGGCGTGGCTTGCCGATCAGAGATGGCAGTCGCAGCTTAGGCGAGCTCCGACTGGCCCATTAATTATCCGACGACTATCCTGCCCCTGCCCCGATTTCAGGTGCCCCCATCCTGAGCACGGGGTCCGGGACCGAGTGGCGGCTCTCCAGTGTCTTGTGCGGAACTCGGAGGGCCCGGGACGCTGTGCGGTAAGAAGCGCCCCTTTGAGGCCTAAACCAGGGGAACGGAGCAGGGGACCTCGAGTTTCGCGTCCCCGGGCTTGGACGCTCTGGCGGCAGCCTGGGGCCACAGAGAATGGCCGACGACTGCTTCCTTCCACACGGCTCCTGCATGTCCTGGTAGGGCGCCTGGACAGGTGCTGGCGGCAGAGACCTGGTAGAGGAGAGGAGCCGCCAGGGGCAGCAGCTGGGTTCCGTCAGGAGGCTTGATAACGGGCCGTGAGACCGGCGCCTGGAGTTTCGTGCCCCCTGTCCGGGGTGTGCAGCGGCCATCGAGGTGCGACTGTGGGGAGCAGGTGGGCTCCCGGGGGTCAACCATGGACAGCTGCAACGCCCTTGCAGTTGAGGGACACTATTTGGAGCTGGGGCAAGCGGCCGCTGGACTGCCCTGCTAGAGAGGGCCCACCATAGCGGTAGGGGAGGTTTCTTCCAATTGAGATAGCCGTGCACTGGGGCTGCGACGGCCGCACAGACTCTGGGGGGGGGGCAGGTCGGCCCCCGGTGTGCGCACTGAGGGGTGTCCGGCAAGACCAGAGGCTGCCTGGGGCCATAGGGCAGGCCTCGTGGGGCCCACAGTTGCATACATTCCTCCTCTGGATTGCCCTGGGGCTTTGCGATTGGCCGTCCCGGGGACCCCCCCCCCCCAAAATAGACTCTGGGGCCATCCGAAAGACTCGCCACCGGGGAGACCGGGGGCCGTGTGCCGGGAGGTGGACTGCCCCCCCCCCCTGTTTTTCTTAATCGGAGTGCCAGCACAGGGGGTTTGGACGGCCGGGGCTTCTGGTGAGTGGTGGCTGACGCTCTGCGGTTGGCTTCTCTGTTGTGCCCCGGAGTAAACAGCGACATCCTCAACGGTGCGACTAGCGGCTAGAGACCCTCAGAAGCTGGTTTTGACTACAGTGAGAGGAGGCTCGTGGCTTGGGGGTCCAGATTCGGAAGTGGATAGCCTTATTGCCTGACCGACCATGACCAGGGGCGGAGGGGGCAGTGGCCCCGCAAAGCAGGGCCCAATAGATAAATACACGGGGCCAAGTGGGGGAGCCGGAGCAGGTGGTAGCTAGAACACTCAAGGACCTGATAACGCGGCACTGTTGGCGGCGATCACCCAGTCACGAGACATGCTCGATGCAAAAATTGGAGCAGTGGGCGCCGATGTCACTCTCTTGCACCAGGACCTGAGAAACGCAGTGGCGCGCATCACGGAGGCAGAGACCGGGATTTCGGGGGTAGAGGACGGCGTGGCGACACTCAAGCGCAAGATGTCGGACATGGAAGGTATCCAGAAGGGGCTGGCCCTTAGAGTGGAGGACACGGAAGGACGGGCCCGACACAACAACCTCAGGTTCGTTGGGTTCCCGGAAGGCTGTGAGTAGGGCAACATGGAGCGCTTCCTCCCTTAATGGCTAGAAAGTTGGCTCCCCCCCGAGTCCCTGTCGCGCTGCTTTGTGATAGAACAGGCCCACCGAGACCTGGTTCAGTAGCCGCCAGTTGGAGCCCGCCCCAGACCGGTGATTGCCAAACTGCTTAATTATCACAATAGGGACACTATCCTGAAGGAGGCGAGGGCGAAAGACTCTCTGACATGTGAGAACCAGAAAATCTTGATTTTCCCGGACTATACCAGGCTGGTGCAGCAACAAAGGCAATTCTTTATGGCGGCTAAGGCACGGCTACGCGCTCTTAACCTTCCCTACGCCCTACTCTACCCGGCCCGCCTGCGGGTGGTGTTTCAGTCCCGGATGCACTTCTTCGACACTCAGGAGGAAGTTTTTCATTGGACGGATGAAACTGTGCAGCTGCGAGCCCACACTCCGCCAAGCCTGGACTCCGATTCATCCCAGGGAAGCTCACGGGCGCAAACGGCTCGAAGTGAACGGAAGAAGGGGCACTGGAGGTCCAGGTCCCGGAGGCGTTCTGATCCGGGAGGAGATACAGGTGGTGGAACAGCGCCGCAGGAGGGAGAACCTAGGGTGGATCCGTGACTGTTCAGTTACCCTTTGTGGGACCCTGGTACGTACTCACTTTCTATGCCAGGGTGGTCATGAGAGACGCTCTGCAGTGATGGCTTCTGGGGCATAGGATCCTTGCCGCTTGCTTCCACACGATGTTGTGTGACATTCTGGGGCACTTGGGTAAGGGGTGGTGGGGTTTGATCAGGGTAGGCCTCCTCCCTGACCTGTTAGTTGTTGGGGAAGGGTTCTGGGTGCATGGGGGTGTTTTTGGGGATCCATTGGTGTGGACGGTCTTCGTTGCTGCGTTTGGGGCCCGAGGCGGTCCAGGCCGCGACAGGTACTTCAGTTTTTCTTGAGGTATCGGGGAGGGGGGTGAATGGGGGTGAGGGGGGGAGTTGGGGAGGCTGTTGGGAAGGGGGGGTTGTCCACTGTGCACGTTGTATGGGAAGTCTCATAGTTTTCATGTGTGTGCGTCCCTCAGGCCGGTCTCTGGGACTTTTGAACTGTGCAATTAGGGATGGCGGATGAAGGTTCGGGGCGGGTGCTGCCAATGACATCTATGCGTTTACTTAGCTGGAATGTACGGGGGCTGCTGGATAAAGTAAAGAGAGGAATTGTCTTGAGGTGGGGGAAGAGGGAAGGGGCGGATGTCCTATTGCTCCAGGAAACACATATGCTTGGTAACAAAGTACTCAGCTTGCAGCGCTATGGATACCAGCAGGTGTATCATGCAGGGTTTACCAAGGGGGTCCAGGGGGATGGCTGTCCTGGTGCACCGCCGCCTGTCCTATACTCAAGAGAAGCAGTGGGTTGACCCACAGGGCAGGTACATATTTGTCAAGGGTATAATTGGTGCGGAACCTGTTGTGCTGGGAAGCGTGTATGCCCCTCCTCCCTTGCAGTGGTCATTGGTAGAAAGATCGTTTGCAGTATGGGCGGATATACCTGAGGCGCTGGCGGTGCTAGGGGGAGATTGGAAGTGGCCGGATGGATCGCTGTAGGCCCGGGGGGGACAGGTAGCGGATACGCCTACTAGGCTGTGTGACATGGCGCGGGGCTTGGGCTGGTTTGACACTTGGCGGCACCTAGACGCCCGTGCCCGGGAATATACGTATCTCTCAGCGGTTCATGGGTCCTTCTCTCGCTTGGACTGTCCCCAGTGCGTCGCTGCCTAGGGTGAAATCGGCAGCCATTCTGCCCCGGGGGTTGTCGGATCATTCCCCAGTAGCGGTAGATGTTGTGTTGGATAAGGGAAGGCAGCCATTCCGGTGGCGCCTCTCAACGTGGCATCTCTAGTGCGAAGACTATAAGAAACACATGAGGGAAGCTATCGCCCACTACTGGGCGGATAACGTGGGCACAGTGGCTAATGTATGGGTGCTCTGGGAAGCTATGAAACCCACGTTGCGCGGAATCAACATTGCGTGGTGTGCGGCGGCCCGTCGGCAGCGTAAAGATAACCTCGTTAGGGCAGCGGTGCGAGTTGAGGCCCTGGAGGCCCGTTGTAATAGGGCGGAGGAGAGTGGTAGGTTAGGGCAGCTGCTACTGGCACAGCAATCATATGCGTCCCTGCTATTAGATGAGGCTTGACAGGTATGGCTGGCGACGCGTAGTAGGGTAAGTCGAGCACTATGCTCCATAGACTTTGCCAGAATGCGCTGCAGGCACAGGTATTACCCGGGCTCACGGATGAGGCTGGTGTCACGATTACAGAACCGTATGAGTTGGCAAATAGCTTTGCAGGGTACTATGCTACACAATATGCTCCACGGGAGTGTCTTCCAGTGGACGCAATAGATTAATTTATAGCAGATTTACCGCCGTGGGCAGTATCGGACGGGACACGCGACTGTCTTGAACTCCCCTTAACTGCGGAGGAGCTGGGTGAGGCTCTGGGTCAGCTTAATACAGGGAAGGCGCCGGGACCTGATGGATTCCCCTGCAAATTTTATAAACAATACCAGCTTCAGTTGGGTACGCACTACAGGGTGGCGCTGGAGGCGCCTCGAGAACAGGGTCGATTACCAATGGACTGGCAACACGCGGAGGTGGGAATTTTCCTAAAGCCGGGTAGACCCCCGGAGTGGCATGAATCTTACCGCCCTATCTTCCTCCTTAACATAGAAGCCAAAATATTGGCCAAAGGTCTGTCTAATCGCCTCCTTCCCTATATCTCGGAGCTGGTCCACCCGGACCAAGCCGGGGTTATGCCACATAGAGCAACACAACATAATGTTAGACACGCTCAGATTGCGGTGGAAGCTGTGCAGAGCACCGGGGAGCAGGCGGCACTTCTGTTGGCTGATATCGATAGGGCGTTTGATTCCCTAAGTTGGACATACCTGTTTGCGTTGCTGCCACGCCTTAACCTAGGGCCCAAGTTTCTGTCGTACCTTAAATTGCTCTACACAGATCTGACGGCGTCAGTGAGGGTGGCAGGGGCTACCTCTGGTAAATTTCGTATAGGGCGAGGCACCCGACAAGGCTGCCCCCTGTCGCCTTATCTATTTGCGCTAGCCATGGAGCCTTTGGCAGCATGGGTGCGCATTGATGCGCAGCTGAGAGGCTTCGAGTGGGACAGTGGGCCGTCGGATGGGATTGCATTATACGCGGATTAGGTCCTTTTCTTTATTACAAACATTAATAAGTCGGGCCCGCGTATACTGGAGATCATGCGGATTTTTGGGGAAGTGTCCGGCCTCTATTTCAATCCGCGTAAGTCCACCCTATGGGTGCTGGGCGATTGGAAGGGCGTTGGCTCGTGGGCCTCGGCATTACAGGTGGCAGTGGGGGGCCTTAAGTACCTTGGGGTCTTCCTGTCTGAGTCGGCTGTTGTGTCATGGGAACGTAACATAGTACCGGACTGGGACCGGGTTTGTACGGACATGAAGACGCGGTCCCATATGCCTCTCACTATCTGTGGCCGTTCAGTGATTTTTAAAATGGTTGCTCTCCCGCGACTGCTGTATAAACTGCAGAACCATCCACATCCCATCGCCCCCCTTTGGTTCCGGCAAGTCAATTCGGCGTTCGGGCGTTTTTTATGGGCAGGGGGTGCGGTAAGAGTGGCACTACGTACTTGCTTCCTTTCCACATACTGTGGCGGTCTTGCGACATCTGATATCCTGTCGTACTATCAGGCCTCCCACCTACTGATCCTAAACGAATGGTGGTACGGTGATAGGGCCGACCGGGCCTATGCCCTAGAGCGCTACCTGATGGGACATGATGCCCTCCATAAGATCCTGTATTCAGCTCGGTTGAGAAAGCGGCTACCGCAAGCCACGCAAGTGGTTTTTCAAATCTGGAGACAGGCGCTGCGTCGTATGGGTTGGTGGGGCAGGTTGACGGAGGAGACCCCTCTGTGGAACAATGGTCGCTTCCCGCGCTCGCCTCATTGCGAGGCTTTGGGGGATGGGACTCCATAGGGGTTTCAACACTATGTCTGGCGTAGTCCTTAAATCCTTTCAAGTTCTTAGTGAAGAGTTTGATATGCTCAAGACCCAGTTTTTTAAATACTTGCAATTTCGCCATGCGCTTGCGCTTAGTTTGGTTGGCCTGGACACCTTGCCAGAATTTAGCCCTCTTGAAGCAAAGGTGTTTATGGGGGACCTAGTTGATAAGAAAGTATCTCGCATTTACCAGACTCTGGTAACGCATTGCTCTTCTTCCTTACAAAAGTTGAAAGACTCCTGGGAGCGCGATGTAGGTGTACTGGAGGAGGACTATTGGAGGGAGGCCCTGGAAGCGCCCCGGGGGGCAGCGATAGCGGTGCGCCTTAGGCTCATCCAATTTAAATATCTGCATAGGGCATATTATACGAGGGAGAGATTGTGGAAAGTGGGATTGATTGCGTCACCGGATTGCCTGAGATGTGGTAGAGAGGTGGGTACCTTGTTTCATACGGTGTGGGCCTGCGAGGGTTTGAATAGGTATTGGAAGGGGGTATGGGACTGCTTGTCTGAAGTGCTGTACGTGCTGGAGGAGGTGGGGGGCAATGTGTATAAGAGGCATCTACTTTTGTTGGGCCTTACCACAGCCAAACGAGATATAGCCCAGGCTTGGAAAAGTACGAGAGCACCCCCAATATCGGTATGGATGAAGGGATTGGATTTCTGTATGGGGTTGGAACGTCCTGTATTTGAAGCCCAGGGATGCCCTAGAAAACACTACAGAATATGGAAGAGATGGGCAGATTATAGGGGCCTTGACCTAGATCCACCAGCGGACCTGAGGATGTGGCTGAGGGAGACACTGGAGGTGGTACCTGAGGAGACGTATACACAGTATTATTCGATGTCATGCTTTGGAACAGAGACACACACGTGCTGTGGGCTGGGGTTGGATCCGGGTGGGGGGGGACGTTGGAGGGGTTGGGAGGGAGGGGAAGGGTTGGAGGGGTGTGGAGAAGTGTGGCTCAAAGATTTGAGCGGCAGACCCTGATGCAGAGGTCTAGCCCGGGACCAGGGTTCAATTCCCCGCCTTGGCGGGTCTTGGGCTCATAAATTCCACGGACCCGATAATTATCGCCTCAGTGCCTATTCCAATCATGGAGTCCACTCTGCAACTCTGGGCAATAGCTTGCTTAATCTCCACAACGGCCCCTACAACGCTAAGGATGCCTGGCCTCCACCTTGGGGGTGCCCAGGAGTGGACGCCTCACAGGGACAGCCAGGATGGGTTCCACAGCGGTATTCGGACCAGTGCCTAGAGCCCCTTGCGGGTGAGTAGTGCGCTATACAAGTATCAATTTACATTTTAGGGGTGTTCAAAGGTGATCAGTGGTGTGGAACGATTTATGTCTCTTGATCTGCTTGCAGTAATCTCCTGACTGTGGAGTGCTGCACTTGTGTTGCACCTGATCATTGCCGGAAATAAATAAAAATTATGTTTAAAAAAAAAAAAGGTATCAATTCGAATAGAAGAGATGTTGAGTGAAGGCCAGAGCGGCGACTCCCTGTCTGTCTTCGTTTTTGGAAACAATACTTGCATACAAGTGACCCTGGCTGACACACTAACTAGATAGGCTATGCCTGGCATCATTCCCCAACAGTTGTGATCGTTCAACATTATGTAGCTACCATTGGATAGCTGCCTAAAAACTGGACTTATCACTGCTGCCGGGGAACCATGCATGTGGCAAGAAAGGTTATTTGAAGAACCCTCACAGGCTCCATGTAAATTACTACCCTGACACAAAAGTGTACCACTTGGTGAATGTTTGCAATTGTTCCCACTAAGAAATATTTCCTTTCCCCCACTCCAACATGTGTGAGTATATGGTAAATCCCAGGTCGACTTAATGTATTCTTTACCCAACCTTCCATACAGGCCTGCTGGTATGTGTTTTAAGCAATACTGAAACTGGAAAATCGTCACTGGTATCGTGATGGTGCCATGTATTATCCATTCTATGGCTGGTTTCTCAGAAACTGTTAATGCTAATCTTTCCAGTTTTTCAATGCTCTGCACCGTGTAGTCTGCTCCTCTCTGTGCCAAAGAGATTTGTTTATCTGTTAGGTTAAATGCAGAAAACAATGACGTGGTGTTGATTAAACGCCATGGCACGTAGCCTGAACAGAGATTTTGAAACGTCCAGCCTAGCAGCATTATAGAAAGTATTTGGGACTGACCGTGTTGTAACATTAGCAAGTCCTGTTCCATTATGTCTATGGCAGAGGATACTATGCGGTCCAAAGAATACATTCTGGAGGACAGAGTCGTTAACCCATTGTCCACTACAGAGAGAGCTTTCTCTAAATTGATACGATCAATTTCTCGTATTCTTTCTGCAGTTTCTATTTGCAAGATTTTTCAAGCTTCATTGTAAGCAGCATATATACCGGCATATATGAAACGTTTTTGACGTTGTTTACGAGGTCCCAACAGGAATTCTCTTAAATCAACGCCCTCTTTAAGTGAAGATAAGTGTTGTTTAATTTCTGGAAGTATGGATTTCTGTAACCATTCTAGGCTTAGTTTTCCTACACTGTTTGTTGTTACTATCCCTTGATGTTGTCTCTGGATATTCCTTAGGTCTGGCCTGGTTACTGTAAATCCTTGTGTTGTGTTCAGGAATCTATCTTGACAGTTATTTGTGTCTGTGGGCCAGATTAACCATTTTTTCCAATCAGGATTAGTTCTGTTCTGTTGTAAAATATAGATTACGTCTACCTCCTCATCTGTAGTTCTATCACTGTCAGTTGTGGGTTTAGGTATGGACGGTTTGTTCAAATCTTTTATCTTAGCTATGCCAAGACAAGATGTCTGTTGAATAGTGTCATTTAAAAACATTATTTGTTATGGGATGATGCAGGCTCTGCATAAGGCTTCTAAACCTTGCACTTGCCAGTCTTTTGTGCCCCATACAGTTTTTGTCTCAATGTTGTCTTTCCAAAAGTCAAAGCCTAATGTAGACAGCTGAGCAAAAAAGGCAGCAGAATACATTTACTTAGTATTGGTCAACATACTTTTCTTTCCTGTCTTATTAACATTTTTAAAGAAAAAGGTTTCTGGATTTGAGACATTGAAGCCTGGAAAGTATGGACATTTTTCATAAAATGTTTCCCAGCTTCCTTTTGGAGGCGTTGGACAATGTTCCCATTGATTATAAGTAAAAACATTTCTAGGATTAGCAGATCTATGCAAATAAGGATGACCATAATGATTAAAACAATACATTTGTTCATAATTTGATGAACCTTCTAAGTATTCATGTTTTGTGAATTTTGCTGATATTTCTAAGTCTGCCATCATGTTATTAACAGTTTCAAAGTCCCAATCATCAGAAAAAGTGCTTGGTGAAACAAAGTCACTTAACGAAACCTTAAATTGATGTGGAGTCTTCAACAGCTCTACAGGGTCATAGATATCCTAATCAGTTCTGTCTCACGCTATACCACCACGTATAGGAATGGCTGTGATGTTCACTGATGACAAGTCTCTTTTTTCACGATGAGATGATTTGTGTGGCTTCAGGAGCAAGTTGATATTCTTACTTTGTGTGTCCACTGTACAATATTTTCCATCTATCATCTTTCCCAAACTTAAAACAAGAATGAGCCAAAGTAGGAGAAAATGTGCACGTAACACAATCCAAAATTCAACCCATGGTGACACCAGATATGTTTTGTCAAGTTGAAGAAAGAGATCTGTTATTTTTCCTTTGTAAGTTTTACTTGCTGGCGTAGTTTCAGGTTTACCGGGATCCTCCGAAAATGTGTCAAAGTTGACGAAATAGCCAGAGGCAGTTCTGTCAATTGTTGGGATTGCATCCGGATTTTTTGAAATTGCTGGGGCTGCTTCATCCTTTGTCATGTTGGTATAGTCGGAAGCTATATCATTGTAGACGGGTGTTTCTTGACGAACTGATATTTGGGTATCAAGAGGCACGAGTTCCATGGCTTTGTTGCACAGTCCTTCTTTTCTCACTGCAGGTTTATCAAAGGTGATAAGTCTTTCAGTTTGAGCCTCTTGGATTGTAGCCAGATTTGGTTGTCTGCTACATCTTCGGAGTCCACTGGGCCTACTACTTCTTATCAGCCACATGATGTGGTTTGACCAGGTCGATGGACACAGCTCTGTTCTCCTTTCTTCCAGCAAGGGGCGGCAGTAACACTGATCTTGTTCCATGAATTGCTAAGACAGGTACTGGTTTTCTGTAAGAAGGCCCAACTTCCTTCTTCACTGCGATCTTTTCTTTGACTAGATCCCCAATTTTTGGAATCTAGACAGGCTTTGCTGGGACAGGTGGTTTTTCTTCAGTGGTCGTTGGCTTTTGTGTTGTGTTGCTTAGACTTCTTCTTGTTTCATTTAAGTCCTGTAAAACAGCCAAACGGTCTTCGATGTCAAAGGGTTTTTGTTCCACTACTGAAGTATGACGATCAAGATACTGGATGATCATTCTAGTACCAGACAGTAATTCATATCGAGTGATTCCACCCAGAGAATGTCTTGGCAGGTTATTAAGACTACATTGGACACTTATTATATGTCTGACCCACCCGTCACACGAGCCTAATACCCTCGCTGTTATAGATTGCTTTATGTCACGTTTTTTTCTTTCCACTACCGCATTTCCCTCAGGATGGAATGGACTTGAGTACTGCAATGCAACGCCCAAACTAGCCATGGCCTCCTTGTAAGCTTGAAAGCTAAACGCAGGACCCTGGTCAGAATGTAGCATGCAGATTGCGTATGTGCTTATAAAGACTCGCAAATCTTTTATAACAGTTCGGGCATCAGCCGAGCGCTGAGTCCACATCCAATTAAATCTTGAGCATGAATCCACTGCGACCATGATATATTTATAGTTGCCATCCCTCTGTAAGGGACCACAGTGGTCCAGGTAAACGCACGCAAGTGGTTTATCTGAGATTAGAAGGGGCGTCTGTGCAGGACGTTTCACTGTAGAGACTTTCATCTTCTGGCAGATTTCACATTCCAAAACATAGTTTTGGGTTTGTTTCCTTATGTGTGGCCACCAGTATCTTTGCTTTAACAACGACACTGTGGCAGAAACACCTGCATGCGCAGAGGCAAACCCTTTGTGTGCTGCTAAGTTTAGGCCTAATCTATGTTCCATGTTTGGAATTACTCTATCCCCCACTCCAGGGATTCGAGCAAAAGGAACATTATTTGCATCAGTTATATATGAATACTTCAGTGGAAAGCCTTTTGGAAGTGTTTTTCCACTATCTTTCCTTGAGGCAGTGAAAGCTTACATTATATCGCGTCTAGTTTCGTTTTTGAAAGAGTGATTGCAGCTACGGAAGCCTTTTGCACAGCTGCCTTTGCTGCTTGGTCAGCCAATTAATTCCATGCAACGTGAACGCCATCACGCTGATGACTCAGTGTATGGAACACGTGAGTCTTTTGTAGTTCTTTCTTTAATAGAACAACTTGTTCCCAAAGCAGTTTATGCTTGATTGTGCCACCTTTTGTGTTTTTGAAACCGTTTTGAATCCAGCTCTGCAAGTGTTTGTTGTAAGATTAAACGCAGAGATACAAATCGCACACTATGAGTGTGGGGAATTCGCAATTGGTATTTTCAAGCGCTATCTTGAAAGCCTGTAGTTCAGCTCGCTGAGCTGAACAGTCTCCTAGTAATTGATTTTTTGTGACCATTGGTCTAAATTTACCATTGTGCCAGCGACCTTTAACAACTGCGCACACAGCACTGTAAGCCCAATCGCGGGCTGTGCTGATCCGTCTGTATAAATTATACATCCGTAATGTTCTAGAGGCAGAATCTTAACGGGCAAAGGACATTCTTGTTCGTATTGTAGAAATTCTTGTGCTTTCAAGTAGGGGTCAAAAACGTATTCAACGTCTGTTGCAGCAAGAGAACTAACCCATTGTATCCATCTCGGATGTAAAGCTTTAGCATTTGGAATGCTCGCTTTTGTCACTGCCTCTAAGGCGGGTACAAGTGTAACGGCCATTATGCGTTTTCCCTGTGCGAGGGCTCTCTCTTTTGCTACAGCAGTTTGAACCGCTGTCAAAATCTTTTCTGTTGAAGTGAATTTCATTTCAGCTTGTGTGTACAAGTGTGATTTGTAAGCAATTGGTACCTTTTCACCTTTATTAAAGGTTAGGTATGTGAATCCGCTTCTCCCTGGGATGATTCGGATTACAAGATTGCATACGTTGTTGCGTGTTTTTGCTAACATGTCTGTTTGCACTAAACGCTAAATTTCTGTGTGTTTTTTTAGTCCAATCAGTCAATTTGAAATCAGGTTTTATTAGTTCGTAGAGAGGTTTAACCCTTTCTGCGTCATTTAGGATGTAAGTTCTTCCAAAATTCAGGAAACCTAGAATTGACTAAGTTTTTCAGAGTTTTTCGAGGTTGGAGCAGCGCACATTTTTCTAAAAAGTTTGCTGCCAGGCTTTTGCCTTCACTTGTTAACTCGTATCCCAAGAATAGGACGTTGAGGTGGGCAATTCCTGATTTCTTAAAATTACGCTTGTACCCTTCAGATGCGAACCCAAGTATTATAGTGTTCACTCTTTTCAAGTGTACGTCCAAATCTTCATCTGTAAGATAGATTTCATCGACATAGGATAATGCCTCATCATCATACGTTTTAGTAACTCTGTTACCCTGGCTGAAAATAACCCTGAGCTATTCTTGAATCCTTGGGGGAGTCGACAAAAGTGTCACTTTGTCCCCATAATTGAGAAAGCGGTCAAATACCTGCTTTCTGGTGCAATGTTTTGACAGAAGAAACCGTTTAAGATATCTAATGTAGTTTTATATTTCTTGCGAACGATGTTATTCATCAGTGCTCCACTGTGTGCATTTTGTACTGCAAAACTTTTGCAACAGGAGTTTAAGTGTCTGCAGTCCAAAACTAGACGATATGTATTGTCTGGTTTGGAGACTGGAAACAAGGCATTATTCGTAGATGAGGTGCATTTTTCAATCACCCCTTGGTATTCAAGTTGATCTAAGATCTCCCTGACCTGTTTTTTAGCTTTCTGTTTAACAGGATATTGTCTTTGCATAGTTGGTTGAGTTTTCCGAGTTTATGGTGTGGAGAGTTCTCATCCCATCCTACATGATTTTTATATAATGCTGGAGCCTGGGCTACAGCCCATTTTCTGGCATATGTGTATTTTTTATGAACAGGAATATGATTAGAGAAGGCTGGCATAATGATCTCTTCGCCATGTGGTGAAGAACCGGGTTTTAGAACCCAGTGGCGCCAGGGGAAACGCCCGAAGTCTTCGAGTTCTCCTGTCTTAGAATACAGAGACACAGGATACTTCTCGGTGACGTCAAAGATCAAATTTATTGGCTGCAACCAGGAACAGAAGTTCTACGAAGTACGACACAAGTAGGTTCGTCAGAATCTGCTCAATTTTCATATTGCGAGACATTGTCTTTTATGCTAAAAATCACATTGCTAACAAACACCCATTTTTTACGAACTGTCCAATCACAAGTAACATTGCAAAAGGTATTGCAGAAGGAGCAGAAACTGATGAGGAGCAGGATAAAGGGTGTGGGCGTGTGTAATAAACTCAACAATGTCCTGTTCTTTGATCTCTATCTCGATTAACTACCGGACAAGGAACTGGCTTCACAAGGTTAGCTTCAGCTTCAGGCAACGGGGTCAGATCGCTCAGGTCACCTAGGAGTCGGCTAACGTGGACGTGTACCAAAGACAACATAATGTTAGACACGCTCAGATTGCGGTGGAAGCTGTGCAGAGCACCGGGGAGCAGGCGGCACTTCTGTTGGCTGATATCGATAGGGCGTTTGATTCCCTAAGTTGGACATACCTGTTTGCGTTGCTGCCACGCCTTAACCTAGGGCCCAAGTTTCTGTCGTACCTTAAATTGCTCTACACAGATCTGACGGCGTCAGTGAGGGTGGCAGGGGCTACCTCTGGTAAATTTCGTATAGGGCGAGGCACCCGACAAGGCTGCCCCCTGTCGCCTTATCTATTTGCGCTAGCCATGGAGCCTTTGGCAGCATGGGTGCGCATTGATGCGCAGCTGAGAGGCTTCGAGTGGGACAGTGGGCCGTCGGATGGGATTGCATTATACGCGGATTATGTCCTTTTCTTTATTACAAACATTAATAAGTCGGGCCCGCGTATACTGGAGATCATGCGGATTTTTGGGGAAGTGTCCGGCCTCTATTTCAATCCGCGTAAGTCCACCCTATGGGTGCTGGGCGATTGGAAGGGCGTTGGCTCGTGGGCCTCGGCATTACAGGTGGCAGTGGGGGGCCTTAAGTACCTTGGGGTCTTCCTGTCTGAGTCGGCTGTTGTGTCATGGGAACGTAACATAGTACCGGACTGGGACCGGGTTTGTACGGACATGAAGACGCGGTCCCATATGCCTCTCACTATCTGTGGCCGTTCAGTGATTTTTAAAATGGTTGCTCTCCCGCGACTGCTGTATAAACTGCAGAACCATCCACATCCCATCGCCCCCCTTTGGTTCCGGCAAGTCAATTCGGCGTTCGGGCGTTTTTTATGGGCAGGGGGTGCGGTAAGAGTGGCACTACGTACTTGCTTCCTTTCCACATACTGTGGCGGTCTTGCGACATCTGATATCCTGTCGTACTATCAGGCCTCCCACCTACTGATCCTAAACGAATGGTGGTACGGTGATAGGGCCGACCGGGCCTATGCCCTAGAGCGCTACCTGATGGGACATGATGCCCTCCATAAGATCCTGTATTCAGCTCGGTTGAGAAAGCGGCTACCGCAAGCCACGCAAGTGGTTTTTCAAATCTGGAGACAGGCGCTGCGTCGTATGGGTTGGTGGGGCAGGTTGACGGAGGAGACCCCTCTGTGGAACAATGGTCGCTTCCCGCGCTCGCCTCATTGCGAGGCTTTGGGGGATGGGACTCCATAGGGGTTTCAACACTATGTCTGGCGTAGTCCTTAAATCCTTTCAAGTTCTTAGTGAAGAGTTTGATATGCCCAAGACCCAGTTTTTTAAATACTTGCAATTTCGCCATGCGCTTGCGCTTAGTTTGGTTGGCCTGGACACCTTGCCAGAATTTAGCCCTCTTGAAGCAAAGGTGTTTATGGGGGACCTAGTTGATAAGAAAGTATCTCGCATTTACCAGACTCTGGTAACGCATTGCTCTTCTTCCTTACAAAAGTTGAAAGACTCCTGGGAGCGCGATGTAGGTGTACTGGAGGAGGACTATTGGAGGGAGGCCCTGGAAGCGCCCCGGGGGGCAGCGATAGCGGTGCGCCTTAGGCTCATCCAATTTAAATATCTGCATAGGGCATATTATACGAGGGAGAGATTGTGGAAAGCGGGATTGATTGCGTCACCGGATTGCCTGAGATGTGGTAGAGAGGTGGGTACCTTGTTTCATACGGTGTGGGCCTGCGAGGGTTTGAATAGGTATTGGAAGGGGGTATGGGACTGCTTGTCTGAAGTGCTGTACGTGCTGGAGGAGGTGGGGGGCAATGTGTATAAGAGGCATCTACTTTTGTTGGGCCTTACCACAGCCAAACGAGATATAGCCCAGGCTTGGAAAAGTACGAGAGCACCCCCAATATCGGTATGGATGAAGGGATTGGATTTCTGTATGGGGTTGGAACGCCCTGTATTTGAAGCCCAGGGATGCCCTAGAAAACACTACAGAATATGGAAGAGATGGGCAGATTATAGGGGCCTTGACCTAGATCCACCAGCGGACCTGAGGATGTGGCTGAGGGAGACACTGGAGGTGGTACCTGAGGAGACGTATACACAGTATTATTCGATGTCATGCTTTGGAACCGAGACACACACGTGCTGTGGGCTGGGGTTGGATCCAGGTGGGGGGGGGACGTTGGAGGGGTTGGGAGGGAGGGGAAGGGTTGGAGGGGTGTGGAGAAGTGTGGCTCAAAGATTTGAGCGGCAGACCCTGATGCAGAGGTCTAGCCCGGGACCAGGGTTCAATTCCCCGCCTTGGCGGGTCTTGGGCTCATAAATTCCATGGACCCGATAATTATCGCCTCAGTGCCTATTCCAATCATGGAGTCCACTCTGCAACTCTGGGCAATAGCTTGCTTAATCTCCACAACGGCCCCTACAACGCTAAGGATGCCTGGCCTCCACCTTGGGGGTGCCCAGGAGTGGACGCCTCACAGGGACAGCCAGGATGGGTTCCACAGCGGTATTCGTACCAGTGCCTAGAGCCCCTTGCGGGTGAGTAGTGCGCTATACAAGTATCAATTTACATTTTAGGGGTGTTCAAAGGTGATCAGTGGTGTGGAACGATTTATGTCTCTTGATCTGCTTGCAATAATCTCCTGACAGTGGAGTGCTGCACTTGTGTTGCACCTGATCATTGCCGGAAATAAATAAAAATTATGTTTAAAAAAAAAAAAAGGTATCAATTCGAATAGAAGAGATGTTGAGTGAAGGCCAGAGCGGCGACTCCCTGTCTGTCTTCGTTTTTGGAAACAATACTTGCATACAAGTGACCCTGGCTGACACACTAACTAGATAGGCTATGCCTGGCATCATTCCCCAACAGTTGTGATCGTTCAACATTATGTAGCTACCATTGGATAGCTGCCTAAAAACTGGACTTATCACTGCTGCCGGGGAACCGTGCATGTGGCAAGAAAGGTTATTTGAAGAACCCTCACAGGCTCCATGTAAATTACTACCCTGACACAAAAGTGTACCACTTGGTGAATGTTTGCAATTGTTCCCACTAAGAAATATTTCCTTTCCCCCACTCCAACATGTGTGAGTATATGGTAAATCCCAGGTCGACTTAATGTATTCTTTACCCAACCTTTCATACAGGCCTGCTGGTATGTGTTTTAAGCAATACTGAAACTGGAAAATCGTCACTGGTATCGTGATGGTGCCATGTATTATCCATTCTATGGCTGGTTTCTCAGAAACTGTTAATGCTAATCTTTCCAGTTTTTCAATGCTCTGCACCGTGTAGTCTGCTCCTCTCTGTGCCAAAGAGATTTGTTTATCTGTTAGGTTAAATGCAGAAAACAATGACGTGGTGTTGATTAAACGCCATGGCACGTAGCCTGAACAGAGATTTTGAAACGTCCAGCCTAGCAGCATTATAGAAAGTATTTGGGACTGACCGTGTTGTAACATTAGCAAGTCCTGTTCCATTATGTCTATGGCAGAGGATACTATGCGGTCCAAAGAATACATTCTGGAGGACAGAGTCGTTAACCCATTGTCCACTACAGAGAGAGCTTTCTCTAAATTGATACGATCAATTTCTCGTATTCTTTCTGCAGTTTCTATTTGCAAGATTTTTCAAGCTTCATTGTAAGCAGCATATATACCGGCATATATGAAACGTTTTTGACGTTGTTTACGAGGTCCCAACAGGAATTCTCTTAAATCAACGCCCTCTTTAAGTGAAGATAAGTGTTGTTTAATTTCTGGAAGTATGGATTTCTGTAACCATTCTAGGCTTAGTTTTCCTACACTGTTTGTTGTTACTATCCCTTGATGTTGTCTCTGGATATTCCTTAGGTCTGGCCTGGTTACTGTAAATCCTTGTGTTGTGTTCAGGAATCTATCTTGACAGTTATTTGTGTCTGTGGGCCAGATTAACCATTTTTTCCAATCAGGATTAGTTCTGTTCTGTTGTAAAATATAGATTACGTCTACCTCCTCATCTGTAGTTCTATCACTGTCAGTTGTGGGTTTAGGTATGGGCGGTTTGTTCAAATCTTTTATCTTAGCTATGCCAAGACAAGATGTCTGTTGAATAGTGTCATTTAAAAACATTATTTGTTATGGGATGATGCAGGCTCTGCATAAGGCTTCTAAACCTTGCACTTGCCAGTCTTTTGTGCCCCATACAGTTTTTGTCTCAATGTTGTCTTTCCAAAAGTCAAAGCCTAATGTAGACAGCTGAGCAAAAAAGGCAGCAGAATACATTTACTTAGTATTGGTCAACATACTTTTCTTTCCTGTCTTATTAACATTTTTAAAGAAAAAGGTTTCTGGATTTGAGACATTGAAGCCTGAAAAGTATGGAAATTTTTCATAAAATGTTTCCCAGCTTCCTTTTGGAGGCGTTGGACAATGTTCCCATTGATTATAAGTAAAAACATTTCTAGGATTAGCAGATCTATGCAAATAAGGATGACCATAATGATTAAAACAATACATTTGTTCATAATTTGATGAACCTTCTAAGTATTCATGTTTTGTGAATTTTGCTGATATTTCTAAGTCTGCCATCATGTTATTAACAGTTTCAAAGTCCCAATCATCAGAAAAAGTGCTTGGTGAAACAAAGTCACTTAACGAAACCTTAAATTGATGTGGAGTCTTCAACAGCTCTACAGGGTCATAGATATCCTAATCAGTTCTGTCTCACGCTATACCACCACGTATAGGAATGGCTGTGATGTTCACTGATGACAAGTCTCTTTTTTCACGATGAGATGATTTGTGTGGCTTCAGGAGCAAGTTGATATTCTTACTTTGTGTGTCCACTGTACAGTATTTTCCATCTATCATCTTTCCCAAACTTAAAACAAGAATGAGCCAAAGTAGGAGAAAATGTACACGTAACACAATCCAAAATTCAACCCATGGTGACACCAGATATGTTTTGTCAAGTTGAAGAAAGAGATCTGTTATTTTTCCTTTGTAAGTTTTACTTGCTGGCGTAGTTTCAGGTTTACCGGGATCCTCCGAAAATGTGTCAAAGTTGACGAAATAGCCAGAGGCAGTTCTGTCAATTGTTGGGATTGCATCCGGATTTTTTGAAATTGCTGGGGCTGCTTCATCCTTTGTCATGTTGGTATAGTCGGAAGCTATATCATTGTAGACGGGTGTTTCTTGACGAACTGATATTTGGGTATCAAGAGGCACGAGTTCCATGGCTTTGTTGCACAGTCCTTCTTTTCTCACTGCAGGTTTATCAAAGGTGATAAGTCTTTCAGTTTGAGCCTCTTGGATTGTAGCCAGATTTGGTTGTCTGCTACATCTTCGGAGTCCACTGGGCCTACTACTTCTTATCAGCCACATGATGTGGTTTGACCAGGTCGATGGACACAGCTCTGTTCTCCTTTCTTCCAGCAAGGGGCGGCAGTAACACTGATCTTGTTCCATGAATTGCTAAGACAGGTACTGGTTTTCTGTAAGAAGGCCCAACTTCCTTCTTCACTGCGATCTTTTCTTTGACTAGATCCCCAATCTTTGGAATCTAGACAGGCTTTGCTGGGACAGGTGGTTTTTCTTCAGTGGTCGTTGGCTTTTCTGTTGTGTTGCTTAGACTTCTTCTTGTTTCATTTAAGTCCTGTAAAACAGCCAAACGGTCTTCGATGTCAAAGGGTTTTTGTTCCACTACTGAAGTATGACGATCAAGATACTGGATGATCATTCTAGTACCAGACAGTAATTCATATCGAGTGATTCCACCCAGAGAATGTCTTGGCAGGTTATTAAGACTACATTGGACACTTATTATATGTCTGACCCACCCGTCACACGAGCCTAATACCCTCGCTGTTATAGATTGCTTTATGTCACGTTTTTTTCTTTCCACTACCGCATTTCCCTCAGGATGGAATGGACTTGAGTACTGCAATGCAACGCCCAAACTAGCCATGGCCTCCTTGTAAGCTTGAAAGCTAAACGCAGGACCCTGGTCAGAATGTAGCATGCAGATTGCGTATGTGCTTATAAAGACTCGCAAATCTTTTATAACAGTTCGGGCATCAGCCGAGCGCTGAGTCCACATCCAATTAAATCTTGAGCATGAATCCACTGCGACCATGATATATTTATAGTTGCCATCCCTCTGTAAGGGACCACAGTGGTCCAGGTAAACGCACGCAAGTGGTTTATCTGAGATTAGAAGGGGCGTCTGTGCAGGACGTTTCACTGTAGAGACTTTCATCTTCTGGCAGATTTCACATTCCAAAACATAGTTTTGGGTTTGTTTCCTTATGTGTGGCCACCAGTATCTTTGCTTTAACAACGACACTGTGGCAGAAACACCTGCATGCGCAGAGGCAAACCCTTTGTGTGCTGCTAAGTTTAGGCCTAATCTATGTTCCATGTTTGGAATTACTCTATCCCCCACTCCAGGGATTCGAGCAAAAGGAACATTATTTGCATCAGTTATATATGAATACTTCAGTGGAAAGCCTTTTGGAAGTGTTTTTCCACTATCTTTCCTTGAGGCAGTGAAAGCTTACATTATATCGCGTCTAGTTTCGTTTTTGAAAGAGTGATTGCAGCTACGGAAGCCTTTTGCACAGCTGCCTTTGCTGCTTGGTCAGCCAATTAATTCCATGCAACGTGAACGCCATCACGCTGATGACTCAGTGTATGGAACACGTGAGTCTTTTGTAGTTCTTTCTTTAATAGAACAACTTGTTCCCAAAGCAGTTTATGCTTGATTGTGCCACCTTTTGTGTTTTTGAAACCGTTTTGAATCCAGCTCTGCAAGTGTTTGTTGTAAGATTAAACGCAGAGATACAAATCGCACACTATGAGTGTGGGGAATTCGCAATTGGTATTTTCAAGCGCTATCTTGAAAGCCTGTAGTTCAGCTCGCTGAGCTGAACAGTCTCCTAGTAATTGATTTTTTGTGACCATTGGTCTAAATTTACCATTGTGCCAGCGACCTTTAACAACTGCGCACACAGCACTGTAAGCCCAATCGCGGGCTGTGCTGATCCGTCTGTATAAATTATACATCCGTAATGTTCTAGAGGCAGAATCTTAACGGGCAAAGGACATTCTTGTTCGTATTGTAGAAATTCTTGTGCTTTCAAGTAGGGGTCAAAAACGTATTCAACGTCTGTTGCAGCAAGAGAACTAACCCATTGTATCCATCTCGGATGTAAAGCTTTAGCATTTGGAATGCTCGCTTTTGTCACTGCCTCTAAGGCGGGTACAAGTGTAACGGCCATTATGCGTTTTCCCTGTGCGAGGGCTCTCTCTTTTGCTACAGCAGTTTGAACCGCTGTCAAAATCTTTTCTGTTGAAGTGAATTTCATTTCAGCTTGTGTGTACAAGTGTGATTTGTAAGCAATTGGTACCTTTTCACCTTTATTAAAGGTTAGGTATGTGAATCCGCTTCTCCCTGGGATGATTCGGATTACAAGATTGCATACGTTGTTGCGTGTTTTTGCTAACATGTCTGTTTGCACTAAACGCTAAATTTCTGTGTGTTTTTTTAGTCCAATCAGTCAATTTGAAATCAGGTTTTATTAGTTCGTAGAGAGGTTTAACCCTTTCTGCGTCATTTAGGATGTAAGTTCTTCCAAAATTCAGGAAACCTAGAATTGACTAAGTTTTTCAGAGTTTTTCGAGGTTGGAGCAGCGCACATTTTTCTAAAAAGTTTGCTGCCAGGCTTTTGCCTTCACTTGTTAACTCGTATCCCAAGAATAGGACGTTGAGGTGGGCAATTCCTGATTTCTTAAAATTACGCTTGTACCCTTCAGATGCGAACCCAAGTATTATAGTGTTCACTCTTTTCAAGTGTACGTCCAAATCTTCATCTGTAAGATAGATTTCATCGACATAGGATAATGCCTCATCATCATACGTTTTAGTAACTCTGTTACCCTGGCTGAAAATAACCCTGAGCTATTCTTGAATCCTTGGGGGAGTCGACAAAAGTGTCACTTTGTCCCCATAATTGAGAAAGCGGTCAAATACCTGCTTTCTGGTGCAATGTTTTGACAGAAGAAACCGTTTAAGATATCTAATGTAGTTTTATATTTCCTCCGAACGATGTTATTCATCAGTGCTCCACTGTGTGCATTTTGTACTGCAAAAGTTTTGCAACAGGAGTTTAAGTGTCTGCAGTCCAAAACTAGACGATATGTATTGTCTGGTTTGGAGACTGGAAACAAGGCATTATTCGTAGATGAGGTGCATTTTTCAATCACCCCTTGGTATTCAAGTTGATCTAAGATCTCCCTGACCTGTTTTTTAGCTTTCTGTTTAACAGGATATTGTCTTTGCATAGTTGGTTGAGTTTTCCGAGTTTATGGTGTGGAGAGTTCTCATCCCATCCTACATGATTTTTATATAATGCTGGAGCCTGGGCTACAGCCCATTTTCTGGCATATGTGTATTTTTTATGAACAGGAATATGATTAGAGAAGGCTGGCATAATGATCTCTTCGCCATGTGGTGAAGAACCGGGTTTTAGAACCCAGTGGCGCCAGGGGAAACGCCCGAAGTCTTCGAGTTCTCCTGTCTTAGAATACAGAGACACAGGATACTTCTCGGTGACGTCAAAGATCAAATTTATTGGCTGCAACCAGGAACAGAAGTTCTACGAAGTACGACACAAGTAGGTTCGTCAGAATCTGCTCAATTTTCATATTGCGAGACATTGTCTTTTATGCTAAAAATCACATTGCTAACAAACACCCATTTTTTACGAACTGTCCAATCACAAGTAACATTGCAAAAGGTATTGCAGAAGGAGCAGAAACAGATGAGGAGCAGGATAAAGGGTGTGGGCGTGTGTAATAAACTCAACAATGTCCTGTTCTTTGATCTCTATCTCGATTAACTACCGGACAAGGAACTGGCTTCACAAGGTTAGCTTCAGCTTCAGGCAACGGGGTCAGATCGCTCAGGTCACCTAGGAGTCGGCTAACGTGGACGTGTACCAAAGACTCGTTCGGCCGTAGTCATCGGCCGATGTGAGGGCAACCACAAAATGGCTGCCGTACACAAAATGGAACCCGAGGGTTCAGAACGAAATCCCTAAATACGTAGTGAAGCCATCGGTCTAACATGACGAAATCGCTTGTACATGCCGCACTCACTAGTTACGGTCCACTACTATCAAATTCGTAACAAAACCATGACCTTTATAAAACGGGTTCAGAATTCACGGAACCTCAGACCCTCCTTTTGCCCTTACATAGGCAATAACCTAAACTCATGTCAATCTGAATCCAGGTCTATATTCATCAGATCATCAAGATGTTGCTGGAGCATTATCCTAGTACTTAGTAACTCTCTCTGGACAGGTCTCCTTGCACACGAAGTAGCACAAAGGCCACATATAGCAGGAGCACACTGTACACAAAGACAGAACAGGAAAAGAATAGCTAAAACCATCCCAATGATCATCAGAATCTTCCATCCCCAAGTGGATAACAATTCCCAAAACCATCCAATCAACGACCAATCTCCTTCGTCCACGTGTACAAACTCGGAGATCTTATGTAACTTGGAAATGGCCTGGTACACTGTCAGAGCATTGTCTGGAATGAAAATGCAGCAGCTAGATTGAATCAATTTACATACCCCCCCTCTATCTGCAAGTATAACGTCTAACGCAACTCGATTCTGCAACGTCATAAGACGATCCGATTGGAGCTCAGCAGTCAGATTACTAAGGGCACCAGCAGTCTCTACTACGGTGGACTCAACCACTCTCGTCAATTGCCGTATGTTCCTACTGTTGACCATAGGTCCCCAAAACGGCAGGAAACCCTTCAGAAAATCTCCCAATTCTTGTCCTGAAGTATCTTCCTTACTGAAGACACCTCTAGCAATTCTTGTTCTATGGTAATCTGCCGCTGCAGTATACGTAGGGGGCAACAGGAACGAAACATAACATGCTCCCGAAAAATCAGGAGGCAACCATGTATATGCTCTATCGTAGCAGACAAAATACGTACCCTTAGCTGCTAAAAACAATGGGGAAGTCTGGGATGCAAAAGCATACGTCTCGGTGCAAACACTCTTCCCGAACTGAGCTCTCTGATTCTTTCCATTACCTTGCAGACAAAAATGACCACGATGGGGTACGATCCAAATCGGGGATGACCCTTTCCCTCGCTGCTTTTTACTCAGACTAACAACTTATCCAGTCACATTCCAACCAATATATGCTATGTCTCATCTTTCGGAATAGTCTCATAGGAATTAATTCCTCTAATCATGTCTACTATTCCTCTCACTAGAGCACTATTACTTGGGTTATCTTTCATGGAACGCAGGGGGGAAACTTCACGGGCATAGATGAACATCGTCCTATACGCCCACACAGAACCATTATAGCTGAATGGCAGGACCAGATAAGGAATACCTTTATCCGTAGTATGAGGCATAAACCCACACACCCAACAATTAGTGGTATTCACTACTAACTGATGCTGATGCAAAAGTTGTACAAAGGAGTTATTAACGAATTCCAATCTTCTGATAGATTCATGTTCAGGCAAAGGATGAAAAGAATGCAAAGAAATAGTAGGAAAAGACATAGGTTATGTGGTGGGTGCAAACGTCACTTGAAAAGAGAAAGTTACATATCCCAATAAAAACATCGTCATGCTAAGTAGCATAAAAAGACACGTCATCAAAAAACATTTAGTACTCATTAATTTACATAGTCTCGTCTTAAAGTTCATTTCTTCAACAGCAGCTCTCTCGATCTCAAAAAACTCCATCCTCTAACCGTGCTGTTCGCGTCAGTTGGTTCTCTTCTGCTCAGATGTACGTCTGAATGTCCCAAGGAACGCCCTAGAACAAACCAGAACCTTCAACCTTGTGTCTTCCGGCTGTACCTTCTGAGTCTTTATACTGCGACCCTACAGCTGAACCCGGATGGCAGTTCGAAAAACAAAAATAGGTCAAAACAGCTTTTCGGATGAGAGAGCGTAATTTCAAAAGCAAAAAGGAATCACTTTATTAGTCCATCGACTCTCGGTCGTAAGTTATAGCGGCCTTTACCAGGCAATGTCTGATCACGAAACAACAACTCAGGCTCAGTAGTGTCCAGTCGTACAGATGGAGGCACAGCTTCTTGCAAAATGTCGTCGTTCTCACGCTCAGAACTTGTCCCAACCAAATATGCGTCGCTGAATGGGATGAACTTTGGCACAGTCTCAGTCTCTGAATCACCAACACCTTCCTGGACCCACTGGTCGTATGGCAGAGGCAAAGGGGCCCTCTTACAATGTACGCCGTGGATCCAATTCTTTTTGCCATGAACTCTCACTGTGGTACGCGTCGACAACAAGACTTGGTGGGGTCCAGTCCAGCGGGGCTGATCGTTCTTTGTCCGCTGAAAATTCGGAACTAGAACCTACGATCCAGGATCGATGGCGTGTCCTGGATCTTCAGATGCTTGTGGCAATGTATCGTAAACCTGTTTGTGTAAGACACGCAATTTAGCCGTCAAATCATACAAATAGTCAATCAGCACAGGATGTTCAATCTCGCTAAACTTTGTCGGCCTCGGCACTCCCCATATATTTGCCGGGCGACCAAAAACAATCTCGTAAGGACTAAGTCCCACTCAAGAATGTACTGTAGTCCTAGTTGACAAAAGTGACAATGGCAAAGCATCGGGCCATTGGAGACCAGAGCTCGCCTGAATCTTGGCTAACTTCAGTTTTAAGGTGCCATTGTAGCATTCGACTAAACCAGCTGATTGGGGATGATTTGCAGCATGAAATTTCTGTCTGATGCCTAAACCTTCACACACTCTCTTCATCACTTGACCCACAAATACACTCCCGTTATCACTCCGCACCATCCTTGGCAAACCAAATCTGGGGAAGAATTCCTTGAGTAGGGCTTTAGCTGTGGACAAGGCAGTATTGTCTTTCAGGGGGTATGCTTCTACCCATCTCGAAAAGGAACAAACAACTACAAGAACATACTTCAAGTTATTACATCTTTCCATATGTATAAAATCCAATTGCAAAACCTCGAACGGATGCGTTGGAGGCGCAAAGTGACCAGCTGGAGTTGGAGTTCCCTTGCCAGAATTATACATCAGACAAACCATACAATTCTTAACCAGATTCTCCGCACACTTAGGAATTCCAGCATTCTGCCATACTGGAGCCAACAACTTACAAATCCTTTTCGCACTAATGTGAGCCATTCCATGCGCCATCGTAACCACTGCAAGCACATACGCATCAGGTAACAACCATCGCTGATGTTCGGACAACTCAATCCAACAACCACTTGAATCCAATTTTCCCGTAATCTCTGCCCTGCCCTGCCTTTCTGAGGAGGATCGAAAGTGCATGGAGGCTCCGTTGTCTGTAGACGAGATTGCGACCGCAATTCGTTCTCTTCGTTCGGGCAAGGCTATGGGCCCGAACGGCTTGCCTATTGAGCTGTACAAACTGCGCCCGGATAAAGTTGCACCATATCTCCGTGATATGTTTATTGAGTCACGCGACCCTTCCTTGTGACCAGCGTTTGGCAACGATCGTGGTAATTCCCAAGGAGGGTAAGCCTCGGGATCGCTGCTCATCGTACAGGCCCATCTCCCTGCTAAATGCTGAGCCTAAGGTTCTTGCCAAGGTCCTCGCCAATCGTCTGCTTACAGTGATTTGCGACCTGATCCATCCGGATCAATCCAGTTTTATTCCACATAGGAACACTGCTCTCAACTTGCGGCGCCTACATGGTGTTCTCACGAGGGCGGGGACTCTTCCGGAGCCGGCCATCTTGGCTTCCTTGGACGCCACGATGTCCTTTGATACGATAGAATAGCCTTATCTCTGGGCCGCCCTCGCGAAATTTGGTTTTGGTCCGGAATTTGTCGGGTGGGTGAAACTTTTATATATGGCTCAGGTGGTGGTCAACGGTCGAGTGTCCAAGTCGTTTACTCTCGGGAGGGGTACTAGACAGGGGTGCCCGCTGTCCCCCCTGCTCTTTGCTCTTGCTTTAGAGCCTCTTGCAGCCTGGCTCCGATGGGAGCTGTCGATAAAGGGCCTTCAGTGGGCCCTCGATTTTGAGGACCGAGTCTCTTTGTATGCTGACGATATTCTTTTGTACCTTACCTCCCCTCGTAAATCCCTTAACGTCCTGTTTGACGTTCTCACCTCGTTCGGCAAGAATTCTGGCTTGATCATAAATTGGTCTAAATCTTGTGTATACGTTATCTCGGGCGGCCTTCCTCCATTACCTAGTAGATTTCCCATTCAGATCTCTCAATCCGGCTTCAAATATTTGGGGATTTTTATATCGTTAGATCCAGCTGCCCACTACGAACACAACCTCCTTCCTCCTCTCCGGAGGTTGAAACTAGACGTGGTTCGGTGAAGTGGACTGCCGTTGTCACCCCTATGCCGTGCCGCACTCTTTAAAATGATGTTTCTGCCCCGGTTTTTATATGCACTCCAGAATTCGTTGGACGTCATTCCTGCAGGCTACTTTCGGGAGGTGGAAAGTTTACAGAGGCAGCTCGTTTGGGACGGCCGCCCACGTATTGCTCTTGCAAAACTAACTCTCCCCTGGTATGACGGGGGCATGGCGCTCCCGGATATCAGGAGGTACTATTGGGCCTCCCAGTTGTCCGCAATCAACCACGCAATGTATGCACCCAGCCCAAATCCGGCCTTCGAGATGGACAGGCATCAGTTGCCTGGTGGTAACTACAACAGGGCGCTCTATTCTCGGATAGCGGGCATGAATCGAACGGGACCCACCAAGATTGCTGTGCGTGTGTGGAAAGATGCCAATGCGGCCATGGGATGGAACGATCGATTGACACGAGCGACCCCTCTGTATGCGTCCGAAAGACTGGGATGCCTCTGGACAATGAAAGGGTTTGAGAAATGGGACATGATCGGTATCAGCAGAGTGGGTGACCTCTGGGTGAAAGGCGCAGTTAAGACCTTCGAGGTACTTCAGAATGAGTATGAGTTGAGTGATAGAGAGTTTTTCAGGTATGCCCAGGTCCGTCATGCCTTGACGTCGGTCTTCGCTGCCGACACTAATGTTCCCGAGTCCTCTCCACTCGAGGACCGTATACTCGATGGTCATCTGCCCGATAGTACGATTTCATTGATTTTATAAGAAATTAATCAACAATTGGGCAGATCTCCTTGTGCGTCTCAGGGAGGCCTGGACTGGAGACGGGTTGGAGTTGGATGACGAAGACTGGCAGTCAGCACTGTCTTCCCCAAAGGAGGTCGCCATTCCCGCCCGTCTCCGTCTCGTCCAACTCAAAATTCTTCATCAGGTATATGTTACTGGTCCTCGTTTGGTTGCCATGGGCTTTTCCTCGGATGGGTTGTGCAAGCGCGGTGTGGTATGAGTGCTCCTTTTCTCCATATCATTTGGGAATGCCGGGAGGTGGCTGCGTATTGGAGTCGTGTGCATGCGGTAATGGAGTGTGTCACCGGGGTCGCTCTGCTGCCTGAGGCTCGGAGATGCTCGTTGAATGTGTGGGAGCCGAATGATTACAACGTCGCCCAGGCCCGGTGGGCGGCCCTTGGGAACTTGACAGCAAAGAGGGATATCGCGCAGCTGTGGGGTTCCCAACGGCCCCCCACCATGTCAGTATGGAAGGAGAATATGGACTGGTGTATCTTTAGAGAGAAGACTGTGTATTTGGCTAAGGGCAAGCCTAGGGCGTGGAATAAAATCTGGGGTCAATGGAATGCTTAACGAGGGAACATCTGTACATTCCTCTATCCCCCTGATCCTGACATTCCTGGAAGAATCTACTCTTTTTCCTGATTTTCTGACCTCCCCACTGACTCCCCCCCCTGGCCATCTCAATTCCTTACCTGTTTATCTATCCTGTATTGAGGGTACCCCCCGTCGGAGCACGACTTGATCCATAATGCTTGAGTTTTGTTTGTCTGTTTTTCTTTTTGTTCTTTTCAAAAAACAAAAACAACTATATCCTGATTCCATCCTGTGTTACTGAGAATTGTATCCTGTATTTTGCCGGACCTCTAGGGGATCGGTCGCTGCTTTGTGATGTTCAACAATTGTTTTTTATGCCTTAGCGGCCGGCCCCTGTGGTTGTAGGCCCATACTTGTAATTATATTCCATTGTACAATAAAGTAAAAAAAAAAAAGCAAGGGGGAAGTCCCTGACTGCTGAAGGCGGGTTTTTTCCAAGAAATCTTTGTAGATTTTCGGAACTAGTAGAAGTAGCCATGCCGTATTAGGACTGCATGAGCTATGTCTTAATATGGTTATGATTTCTATGCCTATATAAGGATACAGTACTTTATACCTATATAAGGGCATGAATCGGGAAAATTACACTAGGTTCCTAAAACGCTATACAACACCTCATGTGTTATGCCATCACAATCAAAACTATATTCAGCAAATTCATTCAGTCTGCGCACACTGTTTAATACTGCAGCCTTTCTATATTGTACAAGAGTGTGTTATTTTGAAAACGCACACTGACCAGAGGAGTAGCCGCCAACCCCATCATGGCTGCTTGAAGCTGATGCTCCTCAGTGAACCATCTTACCAGCCTCCAGGTCGGCATTCCGCTGCACTGTTATTCCTCCCCGAACAACGATTGCACTACTGGATTACAGGCTGATCATTTAAAGAACAATATCGGCTTTCTCCGTTCCGGGTATGCTGAGAAATGAGCCGTGACTTTTCGTGCCAATGAAGATGCAAAGATGGCGCCCGGTGCTCTGGGAGCTATGAGAACGCTCACGGGCCGAAAGAAGTGCTCCAGGATGCCTCTGACCTCTGTCTTTTTCCATCTACAAATGCCCCCAACTCACTGCCCACATCCTGACTTGCCGCCTGACTCCCCCGACCCCCCGGGGAGATTACCGTGCATTGTGCCACTTGTTTGCCCGCACTGCCACTGAGTTACGGGTGCGGCTGGAGGGGGAGCGGCGCACAAACCTGACCTGCTGCATCCGAAAAGACCGGACTTCCACTGTGGCCCGTACCCAGTTGCGACTTTAGGAGGAGGGGCACACGAGCCTGACCTGCAGCGTTCCATGAGACTGGACTTTTATTGCGACCCGCAGCTGCTCCTGAGGTACGGTTGTGGCTGAAGAGTGAGGGGCACACGAGCCTGACTCGCAGCATCCGATGAGACTGGTCCTTGACTGCGGTCTCAGCCCTGGCCTACCTCTGTGATACGCTTTGCAGCGACTATGGATGCGGCGGCTGCAGGTATGGAAGTCTGATCTTGCTAGACTATTAACATCTTCCTAGCAGCCCCGTTGGCAACAAGGGGATCCGGGAGCACATCGTCTTGTATAGCGAGCGGTGGAGGGGCACAGGCGGAGAAAGCACCTACGATGCAGCCTCCAGTGCATTCCTGCACACAACATACGTAATGCCTGCAGTAAGCGGATTGAGGCAAGCCCCTAAGTAAAGTGGTATTTGTAGAGGCTAATAAGAAAAGCAGAGCACCATTGCCCCATTGCACATCAAGCACCCTCCTCTCTTAGCGAATGATTAGGTGGGGACTGGTGGTATGTAACACCATGAACATAGTCCTTTACATGACCTCAGGATTGCTGCCTCAGTGATCCCTTCCACCCAGTACTACTACTCGGGGACTAAATTGGGACTTCGACCAGAACTCGAATCATAGCCCCCACCTGGCCTACCCATCTAGTCACTGAACCTGCAAACGACCGTGGATACCTTGCTTTTTGGCTGATGCCCGATGCAGCTAAATGATAGCTATAGAGGAGATGGGCTGTGGACTTCCCTCTGCCCTCACCTCCTCAGCTGGACTTTGGGAAGACTTTCCCTCGTCTCTCCGTCATTCTCTCCCTCCTACTCTTTGACCCTACCCTTTCCCCTCTACGCTCCTTTTACTCCGTCATCTTTGCTCTTTTAATGTTTTGCCACAGAGACCTAGCGTTCTGGTCGTTGCTCGGTGGAGCTACATGATGGCTATAGAGGAGGTGGGCTTTGGACTACCCCCCCAACCCTCCCTCTGCCGTCACCTACCCCGCTGGTCTTCGGGCATTATATTCCTTTGTCTCCCTGTCCTATCTTCCCCTACCCCCCTTCCCTGCCCCCTTACCCTTCTTCGCTTCCATGCTCTTGAAATGTTTTTCTAGCAACTGATGTTACCCGAATCTAATGTACTGTGTAATTTTGTGGAACCTTATGTAAAGCGCTTTGATACGTACGGGTCTAGCCAGCGCTATATAAAACTCATTAAATAAATAAAATAGCATGGAAACGTTTACCATGTGCTCACTGTACCACACTTCCTCCCACTTGTGTAGTGTAGTTCATGCGGGCACACACACACTCAGCGTGTTTCCTTCACCCAGCGATTACACATGCATCTGATGTCGGCCAGGAGGGAGTTAGACACACAGCAGCAGAACTTGTAAGAAGGTGAGTGAGCCTGTAGGCCTCACTCCTGTGAAATAGGTTAAAAAAGTCCTTTTCATTTCTCACCACACGGAATGCTGCCCCCAACACACTTGTGCTGCGTGCTGCTTAGCTCCTGAGAAAGGTGTTAGCCTTCCACCTCGATGAGGGCAGCGCTTTGGGTTTCCCTCCCAGTCCAACAAGATTGCAATCCGTGAGACAGGCCTATGTCATGACTCACATGCATGAACCGAGTTCTCCTATGACAAATAAATCAGTATTAGGGGTCAAGACAACAGTACAGTTGGGCACTCAGGGTAGGGGTACTAGTCTCTCACCATGCAGAGGACTTTTCCGTCTCAACGCACATATTATAACTGGCAAATGTCTTGGTGAACATCGCTGCTGTGATTCTAGTAAAAGAAAACCGTGGATGTGATCCCATCTGTAATAGGCAATCAATAACCTCTTTAGTCATTCATGTCCTGGCGCAGGTAGATGTCAAAACATGGAATTAATATAAATCCCAACATTCCAATCCCTCATTTCTGATAAAAGAATTTGGTGGATTCTTTTAGTGTGAAAGATCTGTTAACAGTATGTTACCAATCAAATATATCTGAGTGTGCTTTGAAAAGGGATAACGGTATGTATTTGCAATAGTTGCATAGTTAAATGTGTTCAGAGCTGTCAAGTGGGCCATGTCATGTGCAATGCCTTGAGCCACTTCAGGTATTTTACCAGCAGCACCTTCATTTTGGAACCTGTAGTTTTGCCTTTTAATTTGCAAGGATCGCATCATAAATTGGCTAATGCAAGCTCCTTTGGTTAAAATGCCAGGACTGGATGACATTTTCACTTGTGCCATCAGGCCATTTCGGAAGTTTGCCAGCTATTTGGGAGAATGTGACAAGATAAAAAAGAACCATTCATTGTTGTCAATATTTCTTTGACACCCTCTGAAGTCCATCACATGCTTTAGCTTCTTTGGTTAGAATATATTTTCAGTTTAAAATATGGATTTAATTTTAAGAAAAAATACCCCTGAATATTTCTCTTGGGTAATTATTTACTAGAGTTGATATATTTTTCACTGCAAACATTTAGTGTGATGACTTTAAAAGCACTACTGCAGGAAGAGCTATGATGGCAAAGATGGCGGACACTCATGTTTGAGCTCCTGCACCGCTCCTGGGATATGGGATAATACAATGAATCTGAGCCCTGGACACCTCGGAGAAGGCGGTACGGGGCTGCAGGACACCACACCAATGACCCAGGCGCACGCTGCATGGACTGGGCATTTGGCGCTCGTAACAAGATGGTGGCAGGGGCTGCATACTGTTTCCTGGCTTTGCGTTCTGTGACAGACTTCTTTCCTGGTGATGCCGAGCTGTGAGGGCTGGCGATCGCCTGCCGGGGTATGCCCCCGGCTTTCTCTTGCCTCATGTTGCTCCTAGTATCTCCTGACTCTTGGCTGTGGGGGATGGGGTGGACCAGCGTGGGGTGGCATCTTCGAGGCTGTGGCAGAAGGCTGCAAAACACCAAATGAATGACCCAGGGACACCCCCTGTGTGGACTGGGAGCTCGTTGGCAGTAAAACGATGGCAGGTGTGGCAGCGCGAGCAATGGAGGTTTCCTTTTTTTGTGCTATCACAGCTATGGTAAATGCCTTCTGTGGTATGGCCCCAAAGGCCACCAATTATTTTTGCTCCTGACAGCCTCTGGACCCTGGCTGAGGGAGATGTGGACGGGCCTGATCCGACTGGCAGGGGTTGGATGGCCCAGGAACTGGCAATAACTAAATAACAGGGCCTATGGAGCATTAAACAAAGGGCCTTGCACTGCAAATTGACTTTCAGCCACTTGGACAATAGCGGGACCTTTCTACTGATGCTACAGGATCTGTCAGGGCCTGATGCGCGCTGGCCCGGGTTGTCCGCAGCACCTCCTTGTTTCCAACGGCCCTCTGCTCTTGGCCGCAGAGTACACTAATCTGCCTTTGGGGTCCAGACGGGGCAGAACAGCCTTTGTAGAACATTGCAAGCACAATTCTTTTCTGATAAAATTGTGAATGCTCAGAACTGTCCTAAGACGCTCTTCATTGTAGTTAAAGGATTCGCAGACCCTCAGCAAACCTCTCCAGCACCCTTCTCTCTCAATTTCAATGCAAAGAGCTGGCCCAGTTCTTCATCAAAAGGTGTCAGATATCCATCTCCAGCTTTCTAAGGACCGTAAGGGGGATATGCAGTCTATTTTGTCTGCCGCCTATTGTTGCACCTCAAATGGTACCCAAAAGGGGCATAATGACATCATTAAAATACCTAGCTCAACCTCTAAATTGAAGCTGTGGTCCTCTTTGGATATCTCTACTATCCTGGCCTTTTTTACAGTCAATTAAATAAGGCTCTCCTTTGGATCCCTTACCCCCCACTAAGCTCTGCCTCCTGAATGCCACGCTACTATAGGTGGTGGTGAATCTCTCTAACTCTTCTCAATGAGAGGGCTATGCCAAAGGCGAGCCCGTCTGTGCCTGTCCGCGCCAGCTCCGTGCCTAGGGCCAGCCATGCTGTCGCTCCCCCTCTCTGCCTCTATCAACCTTGGTCCAGATCCAAGCTTATGGCATTAAACCAGGCCCCCTGCACCCCTGAGATCCGTTGCAATTTAGCTTCCACATGCAACTCCAATTTTAAATGTGATAAATGCTCCTTTACTCTTGTCACAAATTCCAGTTCCCCCCCTCTCCCATTCCGAAGCCCCCCCCCCCCCTTCCACTCGATCCCTCAGAGCTGGCCTACTGAATTGCCGCTCTCTGCCTTGCCACTCGAGCGACATTTGGTTATTATTAACATCTTCCCTTTGGGATCTACTTTTTCTCACTGAGACCTGGATTAAGGACATGTCCAATCCAGACATTGCCCTAGCTATCCCCCCGGGCTATCACCTCACAGGAATTAGCCGCGAGGGTTCGAAACCAGGTGGAGGTATTGCCGTTATCCTACGGGACCACTTTACCATTACCTCTAGGAAAATTTCTAACATCGAACCTATTGAGGCTCTCTACTTCTCCATCACTGAGTCTTCTGCTGCTATATTCTCAGGACTGTTGGTGTATAATCCCCCGTGTTCCCATCAGCCGGCTTTGAATTCGTTAATAGCCGCAACGGCTGATCTCTCCCTTAAACACTCTGATTTTATTGTGCTGGGGGATTTTAATCACCATGTTGATTTGCATGACTGTCTGTCAGCTAAAAACCTTCTCGACGCTATGCAAGGTTTGAACCTATCTCAAAAGGTGAGCGGTCCGACCCATTCTGCTGGTCACACCCTCGATCTGATCTTTACAAATCTTCCTGGCCTTAAAGTCCTTTCGTCTGTGCCCTTAACGTGGACTGATCATCATCTAATCCCGTTTGAGGTGTCTATATCCAAGTCAGCTAGGATAGAAACTACTTGCAGAGACCAGGGCAGAAATTGGCACAAAGTTACTTACCCTGCCCTGGAACAGGGATTTAACACCACTTTGGCCTCCCCAGTTAACGATCTTAATGATCGTGTAGCCTCATTTAATAAAAATCTTCTTGAAGCTATCGAGCAGATTGCCCCTTTGAAAAACCTCTCTTCTTTAAGATCTAAACCCTCGGCCCCTTGGTTTACTCAGTCACTGCGAGAAAACAGAAGTAATTGTAAGAAACTAGAGCGAAGGTGGTGCCGGGGTTATGACCCAGCAGCCAAAGCCCGCTACAGATCTGCGCTAAAAGAATTCCACAAACTGAAACGTCTGACTATGAAACAGTACTTTGCAGATAAAATTCAAAGAGCAGAAAACTCTACTAAGGCCCTTTTTAATATTGTCAAGGACTTTGCTAATCCTTCCGCAATGGCCTCCCCTATCACCCCAAGCCAATCACTCAGTGAAGGTCTTTCTGACTTTTTCTATGAGAAAATAAACAAGATCACAGAAAACATCCAGCTTATCTCTTCCGCTGTATCGCCAGCCCAGACCATCAATTGTGCAGAAGTGTTTACCTCATTTAGGCCACTGACGGAAGACCATGCTCTATCTCTGTACTTGAAATGTAAATCTGGCTCTCCTTTGGACCCTGCCCAAGCTCATGTCCTGAGCGGCTTAGCACCTTTATTGATTAAGCCCCTTCTAGATATTTGGAATTCTTCTATGGAGTTCTGTTTTTTTCTCTATGGAAACAGGCACTACTGATTCCCATTCTAAAAAAAACTGGTGCTGATCCATCATGTTTCAACAACTACCGCCCCATTTCACTGCTCCCTAAGCGCGCGAAAGTGTTGGAGAAAGCGGTTCAGGAGCAGCTCTCTGAATATCTAGAAACCAATCACCTCCTTCATGACACTCAGTCAGGATTTAGGCCTGATTTCAGCACGGAATCAGCTTTACTGGAAGTGTCTGAATCTATCCGCGAGTGTGTGGATAGGGGCGAGGAGGCCATGTTGGTCCTCCTCGACCTATCCGCTGCATTTGATACCATCTCGCACGACACTCTACTGATTCGCTTACAGGAGGTTGGTGTTGGTGGAATTCCCCTGGTTTGGGTGAAATCTTTTCTGTCCAATAGATCTCAACAGGTCTCCCTCGGACCCTTTGTTTCATCTAAAAAACCATTGAGATGGGGGGTTCCGCAGGGATCTGCCCTCAGTCCTCTCTTAGTTAATGTTTACCTGAGGCCTCTGGCGGAGTTAGTCGAGGCATGGGGCGTCAGAGTGATCTTCTATGCTGACGACACTCAGCTTGTGTTTTCTTTTAGGGATCACTCTGACAGCTCCATAGCAGACTTCCGCCACTGTCTGGTTAACATCGCCTCATGAATGTCTACCAACAATTTAAAATTGAATACTGACAAGTCTGAGGTGCTATTTTTTAACCAAAAATCGCCCATCCCTTCCAATATCTGGTGGCCACCTCAACTCAATCCCCCCCCTGAGCCGGTGCAAGCCGCCCGCAACCTGGGTTTTCAATTTGACACAGCACTGTCTTGTAAGACTCAAATTAATAAGGTGTCATCTGCTTGCTTCGGAAAACTCCGAATGATCAAAAAAATCATTCCTTTTTTACCTTTTGATTCCCGTAGAACAGTAGTACACGCTCTAATCACATCTCATCTGGACTATTCCAACAGTCTATATGTTGGCGCCCCGGCATATCTCATTAATCAACTGCAATTAGTGCAGAATTCTGCAGCCCGGCTGATTTGCAACATCCCATACCGCCACTCGATCTCACCCCATCTGGCCAAACTCCATTGGCTACCTGTGAGATTCCGTATCCAGTTCAAGGCCTTGGTCCTTGCGTTCAGAGCCCTCAATGGTCGTGGTCCGGCATACCTAAGGCTCCGAATCAGGCGATCTTTAGCTACAAGGGATCTTAGATCCAACCATCTTGGGCTGATGTTCTGCCCACGTTTTCGTCTATCTCGCACAGGCGGCAGGGCATTTGCTGTAGCCACTTCCAGATTGTGGAATGCCCTCCCAGTAGAACTCAGACTCCTTTCATCCGAGGTTGCTTTTCGCAGGAAACTTAAAACCTGGTTTTTCTCCCAGATCTAGGACTACTCACGCTGTCAGCGCCGGGACACCCCCGTTGGGGGTAGCTGTTCGCGCTCTACAAGTGACTAAATAAAATAAATAAATAAATATGTTCCATAGAACCATGGTGCTTCAGCTCCTTAAACTTCTATTGCCTATTTTCTCTAGAATTTTGGAGAAGCATGTTAACATACTGCTCGCAAGTTTTGTGAAGACCCAAAATCTTTTACATCCCTCGCAGTCTGACTTCAGAGCTGGGCACAATATTGAATCTGCCCTCCTAGGTGTCACGGAACACCTTAGACGACTTCAGGATGAGGGCAGAACAGCCACACTTATTTTACTAGATCTTAGCGCAGACTTTGATACGTGTTCCATTTCATCTTGATCGAAAGATTGGTGGCACGGGGACTTGAATGAACAGCTTTGGCCTGGATAATATAATTTTTAAAGGATCGGACGTTCCAGGTCTTTTCGGTCTATGCCCGGCTGAAGTTGCAGGCTTTCACTTCTGCAGTGCTTTAGGGCTCAGTGTTTAGCCCAATGCTGTTTATTATCTATGTTCGACCACTGGCAGATGTAGTAGACAGTTGCTGCTTGTCCCTATTTTCTTACACAGATGACACCCAAATAATATTTTCTCTGTATTCCGCACAGAGCCATGGTCCAGCCGCTGTTAACCTGAATAATGGTGACAAGACGGAAGTTATGATCCTGGGTAAGAGTACTCAACTATGTCCACAACATTGGCCAGAATTGCTAGGGGATCTTCCCGACTCTTCTCCAAGGTTTAAAATCTGGGCTTTTTGCTGGACAAGAATCTTTGCATGAAGCACCAGGTGGTTAGGGTGACCTCCACATGTTTTGCTGTGCATCCGTGGGTGAAAAAGATCATCTGAATGATTCCCCAATCTGCCCAAAGGACTGTGATTCAAGCTCTAATCTTATTTTAGGGATAGGTGTGGTGCCGCGGCCAGGGCTGCTAACTCCGGAGCTCAGGGCTCACGGTTCGATCCCCGGTGGCAGTTCAGCTCAGAGCCATGTGACTCTGGGCAATAGCTCACTTAATCTCCCCAATGGCCCCAGCACCTTGAGACCCTTAGGGGTGAGTACTACGCGTTTTAGAAATACGGGATTTAGATTTTATCTAGATTATATTACCGCAACATTCTATATTTAGGAATTGATAAGGCTTCCATCTGTCAATGACAGTCAGTCCACAATTAAATTGCTCGACTTCTGTATTGGCTCTCTAAACGCTCTTCAGTTTCACGTCTTCCTTGAGCTTCACTGGCAAATCTTCAAAAAGCGATCACCCTTCATAACAAAAAGAATACAACTTATTCAATTAACGCTACATGAATAATGAGACAAAAATGTATGTTAGATAGCATCGATTCTGCACTCAAAATCCCCCGAAAATTCCATCTGTCCCTACACTGCTCTAAGGTGGCAATCCTAACTAAAGCAGAATTTTAGCAACAGATAAAACGTTTCAGCCGTCAGTCTTCCATAGAAGAAACTCCAACAAGGGTCATGTAGCATAAGCCACAATAGCCAAAGGAGGTTTGTACCACTCAGCACACGAAGACGGAGTGTAAGCTATCCCTCTCTACGTTAAAATAATATCAAGACATTTCCCTAAACATTGCTATTAATTTTCCATAATTCTAACACCCTTTGCCTTCTTTCTCCACATGATTAGTTATTTCAGACGTCCTTGGTACCATCTCCTTCTCCCACGAGAACTCTCCTCCGATCGATTATAACGTTTCTTCTTTCCAGGCCTATCTATCTACTAAGAACAATAACTCTTTCTCTCAACTAATAAAGCCTTCACCCCCTGTAGTGGGAACACAAAAGACATGCAACATTTTCACTGCACAAGCAAAATATGAATTCAAGTGTTAACTGGAACATGAGTCAGAAATGCATCCCAGGCCCACAAGTTAGGCTAAGTTAACAAATGCACGAGTTACATGCAAATAATCCCCTTCAATTGGCATATTCTCTAACATTCATAAGTAGTTAAACACATATATAATTATTATGGTAAGTATAACAAAATGTCCCGTTAATAACCCTTTGCTAACATTTTCATCAAAGATTAATACAAAGCACCACAACTACGCCAGTTACGTCTCTAAAACATGCATGTGATTTGCATTGGTCATGGGGATACTTTAAATAGGTAATACCCCTTCATTTTTTAATACATTAGTCACATAAAATATATGCAAGTGTAGACTACCAGTGAATATAATGCACTCCTACTGCTTCTCTCAAGTGGGATTGAATCTCCTTTCCTGAAATTCCCCCTCTGATGGTGTATCGAGCCATCACTTAATCTCCTCATTTTATCATATGATCTGTGCCGTCGAACCAACCTAAACCTTTGTTGTTGGATTTCTTTTCCTTTTGAACTCCTCCAATTGTTTCAGATCATGAAAATATTTATCTTGTGCCCTTTCCAATTGTATCTCTCCCTTTTGTAAGCCATTCCTTTCCTTTCCTTGTATTTCTTGTATCCTGTGACCTCCACCACTAAGATCAGGGCACAAATGCCGATTTATGAGTGAAGGTTTCAGGATAGACCCACTTATACCGTTACCCAAATTTGCAGACCCCCTACTTACATCACTATATCCATTTCCAACTAAGTCCCAGACACTTTCAGGTGCCAGCCCACCCAAGTCCTTCTGGATGTCAGTAATGTTCTTTGTATATTTCTGTAAGTCCCTACTTTTATCTGAAATGTAAGTGCAACACTGCTGGACCTTTAACATCTGACAGACCGGCCTTCCTTTGAGAGCAGAACATCTAAAGCAAGCCAATTCTGCAAAACCATGGCTCTAATAGCAGCCATCCCTGTATTTACAATCAGCAAAGCTGAAGTAGTACTAGTGGATAACTTGTAAACTACTGTGGACAACTTTCGAATCTTGATATCATTCAGTACCACACCTACATTCGGTATTATGGCTCCAATACTGTCTCCCACAATTTCTCCAGCACTCAAGCCACGTTTATGTCTCAACTTCTACTCCCAAAACAGGGTGATTAAAATCTTCTACATGATAGATCTTTGGAAACACTGCACCTAAATAACAAGTACCATACCACTTGCTAGGTAGCTTAATAAAAGCATTCTTCCCACAGACAAAATAAACCCCAGGAATCACTGGATCAGTTTCATCGACATACAACATCCAAGATCCTTGAAACTCAAACATGTGGTCTCATTCACTCTTTCCTATGAATATGGAATTGTAGCCACTTCTGTTGTGGTGCACACACAATCTCCCCCTACAGTGCTAATCTAGTGATAATGCTTCAGTGTTCCCTGCTGTCCGATGTTCCCTCTCCTCTTGTGACCACTCCTGAACACAAATCCGCTTTGCTGCATCAGTTAACACCGCCCTATATCTATCTTCTACTTGATCTATAAGTTTCTTTTCAACGTCGGTAAGGGCACATGTTAAATTATGTCGATAAGCATAAGCTGTAACTATTATTTTGGTTGAAACAAAATATATACTAGCAATTTCAGCTGTCTTGGTATATGAATGTCTGTTCAAGTGTTAAACATTGGCACTTCTATAAGGATCAGCTCATAATTTGAAAAGTAATACCCAAAGTGCCCCTTGGCATAAAATATAGTAAGAAGCAAACTACAGCTTATACCATATGTCAAAGGAAGATGGTGGTGGGTAATACCCTCAGCTACTGAAGCGGGTAACTGCATGCCAACATAACAATCCCTCGCCTCCATAGTAATTACATATTCATAGAGCAATCTAGATTTGGAGTATAGTTTCATTCTTTTCCCCACTCTGGTACAGTCACTATTTTTTAACCAACAAAGAGGACAAAGTTCCTATGCCAGGGTGCAAAAAGTCACCCATGCATTATGGTGCAAAAAAGTCACCCGTACTTAAAAAATTGGAAGGAAAGGAAAAGAAAAAGAGATTCCAAGGTATAGAGAACCCAAATTTGTGAGAGGGAAAAACACTTTATTTCCTCTGTTGCCCTCACACCCCCCGAAGAGTGTCATGCTTCATCATCGGGCGTTTGCTCCTCATAGGGCGGCACTGCAATTCCCTACGGGTCCCCCGAAGGGTCACTTTATCGGAGATCTTTTAGAGGAATGCCGGATGGTGCATGCGGGTGTGCGGGGGTGGGTCAAGAGGAGGGTAATGAAAATTCGTGCCAGTGTAATAGATTAAAATAAATGTAAGGGTAAAAATGCAGAGGTAAGTTTAAAAGTATACCCTTAGCAGTCAATACTGCTAAAAATTATTGACCCAAAAGGCCTATTTTGCCTAGGTGTCAATGAAGCATGACACTCTACGGGGTGTGTGAGGGCAACAGAGGAAATAAAGTGTTTTTCCCTCTCACAAATTTGGGTTCTCTATACCTTGGAATCTCTTTTTCTTTTTTCTTTTCCTTTCCTTCCAATTTTTTAAGTACGGGTGACTTTTTGCACCATAATGCATGGGTGACTTTTTGCACCCTGGCAAAGGAACTTAGTCCTCTTTGTTGGTTAAATATGAATATTAGGAGCACGGACACTGGACCTTTATAAGCTCCTTGGCCCCCCCACCCTCTCTTTTTTTGATAAATATAGTCACTGTTATGACTTTCCTGGATCCTAAAGAGTGTCCATGAATCTGAATTTGGTGGTGAGCACAGTTCTCGACCACAGGCTTCATCCAACATGGCACTGGCCGGGATCTCATCCTTCCTGTCCAATCGGAGGCAGGCAGTCTCCCATGGCACGTTTCTTTCCGCAGAACATACCTTCACCACGGGAGTCCCACAGGGTGCCTTACTTAGCCCACACCTATTTAATATACACATGGCCCCGCTTATCTCCCTCATCTCGGACTACGGGATTGAAACAACATCTTACGCTGACTATACTCAGCTGATCCTGTCCCTTGATAAAAACTCCACGGATGCCGAAGAAAATTTCAAAGCCTGTCTTACTTTGGTCATCAACTGGATCAATCAATCAATCAATCAATCAATCAATCAATCACAGTATTTGTAAAGCGCGCTACTCACCCGGTAGGGTCTCAAGGCGCTGGGGTAGAGGGGTATGTTACTGCTCGAACAGCCAGGTCTTGAGCTGCTTTCTGAAGGATAGATGGTCCTGGGTTCTCCGAAGATGGGTGGGGAGGGAGTTCCAAGTCTTGGCTGCCAGGTAAGAGAAGGATCTTCCTCCGGCGGTGGCTCTGCGAATGCCTGGTACGGTGGCGAGGGCGTGGCTGGTCGATCGTAGCTGGCGGGTGGGCGTGTAGAAGGTCATGCGGTCGCTGAGGTACTTGGGACCCAGGTCGTGGAGAGCCTTGTGTGCGTGGGTATGGAGCCTGAACGTGATTCTCTTGCTGACGGGGAGCCAGTGCAGGTCTCTCAGGTGTCCGGTGATGTGGCTTTGTCGGGGGATGTCCAGGATGAGTCGTGCGGAGGCGTTCTGGATGCGTTGAAGTCTTTTTTGAAGTTTGACTGTGGTTCCGGCGTAGAGGGTGTTCCCGTAGTCCAGTCGGCTGGTGACGAGTTCCTGGGTGACGGTCTTCCTGGTTTCAGTGGGGATCCATCTGTAGATCTTGCGGAGCATGCTCAGGGTGTAGAAGCATGATGAGGAAACGGCGTTGACTTGTCTAGTCATCGAGAGGGAGGAGTCCAGGATGAAGCCCAGGTTGCGTGCGTGGTCCGTTGGCTTGGGAGCGGTGCCCAGGGCAGGGCGCCACCAGGAGTCGTCCCAGGCGGAGGGTGATGATCCCAGGATGAGGACTTCCGTCTTGTCTGAGTTCAGTTTCAGGCGGCTGTTCTTCATCCAGTCGGCGACGTCTTTCATCCCGTCGTGTAGGCTGGCTCTGGCGGTGGCGGGGTCGTTGGTGAGGGAGAGGATCAGTTGGGTGTCGTCGGCGTAGGAGATGATGTTGAGGTTGTGTTGGCGTGTGATGGCTGCGAGGGGGCTTATGTAGACGTTGAAGAGGGTTGGGCTGAGTGAAGATCCTTGTGGTACGCCGCAGATGACTTCGGTGGCCTCGGATCTGAACGGGGGGAGGCGGACTCTCTGGGTTCTTCCGGCGAGGAACGAGATGATCCTCTCCAGTGCTTTCTCCTGGATTCCGATGTTGCTGAGGCGCTGCACTAGGGTGCGGTGGCAGACCGCGTCGAACGCCGCAGTGAGGTCCAGGAGGATGAGGGCCGCTGTTTCCCCGTTGTCGATCAGGGCTCTGATGTCGTCGGTGGCTGCAATCAGGGCGGTCTCGGTGCTGTAAATAAAGGACTAGTAAATAAAAAACGGCTCATGTGAGATGTCCCTAAATATACACCGGTGCCTCCCTCTGCCTGCCAAACACCAGCGTTGGGTAATGACACTACTGGAGTGCCTCAATGGCCTGGCCGCTGATACCTATGTAAGCTCCCCACCCAGCACATGAGCGATGAGTGCATCATTGGACGGTAATGTGATGGCACCCACTTCAACCAGGTAAGGGCAGTGAAAACTGTACCATTGTAAACAATTAAATCATTACAACAAAACAGAAGGGAAACACTGTGTGCTTACCCCGGTCAGAAGACAGGAGGAGGGGGGAGAGGAAATATGTTCATTAACACCACTATAGATCTAAAAAGGGACAACAAAACACTAGGACTTTATCCCAGGGCATGCGAATGCTCTGTTTGGAGGTGAGACGTCTCACTAAGTAAGGACTGGGACCAGGAGAACAAGGCGAGGGGTAAAGCAAAAAGTCAGGTCCCCATGTCAGCTGAAACCTGCACAGCCATTTGCAGAACTTTCCACCATTTGGGTTGTCAGAGAGCAGTGGAGTCGACATGGAATCGGAAGTGAACTCTCTCAGATAAGCACACATCCCACTCACTAAACATATTGACACACTTTCTTTTCCACACATAGGGAAAAGCCCTTATTTAATGAAGACTAGCACATCTACATTGATGAGATCAGGATATGCACTTCTCTCTGGAGGGAACAGGGGAAAAGGTCTAACCCTTCACTACTTGTGAAACTGCCACAACCACTAATCCCACAGAACCCCAGTAGAGAAATGGGAGCCCCACTAAAAATGACTTCTCAGGGTCTCACGTTGTTAAAGCTGTGCCTACCCTCATTGGGCTTGCACACTTTCTGCGCTCACGGAGTGAAAACAAAAAGTGACAAAACCCTATAGGGTAGGGCAGAACTTTTCTCTAGAGTTATGCAAGGTAAGTTCTGTCCATGACAATGTAATTAAAAGGCAGCCAGTTATGCATATGTACAAGTGGTAAAAAACTAAAATGCGAAAAGGCAGTAATAGTGTCAAATGCAAGAAAACAAGAGTGAAAAATATGATCAAAAAAATTAAAAGAATAGTGACAAAGGTAGCAATTTCCAGTTCAAACAGTATGTGACCCTGGTGAACAAGATGACCAGCAGGCTAGAGCCAAGTAGAGGAAGTAATGGAGAGCATAAAGCACTATTTACCAGCGAATGCATGAAAAGAGAGAATATCATAATTTGCAAAGCAAGCAGGGAATCCAACAAAATATATCATTAGTTAAAATAGTCTGAGAAAACATAAGAGGGAAGCAAGAAAGGGAGGGGGTAAGGTGATGAAGCAGATTAACATGCCTCCTGGGTAAGATTGATGAGAGAATGCCTAACATTGGAAAAGGTTTGTGGGAAGTTCAGCATTACCCCTAAATGTTGGGCAAAGGGGTAACGGAAAGGCAGAAACAAACCATTACTTATCACTGGAGCATTTTAAAAGATAAAGATTTTTTTTGTTTAGTAATTTAATTGAGGATAAAGAATAGTAAGGATTACAAAAAATAGAAGGAAAATATACCTTATTAACAATGCATAACAATAGTGAAAATAATTGAACCAGAAAATTCTTAACTACATAGGAATATTATTCTAGTTATAGTAATAAACAGAAGAACAGAGAAGTATCAAAGCTATACAATTTATAATACATTTTCTTTTTTTTTCTTTTACAAAAAGAAATGAAGGAAAGAAACAAATGTACAGAAGAATGGAACAAAAGAAAGAGAATAAAAGGAAAGATAATGAGTTATTAGGAAAAATAACAGTGTGAAGATAGGAAGGTAGTGAAAGGGAGCCATAGCAGGTCAGATTTGAATTACCTGAGATAAAGAAGAGGAAACACTAGTAGATATTCTATGTTCATCACAAATAAGGTTCCACCAAGCCGTAGTAGAGCTAACTTAGCGTTGTCTTTACAACAAGATAAAATAATTTTAAAAGCAAGAGCAATAAATAGATCAATTAAAATAGGTTTTGGAGATAAATTATCAATGTCAGCAGACAAGGTACCAAGAAAAACATTCTGGATAGAAAGTGGAATATTATGTGATAAAATCAATAAACAGTTTGCGCAAATAGTTTTCCAAAATATATTAACTGTAGAGCAATGATAGAGAAGGTGATACAAAGCACCATCAGACTTAAGACAGGACCAACAGGAGGTGGAAACAAATTAGTTAATTTTATGCAGAAAAGAAGGGGTAATTACAGCTCAACTGTAGAAATAAAATAAAGATTGAGTTATATTGGCAGCCTCATTGGTTTTAAATAATTTATTCCATAATAAGTCCCACTGGTGAGTAGATAAAGATTGAGATAAATCACTTTTCCATAATAGTTAAGTAGGTGATGTATTTCTTACAGTAAGAGGGGAAGAAAGACAGTTATAAATAAAGGAAGCTTTAGGTGTAGAATCAGTAGAAAGATCGTATAGAGGTGTCCGAGGAATACATGGTGAAACATCATGTGTAAAGTTATTGTTTCATAAATAAGTGAAGAGTATAGGAATTCGTTCATTGTATTGTTGCAGACAGGAAACAGGTAGGCCATGTTTCTCCTGTAATTGTTGGAATGATAAAATCGAATATTGGGAGGTCAACTGGTGAACAAAAAAAATAATCTTTTTCTTCCAATGTTTGAAATAGAATGATTTGAAGCGAAATGTAATGAATTTGTTGTAACAAACAGAGGATGCAGGAAAGGATTGATGAGAATCAGATCCACGGTTAAAAAGGTTGCATAATAAATAGTGGGAATACTTGAGAATAGGGTTTTTTGATATGAAGGTGCAATTAGACATAACATTTTTAATGAAAAATTCATTTAGCAAAGAACGTTAAAAAAACAATCCATTTAGGTATAGGAGCATCATAATAATCTTTAGAAATAGCAAGAAATTGACTGGTTAAAAAGGCAGATAAGGCAAGAGCATGGTCAGAAATAAAAATATAACCAATCTCCGATGATTGAATAGAGGGAAGGAGGGATTTGGAAACTAAAATATAATCAATACGAGACATGGTGTGATGTACATTTGAAAAAAATTGTGAATTCACATAAGTCGGGATTACAAGTCTTCCACACATCAAAGAATTGATGAGAGGAAATGGCAGCCTGAAAAGCTCTTTGGGAATTTTCAGGTTTGAATTTGCACTTAGATTTTCTATCAGAAAAAGGATCTAACAATTCATTAAAGGCACCAGCAACAATGATATTAGGGTTGGAGATTGAAGAAAGTTTCACTTTGATGCTATGCCAAAAGTATGGGTTAGTTTTAACAGGTCCATAAATATTTTTTTAAAGTTATGTTTTTGTAATATAATAGCATCAACCAAAACCCATCATCTATTTGTATCACATTCAGTGGATAAAATCTGAGTGTTAAGAGATTTGTGGAACAAAATGGCAACACCACCTTTGCGATTAGAAGAGGAGAGAAACTTGATTAATCCATTGACTCTTGAGAGATTCAATGTCATTAAAATACTTTTCCCGTAAAAAAGCTACATGGGAATTAAGTTTAGATAAATGGGAAAGTACCTTTTGATGCATTACTGGGTGACCGAGACTATGAACATTCCATGAAATAACATTAAACATGTTGCGGGTTGAGGAAAGGAATATGGAGATGGGTATAATGGGCTGCAGAAACAATAAAGGAGGCAAAAGGACACCATTTATTAACAACTACAGCATAATATAAGGCAAGAACAATAAATTGGCAAGTTGAGTAGCTTAGAAACACACTCCTGTTAGACAAGAGAAGAAGTAAAAGAAAGTTAAGAAAAAGAAAGCCCAATACAGGATAGAAAGAGAAAGAGGGAAGGAAAAAAAAGGGAGAGAAAAAGTAGATAGATCAAGGAAAAATATCCAGATCTGAAGTGAAACGATTAACAGGTATGTGAAGAGCATGTTAACACCGAAAACAAAGACGGAGACCAGAACGCACTAATAGATGAATATATAGAGCCTCTTGAAGAATGGAGACCTATCAAATAATAAAAGAGAAAGGATAAATGAAGAATACTGAGCAATATAAAGAAAGAAAAGGGAGTAAAGATACCTTATAATAGAGAAGAAAAAAGATTAATACAGACGAAAAGAGGTATTATATAAGAAACATCAACAAATTAGTCTCCATGTTACGAGAATAAATGCTACTTAGAAAGAGTTTCAGTTTAGCTGGATCGTCGAAAGAACGCGAGTTTCCTTCATGTGTAATCTTGCAGAGAAAAGGATGAAGAATGCTGTATTGAATGTTCAAGTGTCTCATCTGGGGCAAAGAGCTAAGAATTCTTTGCGACGGGCATTCGTTACATTAGAGACATCCTGTGAACATAAAAGGTTGTGACCAGACCAAAAAAGACGACGTTTAATTTTAACAGCCTTCAGGGCACGCATCAGATCAGTAAATTCCAAAAAGAGTATTATAGTGCCACAAGGCTTATTTGAGTTAAGTTGAAGATGTCCCTATCGATGAGCGCGTTGTATGTTGAGAGACGGTGAGGATTGAAGATCCAGGAGATCCAGGCGTAACTTTTTCAAGAAGGATAACATATCAGAGCCCTCAATATTCTCTGGAAGACAATAAAAACAAAGATTATTTCTTCGGTTTCGATTCTCAAGGTCTTCGGTGTGGAGTTTGTATGTGAATCTCTTGCTCTAATATAGGTATTTTTGTAGAAATATCCTGAAGATCCTTCACACGATCTTCTAGCTACGACACCTTTCCCTCCATGACAATCCAGCGATCTTCTATTTGTTGCAGCTTCTCATGGGTAGCGCTCATAAATGGTTGAAGACTGTGTGCCCCATCCAAAATGGAGTCTAACACAGGATTCTTCGCACTTTTTGGGGTTGTACCTGAAAACATTGGTTTAGAAGATGCGTGTGAACCACTGGCCATAGTGTTGTAATCAGTAGAATGACAAGCAAAAAAAACTCTTGGAACCGGACTGGCAGGATTATATAGATAACCACGACCTGTGTCTTTTCCAAGAGACCTGGGCGCTGGAACCCCTATATAAGGTGGGATACAGAACGTTTAGTATAGAGGCCAACCAGCCGAAAAAAAGGTAGACCCTCGAGCAGACTCTTCATATGGGTAAAAACTATGTAAATGCCAGAATAGAAATTTTACCTATCAGTTTAGATGACATCCAGGGATTGAGCTTAGAGCTTCTCAATAAAACTAGGATCTCTCTTTTTAATATACATATTAGACCAAGAGATTGTTCCAAAGAAACACCAATAATGAATCACCTGGGAGGAATCATTGATTCTATAACATCTAATTGCCCCATTATTATTGGTGGTGATCTTAATTGTTGCTATGAACCATTAAGGTGCATGGAAACTATACTGGAAGAAGAAGACCTAGCATTGGGTATCCCACTACTTAGAACTGAAAGACCTATGGGGTACACTGTCTCTGCCTTACAGATTTTCAACTTCACTGTAGAAAAAGGACTACGGTCCTGCAATGGTAGATGCCCTTCTGACTTTGCACGTGCAAACACATTTTCAAGGGGCCAATCGTCCCCTTGCATTGATTACATTATGATAAGTGCTGCACACTGGGCCTATGTGACTGATTTTAGAGTAGAGACAAGGAGGGAACGTGATCACTTCCCCCTATGCTTAGTCCTTGAAGGAAAATATTTTCATAATCTACCTCAGATTTTCAGGACCTACAGCCCATAATGAGTAATAATAGAAGGGCAGTTAGATGGCCATCTATTCTGGGGAAACGTGAACCCCTTACTTCTACTTATAATATTTTTAGTCATCTTTTATCTTTCTTCTTTTTAAAAGAGACCTCAAATCCTATTCAAATTACCCGAATCCATGCAATATTGGTGGAAAATATTAAACCTCATCTCATTAAAGCAGGAAGAGTCAAAGGCTCTACCAATGATAAGCTGTTACTGGCTAATCCCTGGTTTAATGAAGACTGTAGAGAAGCAAAGAGGAGCCTAATGAAGGCACTAAGGCTGACAGAACCGGTTATAATTAGGCAAGAAAGGAAACATTATAACCAGGTACTAAAAGTAGCATGCAGAACTTGGGAGGACTCCAGTTGTGAAGATCTGCTAATTGCAGAAAGGACTGGAGATCAGTCGCTATTTTGGCAGATTATTGCAAACGGCAATAATACAAGCAAGCCAGCCCAGGATTATTATCTAGATCCCAACACTTGTTTTAGACACTTTGCACATTTATATGCATCCCCGGGTTTGCCATCAAGCAAGAACTGACAAAGTTGAGTGAGATTGAACCACTACACTTTAGCATCTTAGATACCAAGCAGGCTATAGCCGCCATTAAGCAGTTAAAGCGCCAGGCCCAGATAACATCCCTGGAGACCTTTTTAGACATGCTCCTGAGGTATGGGCTCCGTACATTAATTTATTATGTAACGCAATTGGTGGAGGACAGCTCATCCCTATATCTTGGAAAGGTGCGGAGATCGTCCCTATATATAAAAAGGGTAGTCGGGACGACCCCGCCAACTATAGACCTATCAGTTTGATAGATATTACCAAAAAGGTCTATTCAAAGCAGCTATTGGATAAGTTAAATGACTGGCTAGTCGAAAATGATATACTGTCCCTGTGTCAGGCAGGATTTAGAAAAAGAATGAGCACCATAGATCAGGTGTTCAGGCTGTTAACCATTGCCTGGAAATATACCAAATTAAGATCTGGTAATCTGTATGTGCCCTTCATCGATCTAAAGGCCGCTTTCGACTCAATCCCAAGAGACCTTTTGTGGGTAAATCTGCTCAAACAAGGGGTTCCAAAAAACATATTGGTCCAACTCATTAGACTACATGAAGACAACTTCGCAAAAGTGCGTTGGGGAAAAGGTGGGGAGTTGACAGAAGAAATACCAGTGAGGAGAGGGGTGCGCCAGGGCTGCGTCCTGGCACCTACCATGTTTCTTTTCTATGTCAATGACATGGTTGACTTCCTACTAAAGACAAATCTCGATTCCCCAAAAATAGGTGGTACCCATGTATGTGCCTTGACATTCGCAGACAATACCATCCTGCTTTCACAGACACCAAAGGGATTGCAAAATCTTTTGAACAATCTTGATGTGTACTGTAAACAAAAAGGCTTAGTAATAAACCCTACGAAAACAAAATACATGTCCATTAGGCCTCATAAAAGCTTTAAGAATATAATGTTGAATGGTGCAGTCTTAGAGAGGGTCCACACTTTTTTTTACTTGGGGGTCACCATAGACACTAAACTTTCATGGCACCCGCACATTAGAAAATCTGGAACTATTTTAACACAAAACTCAGTTCCCATCCTGAAAAAACTCCATGCTACTGAAACTAAGTCTATTACACCTGCATTGGAGGTGTATAAATCCAGGGCCCTAACTTCCGCTCTGTATGGCTCCAAGTTGTGGGGTGGGGAGCATCTCTCCGCTCTAATTGTGGGAGAAAATAGGGCCTTAAGGGCAATGGTATCCCTCCCCCAAAATACACCGGTGATTCCTTATATGTACGACCTGGGGTTAAAACCCATTGAGCACAGGGCAGTTTGGATGATTTTGTCATACTGGATCAGGATATGGGTCACTGATGAACTTTTTACCTATTGGCAGGCACTGAGTGAATTCACTGCACTAGACACCCATGTTACATTTCCCTGGTTGGCCAATGTCCGAAGGTAGCTTCTAGATCTGGCTCTCGGCAAATTTTGGTACCACCCTGATAGGCTGACTTCTGAATCAAAAAGGGAAATGAAAAAAATTTATTGGAATTTTATTGTGCATAAAGTTACCCAAAACTGTGGATCTGGTCCACTCACAACCGAATTTTTAATGTTTTAAGCCAGCACCCCGTTTTGAAATATTTTTAGACCAGATTGAACCTCAACTCGCGAAGATATTCTACCTGAAATTCAGGTACGGTATCCTCCGAGTTAAGACTTTTACAATCAAATGGGAAAAGTCAAGCAACGGTGGGGGGGTAAGTCAGTGAATGTACAATGTGCCAGCTGGGTAAACAGGAGGACATAGCCCATGTTCTATTTTTCTGCCCCACCTATCTTAACGCAAGAAGGAAATGGATAAAACTGTTGGGCAAGAAGTTGGGTGTTAGGAAGTACCACGATATGTTACGCATCCTAAAAACAGACAACACCCAGCTCCTTGTATTTGGAATTAGCAGATTTTTATTGGCTATCAATTTTACGAGATAGAAGAATGGTTGGAAATTTTAACCGGGATTAAATTAGAGCACCGCACACAAGTAAATCAACTGTGCATATTAGGACCAACTTGTTGATTACGGTATTTTATTGTACATAGTAATCGGTATTCTACACCTACATTTTGGCCAAAAGCAGATTTTTATCTTTTTAATTGACTCTACGATTATTGTAAAAAGGGTTACAAGTATTTCTGTGAAGTTCTAATGCGGCACCTATGCACTTTTATTATTCCAACTGTGTACCGTATACTGAACTTGATGAATATGTCTTGCGTATTTTGCACTTTAGCCAAGAACTGCACATTTGCACAAATGCATTGATTTATAAATCCCGTAGGCTTTTTTTCTCCTTTTCTTTTCTTTTAGAGGACTAATGTACTAGCTTGAAACAATTTATCTACGGCACTGCATTGCTTGTTCTTTTATGATTCTATTAATCGAATAAAGATGTTTTTGAGTTGAGAATGACGAGCAGGCAATAGAGAAGGATGGATCCGGCCCATACAATAAAAAGGAAATATTCAGTTACAATGGCTGTCAAAATGTAAGTGAACTTGAGAGCCTTGAAACATTCAAAAAGGCAGAGGCGAAATACATCAATCTGTGGTGTAAATATAGAATTACATTTAAGGGCAACCCAGATGAAGAGAAGAATTGTTACTGTGAAGAACAATCAGTTGCCTGCAGATTTTGACTAAAAACATACTCCAACTATTGCATATCCATGAAATAAACATCAGTCAAGGCTTAAATTGCACAACAAGAAGATTAAATGATGAAGTATTTTGATAGGCATTGTAAATCCTAAAATGGCTGATCAAGATGATAGGAAATCACCACAGCAGTTTCCAGTAACGAAAAAGTGTCCTTAACAACAAAAAGTCTGTCAGGACACTCATAGCCAAAGGCTAGATAAGTTACAAATTACACCAATGTAGCATTAACATATCACAGCAGGCAGAAACAGCGTGATCGACGCAACTCAAAATGGCGTCTTAATGAGGAAAAATCCCCACCGCGGCTCCTGGGACCGTAAAAGTTACTTTGGGCACTGAAGCAGCAAGGAAACTCACCACCGCCGCCACTAAAAAGCGCCGCTGCTTGAGACATCAAAGGCTTCTTTGGAGAGGCAGAAAAACAGCATAAAGCTCCGAGTCCATACGGAGCTCATGGAAGGTCCGCCATGTTGCTTCGGCGCCGAAGTCACTCCCCCAAGATAAAGATTTTAAAGAGAACAAATGCATCATCAGAATTCATGTTCTGGAGAAACATCTTCATCATAAATCTAGTAATTGCTAAGAAGCCACCACAGAATATCACAACATGAGTCTAGTCATAAATGCAATGCCATCTACTGTGCCTATCAACATAAATTGTACATCTGAGAACATTCCACTCCTCACAATCCTGTTGCTAGAAAACATGCACCGCATTCTAGACCCCATGCTATCTAACCCTAGCATCACAATACCTTTGTTAACAGACCAATCATTTTTTTGTTTGTATATATTTTATTAGCATTTCTTAAACATGGCAATTATATTCAATATGTGCATCGACAGCCATCAGAGGATTATGGAAGAGAATAAGGAAAAGCGTATATCTTCTACAGTTTTCCACGACATCATAGCAGTTACATTTTACAATAACAGTATGAAAGAAGACTGCGCATGCATAACAGCATTCTGACGAATAGATCGTTAAGGTTGGATATACAGTATCCTATACTCTGATATGTGTGATGATGTCTAGTATTGGTGTCAGCTCAGGGGAAGGCATGACGATACAGCGTTGTGTGGGGTTGCATGTTCTCCCTGGAATATCGTGTTCCCTGGCCATTTCTTGCAGTCGGTGCACAGTGGGTCATGTACTATAGATGCGCGTGAAAGAATCTGGGCGTAATTCGAAGTGTAATAACTAATAATTTGTACGCCAAATTAAATGCGTCGTATTAGTGGGGAAAATACCCTGGTTATATAACTTAACCATTGTGGAAACCGGGAAACAAGATAGAACAGGGATTAAAAGAAGTTAAAAATAAAAGGCGTATAAAAAAGAACTTCCTCAGATATACAAATAGGAAGGGGGAGGTTGTGAGAGAGTTGGTATTTTAATGTAATGAGAGTGCGGTAAGAGCGCCAATGCGGTAGGTGAAGCGTCAACATGCGACCACGGGGGGAGGCCCACTAGGTCTCAGCGAAGTCGCCGGCCACAGCCAGCGTGTGTAGTGAATTCCCTCCCTGGGGAGGGTGGGGGGGGGGAGGAGGGGGAAGGCAGTGTGTTTTTGCCTAGTGTCCAAGAGGTCGACAACATCAGGGGGCAAAGGGGTTTCCGATACGTTGTGTAAATATGTCTTCGTGGTATTGTTGCGCCGTTGTACCACGCGACGTGTCATGTTCCCTGTCGTCGGCAGGAAAGAAAGATGGTGGGCGTGCAGAGTCTCCGCTCTGTCTCACGCCCATGGTCAGTGCCGAAATTGGATCACTTCTCAAGTTATTCCTTGTTCCAGGCTTGCTTGCTGGAAAGCGTTCAGGGTGTCATCCCAGAGCTGCGCAATGAGGAACTTCCTCAGTCCCGCCATCTCTTCTCGGCGCAGTACCGTGCCTTCCGCCCTCGCCCAGTTCGTGAAAGAAGCATATCAATGCCGAATTTGTGGGGGTTCGCTGTTCTTCCAGCGCCTGGTAAGCAATCGCTTAGCCATGACAAGGCCCAGGTCCCAGAACCTAGCCGGTACCTTATTCAGCCTGGTTCTTTTATAGAGCCCTAGGATGCAGGCTTCCCACATGTGTGGTATATTCTCTGCTGTGCACCGTGTCAGCAGTGTTGTGATCGCTTCCCAGTATGACTGTATATGCTGGCAGAGCTAAAGCATGTGTAAGAGGTCCGCTCCCACCAGTGAGCATCTTTGACATGCCGTATTGGTGACAGAAAAGCATTTGTTGATCTTATCAGGTGATAGATATGCACGGTGCAAAATGTAGAATTGTATGGTCTTGAAGCGGGAGTTACGTGGGACGTTAACTGGTCCATTCAACACCATTGTCCATTCCTTGTCTGTCAAGACTTTCCCCCTATCCGCCGCCCATTTGTCTCTTAGTGGCTGAGTAGAGGGCTGCGTTTGTACCAGTAGGGCCTGCGCCAACCAGTGCACCACGTGTGTGCCGTTTCCCATGACATGTAGGTATTGTATGAAGTGGTGCATTGGCGGTTCCTCAGACATGTCACCCCAGGCACTCGTCAGCGCATGCACCAGAGACGCATGCAAAAGAAACTGCCCGGCCAGTAGATCCGTGCCCGCAGTGAGTCCTGCAAAGGGGAGCAGGGTTCCGTCCGCGTAAAGGTCTCCCAGTGTCTCCACTCCCGCCTATGTCCATCTCTCCAGCGTGGTTTCCGTGACTGCTTCGTCCTCCCTGGGTGTGCCCAGCAGGGGGAGCGCCGGGGCGTACGGCCTCACCATTCGGGTCAGCCTTAAGCTGCGTATAAAGCACCTGCACGCCACCGCTAGGTGCAGTTGTGTAGGGCAGGGAGTCTTAGTTAGAGGATGGAACAATGTGCACATTTGCGTGTGGGTCCAGACAGTGGTGTCCGTGGCAGTATCCGCCAAGTTCCTGCCACCCAGCCATCCCGACACCCACTGCATCCGTGCCGCCAAGTAATACAATTCCAAGTTGGGGACTGTAAGGCCCCCAGCTTCAATGGGTGTATATAGCTTTTTCAGCGCTACTCGGGGTCGCCCTGCGTTTCAAATGAGGTCACGGAGCAAAGTTTCCAGCTCGCGAAACAGTCTGGCAGGGACGTAGTTCGGGATATTGGTGTAGTACTACAATAGACGTGGTAGGACTATCATTTTCGTCAGTGCCACTCGGCTTGGTACATTCAGGGGCAGGGCATCCAGAAGGTTACCTGTGCTCGTAAAGAGGAGATCGCTCTCATCAGGTTTCCTTCCAGTATGTCCTGTGGGTTCCTGTATATGTGTATTCCCAGGTACCTGAACGTAGTGGGATACCAATTAAGCCTTTCGCCTCCTATTCGGACATTGCATTCAGGCGTATCCGGGCCAAATGAGTATGCGCCCGATTTGGCCCAGTTGACTCGCAAGCCGGACATGTTCTCAAAGTTCCGAAATATATCAGTTAGGGTCCTCGGAGCGCAGGTCAAATCCCTGACGTATAAAAGCAGATCATCCGCGTAAAGCGAGACCGTATGTATTTCATCGCCATTGGGATTCCCCATTCCTCTCCTCGTGTCCGTAGTATCGTAGCAAGGGGTTCCATAGCCATGGAAAACAGCAGAGGGGACAGGGGGCAACCCCGTCTGGTGCCTCTTCGCACCCTGATGGCATCTGAAAGGAGTCTGCCCGTGCGCACGCGATCAGTGGGGCGCCGATATAACAAGCTTACCATGTCGGTATAACCGTCCCCCAGGTCATACTTGTCCATCACTGCTGCCAGGTACTGCACTCCACTGAGTCAAATGCCTTTTCAAGGTCCAGTACCAGGCACCCCGATCTCGGCCATTGTCGTATAGCGTATTCTTGCACTCGGAACAGTCTGCGAATATTATTGGATGTGCTGCGTGTGGGTACAAAGCCATTCTGGTCGCAATGTACCAGTGTTGGGACCAAAGGGGCTAGTCGCTGTGCTAGGGTCGAGGCGAGTATTTTGTAATCTGTATTCAATAGGGCTAACGGGCGGTATGAGCCCATGTGTGTACCATCCCTGCCAGGTTTGAGGATGGAGATGAGGTTGGCCTCATTAAGCTTGGGAGGGAGGGAGGAGTCTTCCTCGGCTGCTGCATATACTTTCAGCAATTCAGGAATGAGGACATCTGAACAGACCTTGTAGAACTCGGTGGGTAGGCCGTCTGGGCCGGGGGATTTGCCATTGGACAAATTGAAAATGGCAGTGCGGAGCTCGTCAGATGTGAGCTGCGCTCCGAGATCTCCCTGTTGTGTGTCAGTCAATTGTGGCATTTGTAGAGTCAAAAGGTACTCCACGATATCAGTCTGGGGGACTCTTAGGCGGGAGTTATATAATTGTTTGTAGTGTCCCGTGAAAGCATCATGTATTTATTCTGCGTATATACCGTCCCATCTCCATCAGTATTTATCGCTGACACCGGTGCTGCGCGGTCTTCTTGTTTAACTAGCCAGGCTAGTAGTTTGCCAGGTTTGTCGCTGAGGTGATGTGTGCGTGCTGAGTGAGCTGCGTAATTGAGATTACAGAGCCGTTCTAGCAGTCGTGAATGTTCTGCGCGTGCCGCTAGTAGGGGGCCGACTGCACCGCCTATAGCATCCTGTTCTCGTTGGAGCATGTCAGTCTCTACCCGTGTCAGGTCTCCTTCTAATTGCTTCCGCATGCATCCCTGCGTGCCCAGGCAGTGTCCCCTGATCACAACTTTGAAAGCGTCCCATTCGATCTTGGGGGAGGACGCCGTGCCCGAGTTGTCCTCGAAATATCACGCTGTTTGTGTGAGTAGGGAGTCTCGGAAAGGTGCATCTAGCAATAGAACCGGCTGTAGCCTCCAGGTGGGGACGGGTGGGTGTGGTCGTTCCCATGCTATGTCTAGTATGTGCGGGTTATGGTCAGAATGGGTACGGCCCATGTATCGCGTGTCAGTGATGAGGGGCAGCAATTCAGCAGAGACCATGTATCTATCTAGTCGCACGTGTAAGTCATGTGCTCCCGAGTAATATGAATATATGTTAGTTGTGGGATTGTGCGCGCGCCAAGCATCGTGTAAGTCACATTGAGCGGCCCAGCTAGTCAGCGCCTTCATGGCCCCGTGCGCTGGTGTACCGGTCTGAGGTGGGGAGGAGCGGTCTAGTGTTGCGTCTAGGATGCAGTTGTAATCTCCCCCCAAGATCCATGGGACGCCGTGCCATGGCGCCAGTATTGGCGAGAGCCGTGTGAAGAAATCTCCCTGGTCAGTGTTTGGAGAGTACAAGGAGGCCAGGACCACTGGCTGCCCATCCAGTCGGCCCTGAATTACCACAAATCTGCCATCAGAGCCAATATGTGTATGCAACACTGCCAAAGGGGTCCCAGGCCGAACCCACAGCAGTGTTCCTCGAGCGTATGAGGAGTATTCTGTGGCGTATAATTGTCCACGCCACCTTCTATGTAGTGCGCGCACTTCCGCTTTGTTCAAATGTGTCTCCTGCAAGAGTGCTATGTGTATCCGATGTCGTTTTAGATAGGAGTATATCTGGTATCTGCGCGATGGTGTGCATGCCCCTGATGTTCCAGGTACATATTTGGCAACAGACCAATCATCATAACCTCTATGTAGAACATGCCAATCATAAACACTCTCTTCCTAGTGACAATACCAGTAATCCTAAATCAGGTGCCTGATAAAATGGCCATCACCTTAATTCAGATGTCAGAAATATAAAATCATCCCAATATGGCCTCTAAGCATGCCGGTTATAAAAAAAAAAACCCTGTTCTGGTGAATCTCATTAGTCACTTGCCAAGGAGAACATACCATGAGAAGTGTTTGTCCAGAGACTATGGCTTACAGAATTACTGCCCAGATGAAATGTTGTAAGTTGTAATGCCCAGATGACATGCCATAGGAGTTACTGCCCTTCTAGCGTACCCTCTGATAGGTTGCTCTGATAATGTACAAGAGGCACCTTCATATACCTTTGGCAGAAAGGGACAATTTCATTAAAAGACCAATATAAAGTATGTATCTCAACCTCTGAAGGATAGTTGCACAAAATGTTTATGGATTACAATGTGTGGACTTTCTTCTTTTAGGAGAAGTTTCAGAGTTATCTCGACAGATTTAAGAAAAAGTTGGGGGACATTCTTGAACTGCATCGCAAAGAAGAGACGAAAGTGGCACAATTGGAGGTAAGAGAACAGTACCTGATATACCAGTAGCGTGGAGTGAGGACTCCAAATATTGTCTCGCTTTACAGCAAGACCACAGAAGTTGTATCAGAAATTGATCATACCTGGCTTAGGGTTTTCCTGACTGTGCTTTAAAACTATTGCGGCAGCGTCCACGAATATAAAGACATAAAGTCACTTTAAGACCCCGGGGTTTTCCCGAGTTTTTGATCGGATGTTGTGTAAAACTGTATACCAGTTTTGTGTTTTGATGTCTTCTCGGGGGTGTGACCACAATCCAAGGGTGATAGTAACAAGGATAGTATTGAAGTGCATCACTACATGTTAAGGCAGGGGCCTCTATCCTTTTCTATAATGAGAGGTACTTCTGATCAGTGAAAATAGTCCCGAGCTGCTAATGCCTTTGACCATTGTGCATTAGTGACCACACCAGTGACCATTGTGCATTAGTGACCACACCAAATACAATCACTAAAATGGGAACCTCTTGTAGGATTACTAGTAGTGATGAAATGTCATACCGAAATATCATATCCAGAATATTGACTAATACAATAGCATGAAATTATGTAGGTATATATGTACTATTCTTAACTCCTCGTCTACATATATCTGCAAAATAAATAGATGTGGAGTTCAGAATGAAATAAAATTATACTCGCCTATAAATAATTACCATTCATAAAGTGACTATACCCTCTGAATTACTTACTGTGCTGGGCGGCACTACAGGGAGCTACTTACCTCCTAAGCTATGCATTTGAGACCCCTGTTTTAAGGAATCTTAATGGGGTGTCTTGTGTAGTATCCAGTTCCCACTAGTATTTGGTGGAACTACCAGTGGACCTGCGCCTGGAACCGGAGGAAGCTAGGTTCCGAGCGAAACTGAAAACATTCCTCTACACAAAATAATTGTCCGCTCTGTTTTTGTGCTCCCTGCTCGCTGCTTCTCCCTCTTTTAGCGCGTGGACACGCCGGTGTGCGTAACGCAGCGCTCTACAAATGTCCCAATAATAATAATAATAATAATTTTCCTGAGTATGTAATGTATCCGTGGGCTCTGGGGCAGTCTGCATTCCTCCAGCCTCCATTGCAACCTCCCTTCATTACTGTTCGTAACCTCCTGGAGATCCAAAGTTTGTCTGTGATGTCCAGCAGAAGTGGGAGTTTAAAAAAATGGTTGTATCCTCGTTTGGTGTAAATCCACCCACAGTGCTAGTGAAGGCAGGTGGCCAGTCATAAATCCCAGATTCAGTAGTTACCTTCTTTTCTTTTTCAACAGGTAAGCAATCGGGGTATATGTCCACGTTGGCATCAAAAAAAGAAGGGGACTGGGAGCTGATGAACGTCCAATGCCTGCGCTCTTTTTAGTGATCAATTCAAGACCGGGGGGGAGGTTGGGGGATGGAGGGGCTATTTCTTGTTGCCCTCACACATCCCTGGGGTTGTTATGCTTCATCATCGGGTGGGTGCTCCTCGTCGGGATGAGTGCTGCAATTTCATACGGGTCCCCCAAAGGGTCACTTTGGTGGAGATCTTTTTACTTTGGTTGTCATCAGATGAGTGCGAGGGTATCCAAATTGGGGTGATGGTGGTGGTGAATTAAAACTGACTAGGCGATGTCTAACACATCTTTATTCTGCAGACTCTCCTGTCAGGTAAAAAAACAAAAAAGGATTGTGAGTGCTACTTTAAGGGTCAATGATCGGCCCTTGTAGCTAGTGCGCTTCCTCAGGGCCAAAGGAAATGGTGAAATAGTTCCCCCCCTTTATATCAACATGCTAGGCTCTCCCTGCCTCAGTGGTACATGTATGGTCTGTGTATAGAGATCATCCCACTGTGAAGGTGAGTAAACAAGCTTTCTGGGTAAAGGCAGGGGACATGCACTGTATGCGGGGTGTATGTAGTGCTGATAATGCAGTCCATCTACCCTGTCCCTCTGCTCGCCTGGGTTCTTATAGGAACAGTGACCCCGCTGGTCTTGAATTCCACGTCACCTGTTCTTTCAGTGAAAAATATTTCTAATTATTTTGTGCACTATTTTTAGGGATTCGAGATTCATCAGCTATCTGCTCATATTAGTTATCATGTATTCAATTGTGAAAAGTTACTTACAAGGATTGGACGTTTTTCAGTAGTAGTGATAGTTGTTTAGTTAACTAACATATGGTCTTAAAACATTTTAATAACCAGTACATCAAAGTATTTACTAGGAAAACAATACATACAACATCCGTTTAAAACACATTTCTGAAAACCAGATCACAAAACTCTCACTGGGATTGTGCTGTAATGATTCAAAGGAGCTGCATGTCTTTGTCTGTTCTATCTCCATGGTAGCATCTTGTGGAGACAGTTGTACCAGGAGAACTAACAAGACAGCAGCTGGAGTTGGTGGCTGTTCATCAATAGAAAATTAAGCTATCTAAACTTACCTGTGTGTCTCTTCTTAACGGATTGCCTATCTAAAATGTAATATTTTCCTACTGTTAGAGTGCTCGTGCTTAAGGTAGATAAAAAAGAAATCAAACATCAATGGTCAATAGTGCATGAGGAAACATGGTAAACAGTTTTAGATCAAATTGTTAAAACCATTAAGAACTTAAATATTGGGGGGGCGTGGCCTGCGACCGGGCAAGATGGCCGCAGAATAACTGAGCTCCGTGCGAGACGAGACCTTCCCGTAAAATCCGATCACTAATCCTGTACAATATTCAGTGTTGCATCAAGATTCTGGCGATTGAGAACTTCCGATACCGACTGTGCTAATCCAGACCCCCAGAGAGCACGGCATTGGGGAGATATGCGGCTGAGAAAGTTGCGTCCTGGACCCACGTTGCCACCGGGACTTCAATTAGACGCCTACCCCGGCAGGAGGTAAACGACGCTGCGGAGGAGATACCAGGCGCGGAGGTCTGCTGTACGGCGCTGGACTGCATCTACAGATTCTACCCGCTGCCGGAAACACAAATAACAGAGCGCAAACATACGAAAACGACCAGCAGTGCTCGTAGAGGGCCCATGCACAAAGACTCGCTGGAACCAACGGAAAGGTCTGAGCACCGATGGGCAAAGCCGGGTGCAGAGAGGACTATTGTAAGTGTGGTACTACTTGACCTAGGCCCCCATGAACTTCGTGGCCTAGGACCTCGTTGAAGTAAGGGCTGGCCCGAGCTCGGCAGGACCAGTGCTGGACGGTGGAGGTCGGCGTTATCCGGGGTGTTACTGGGCACAGGACTTTGAGGGTGCTGCCCCCGCCGCGCAACGACCAGACGTGGACAGCCACCGACCCTGGGAACAGGAGAAACAGGCAATAGGGTACACATCAGCGAAGCAGCCAACCAGAAAAAAACCGGACCCTGCACAACCGGGACATACTCTACCAGTGGGAGTACCTCTACACCCCTCAGGTTGGAAGAATAGGACACGGGGTAGACTGCCAGCACCAGGGGGGGGGAATAGAAGCACAAAGTTTAAGCACAGGAACAGGAGTGCTACATCTCTCAAATTTTAACTCCAGTCAGGAAGCAAGAACCTGAAAGAATAGACTGTGGGGTCCACAGGTCCCACTGCTGCAACATAGTGCTGGGGAGGGCGCGACTGCGCTTGGTCATAGACTGCAGACTCATAATCCTCGGCTGGGATACGCCCAAGGACACTGGGCGATAGACCTACACCAGACGCAAATCGACCGCAGAGATGAGCTGAAGATGGCCCAAGGTACAACAGACCCCTAGGCTAGACAAATATGCCTACACAAAAGACTCCTCTGGACCGCAGACCAGCGCTCGACCTCCAGACACACCAGAAGTGACAGAAGAGGTGACCCTTCAAGATGTGATCGCGACCCAACTAACGATGCAATCCTCATCTGAAAGAGACACGTTAGTGATAGATTCCTTACCTTAGAATATCCCCAGGCGTCAGACTGGATCCGGAAACTTTTGCGTAGCAGTACCCTTGCGCGTCGGTAGGCGTCGTCTGCGGCTCCGCGTCCTTCGTCGGCGTCATGGGCGCCGTGATGACGTCGTCGGAGTACTTAGACGCCGCCTCCGCGTGCTGACGTCAGTTCTTCTTTTTTCCACGCCAGCCAGCGCAGATCTGGAAAGAGCAGTTAACCTAGTCAATTTTTGACTAAGTTTTTTGGTGATCTTTTGATCCATTTCGAAGTCTGTACGACTCCGACGGTGCCGTAGGGATGCCTGGCTTCAAGCATTGCGACGAGTGCGACCGTACCATGTCGGTTACGGAACCCCACCGCCTGTGCCTGACGTGTTTGGGCGTCGACCATGACGACGAGGCCTGCCCCGACTGTCGGGCCCTTTCGAGGAAAGCCAGGCGGGAGCGGTCCTGCAGGTGGCTCGAACTCCGGCAGTCGGCCCGCGCCGTGTGAGGTCCCGGTCCTGGTCCCACGGGAGGTCGAGGGACAGGTCGCGGGGACGGGGCCGTCACAGCTCCGGGAGTCGGCGCCACTCCTCCGGGTCCAAGTCGTCAGGTAAGAAGCATAAGAAGTCGAAGAGACATCATCGCTCTTCTGACTCCCCCGACGCTCGCGCGATGCGGCCGGGAGTTCGGGTGACACCGCCCACGCGGCTCCTCGGGAGTCTCGGGGGCGCCGCGTTCGTCCCCATACCCTCTGGTCCCTGGGCTGAACGCGACGCCGGAGGAGATTGAGCGTTTCCTCATGGCCATGAGGTCCCTTTCTCCTCCGACGGGTTCTGCGGCGCCTTCGGGCCCAGCGAACCCGTCTGGGGGCCCTAGTGGGTCGGGGGCTTCCACCCCGACGACGTTGGGTGCTTCGGCCCCAACGCCGCCGACGCCTTCGGGCCCGGCGCCACAGGGCCCCACGATCCCGACACCGCCGGTGCCCTCGGGCCCGGCGCCGCAGGGTACAGTGGCTCCGGCGCCGCCGGCGCCTTCGGGCCAGGCGCCGCAGGGCGCCGCTGGACCCTCCTCGGGAAATGGATCCTCACCGGTGGACCTTACGACCCCCCCGGCGTCGGTCCGTGTGGTGTCCCCTCCGGCGCCGTCCTCGGGCGGCGCCGTCCCCGATGCCTCCTTTGCTTCGGTTCCGACGTAGGGACGACGCCTATCGGCGCCGCACCCGACGCTGTTTGGAGATTTTTACTACTACGAACCGACCTCATGCAACTACGACCCTGATTCTCAGGACATGGGTGATGAGGAGGATTGGGAGGGGTCTGATGACCCTCTGACCAAAGAGTGTCAGTCTAATATGGACTGGGCAGGAGACCTTGGGGAGGCCAGTGGCCTGGACACCTCTCCAGACACTGGATTTGTCTTTCCTCCTACCGTGGCTTCGGAGGAGGGAGCTACCTATGGTGTGGTGTTGACGAGGGCTGCCAAGGCCTTAAACCTTGAGCTCCCCGTCGCGGCCGTGAGGACTAACCTCCTCACAGAGGCCCTTAAGCCGCAGTCATGCTCCATAGAGCCTCTACTGCCGTTTAATGAGGCCTTGTCCGACGTTCTTTTGGGCACTTGGTCCAGGCCCGCTACGGGTTCGCCTGTAGATAGGAACATGGCCAGACGCCACCGCCCAGCTCCGGGCGACCCATGTTTCCTGTCCTCCCACCCCACCCCCAAGAGTCTGGTCATCCAGGCCTCTAATTCCCAGACCGCATTCCCGTCGGCTCCGCCGGACAGGGAATCCAAGAGGTACGAGAATTATGGAAAGAAGATATTCTCATCCCTTAGTTTGGGACTGCGGTCTTCCAACACCGCATGCCTCTTGGGCCGCTACACCCACTCTCTGTGGGAAACTGTAGAAAGGTGGATACCTGACTATGGTTGCCCCCAACTTTTTGCCTGGTGTTTTGCTGGTTTTCCGACTTAGTTGACCTGGGGCCCTGCCAATCAGGACCCCAGGCCTACTGCTCTCTCTCTAAAATGGATTCCATGTACCTTAGGTACATTTCCAATTGGTACTGGGCCACCGTATCAGACCCTGTAACTCAGGGCATAGGTGTACCCAGGGCCTACCAGGGGCTGCAGCATGTATTATGCCACCCCTGGATGGCCATCTAAATCTGACACAACTGGCTGCACGACAGCTGGGGCAAGGTGGTGTAATCACCCTTTGCTTTAGATATAGTATGCCTATATCTAACCCTAAAATGGACACACAGATTCCTATCAGTCACTCCTATGGCAGGCCTTGACAATCCTGAAGGCAGAGTGCTTGGAATCGTGTGAAATGGTGCTCTGGCATGAGCTGAGCCCGTTTGCAGCTTGCGGAACAAAGTCCTAATAGCTGTTCCATGATAACGCATACCATATACTCTTAAGTGTATTATAATCCTTGCGGTTAAATGCTATCTTTGGTATCGCTTCATCAAAACATGTCGAGTAAGGTGTCATACGAATTGGAATACTAACCCCTCGCCAATTCTGGCGACGGGGTTAGCATTCCACCCTTCTAGAGGGACATGACATGTATGTAACTGTGAACCCCGGTTAAAGTTAACTCGAGCCTCAGCATCACAAAATGGATGCTGCCACCACAGACACAAGTCTGACCCCCTGCAGCTGGGAGTCCTTCCAGCGAGGGGAGCTTGGACAAATGGTTTCCTGTCAGGGGCGGTGCTAGCACCATCCCAGACAGGGTTTTGTGTATCCTGGGTAGGCAGGGCTTTACAGGAAGGTGACTGCATCTGCCGGCTAGAACCAGTTCCAGGGGCACACCAGCCCCTGAGCTGGGGAAAGTCCGGCATGGGAGAGGGGTGTAACCACCCCCCTTCCTGGTCCCACCCCTAGGGCAGGACCTAGTCGCGTACCCACCCCTTTCTTTAGGATAAAGGCAGGAGCGGGGACCCTTCCAAATTAGATCATCTTTGAATCAAGAAACTACTTTCTAGGAAAGGAACTCTCGACTTCTTCTCAAGATTTCTCCCTTGTGGCTCAGGAGTAGTCACCCTGCACCCGCAGGCACCATCAAGAACTCTGCGGTTTGCTGCACATCCTTCCTCCGGAATCCGACTGACCAGCTCGACGAGACCCGGCTTCCCTGGCACCTCTGACCTCTACCTAGCTCTACAGCTAAGCTGAGAACCGTAGGTGCGACGAGACCTCGAGGGACCGGCCATCATCAGAACTACACGACTTCTATCCAGCACGACCGCCGAGGAATCCTCTGGTGAGTGCTTTGGGGGTCCGAGAAGCCCCGACCCTGAGCAGCTCCAGCACCGAAGTCCAGCCCCCCAGCATCCACGAGATCTGCGTGGGGCCCTTCTGCTTTTTGCTGCTCACCGCGTTGTCTGGCTACTAGCCTGCTGGCTTGTGGCCTTCCCGACGACGCCCGACGACATCACCACTGCTGGTCTGGTTGCTCCAGACTGGCCCTTGCTCCCTTCCAAAAGAGGAGCACCCCGGACCCTCCTGGTCCACTCCAGACGCCATTTTAGGTCCACCGCGTGGGCTTGAATTTGCCAAGACTTGTTGCCCCAATTCTGGGTCCAGCGACGTCAACAGCATCAACCATCGTGGGACAGCTCGCACCTCCATCCTGGTCGCCGACAACGCCTCCTGGTCCGTGAGACTGCAGAGCCCAGCGTCGCCCACTCACCTGGTCGAGGTGACTACCATCCGGTGCCATCCTGGTGCCCATCTGATCACTGGCTAGTGATTAAGAACTTGGTCCCCTCTGCTTTCAGGTGTCATCCATCTTCGATCCAGGCTTGGATCACTTCGAACAATCTTCACTGGTCGCCTGCCAGCAACTCTTTCTTCAGGCTCCTGGTTTGTCAACGAGGATTCCCGACGTCTTTTCAGACCTATGCAGACGCAGCCCCTGGGCTAGGTAACTTCGGCATTTCGGTGCCCCAGCATAGCCTCACTATCCAAGGGTCCAGATCCACTGTCGTTTTCAACCTACCTTATCGGGTTCGCCCGAGAACACTAACTTTGCTTTTACTAGCTCCCATAGACTTTGTCCCGCATCCCGCGTGAGAGTGCACACTCTGCACCCGAGTCCCCTAGGCCTCCTACTAGTAATCTGAAGGTTCAGTAACGTAGTCCTAGTGATTCCAAAGCCTATTAGTCTAGTACTTACCTGCTAGTAATTTCGCATTCCACTTCCATAGTATATGGTTTTCCGTGCCCCTCGGGCATTTGTGTAAATTGTGCAACTTAAAGTATTTTCATAAGAGTTTTGTTGTGTGCTTAGTACCCTGTCCTCATAAAGAGTACAGGGCTGTTGTGATCTAAATAAATACACTGTTTATTTTCATAACACTTGTGTGGTGTCCTTTCACTTGGTGTTCAAGGGGTATATGTGATGGTATAACAGCTGGCTTAACACGCCTTCTAGAGTTTAGCCCGAAGACTGCTCTTGTCCATGCTACTAGGATAGCTGGTCTATCGGTTACTTGCAACCAATCATCAATAAGGGTTGTTTGGACTGATGCATAGTAATCACTAGAATAGTGAGCACTGCACATCAGGCCAACTTCTCACAGAGACGGTGGCGGAAGTGCTGCCAGAGTGCCCGTTGGAGGTGCGGGCCAAACTCGGCCAAGCCCTTTTGGAGGGCCGGGACGCAGCCAAGTATTCCATCAGGTGTGGACTGGATACTACTGACTCGCTGGGCAGAGCGATGGCTACTACAGTGGCGGTGAGGCGCCACACCTGGCTGAGATCTGCCAATTTTTCGGCAGATGTTCAGAACACCCTTATGGACATGCCGTTCGATGGCCGTCGCCTCTTTGGCGACAAGGCAGACCACGCGCTTGAGCGTTTTAAGGACTCCAGGGCTACGGCCAAGTCCTTGGGCCTCTCGGCCCCGCGCCAGCTAACGGGTGGCTTTCGCTCCTTTCGAGGCCAGGGAAGGGGCGTCCCCACACGTGCCGCCAGCCACTCGCCGCAGACTGTCGTCCAGCGCGGCGGCGGACGTGGAAACTGCACCGGAGGCGGTCGGGGAAACAGGCGGAGTCAGTCCACACCTGCCCCCGCGGCATCCACCTCTAAACCCTCCTACTCCGTGCTTTTCGGCCCATGTGACGCCAGTGGGAGGCAGGGTTCGCCATCACCACTCTCACTGGTGCACTGTCACTTCGGACAGGTGGGTGCTGCAGATCGTCCGGAGGGGCTACTCCCTCCCCTTCGAGACGACTCCTCAAGCCATGCCACCGCAACACCACGACGTATCGGGGGATCATTTGCGGCTCGTGCAGGAGGAAGTTTCGGCCCTCTTGGCCAAGGGGGCCAACGAGCGCGTTCCTGGGCCAGAAGTAGGACGTGGTTGCTACTCCCACTACTTTCTGGTACCCAAGAAGGGCAAAGGGGGCCTACGCCCTATCTTGGATCTGAGGAACGTCAACGGCTTCCTCCGGAAGGAGAAGTTCAAAATGCTGACTCTGGCTCAGGTCTTAGCTGCCCGAGACCCAGGAGACTGGATGGTAGCGTTGGACTTGCAGGACGCGTATTTCCACATCCCCGTCCTGCCAGCCCACCGGCGTTACCTGCGGGTCACGGTAGGCCACGAGCATTTTCAGTTTATCGTGCTCCCCTTCGGCCTTACCAGCGCCCCACGGGTGTTCACGAAGGTGATGGCGGTGGTTGCAGCTCATCTGCGCAGGTTAGGGGTGCCAGTCTTCCCCTACCTAGACGACTGGTTGTTGAAGGCGGGCTCGCCCCAGACAGTCGTCAGCCACCTCCAGACTACGGCGGATCTCCTGCACCAGCTGGGATTTTCCATCAATGTGCCGAAGTCACACCTGTGCCCCTCTCAAAAGCTCCTTTTCATCGGAGCGGTTCTCGACTCGGCGCAGTTTCGGGTTTACCCACCCGAACAGCGGGTTCGGGATATACAGGCTCTGATTCCGATCTTCCGGCCTTTATCCCGAGTTTCGGTCAGGTTGACGCTGCGGCTTCTGGGGCTGATGGCCTCCTGCATCCTTCTGGTGCATCACGCACAGTGGCGGATGCGGGCTCTGCAGTGGGACCTGAAGTTTCAGTGGGCCCAGCATCAGGGGAACCTGTCCGACCATGTCCTGATCTCGGAGGCCACTGCGAGACAGCTGCAGTGGTGGCTCACGGACCGCGATTGGGTCAACGGCAGATCCCTCTCCCTTCCCCAACCGGAGCACGTAGTTGTGACGGACGCGTCCCTCCAGGGCTGGGGAGGCCACTTGGGAGAGGCGGAGATCATAGGCCTCTGGTCTCCGGCGGAGTCCCGGCTCCATATCAACCTGTTGGAGCTGCGGGCGATTCGTCTAGCACTGAAGGCATTCCTCCCGTCTGTCCGAGGGAGTGTAGTGCAAGTGTTCACGGACAACACCACCGCCATGTGGTACTGAAACAAACAGGGTGGGGTGGGGTCGTGGACCCTCTGCCAGGAGGCTCTGCGCCTCTGGCAATGGCTGGAACATCAGGGCGTGACTCCGATGGTTCAACACCTGGCAGGTTCTCTGAACGCCAGGGCGGAAGATGCTCAGCCGACGGTGCTCGATGGATCACGAATGGCGTCTGAACTCGGACGTGGCGCAAGGCCTCTTTCAGCAATGGGGAGAGCCTTGGTTAGATCTATTCGCCACCGAAGAGAACGCGCAATGTCATCAGTTCTGCGCGTTGGAATTTCCAAGGCGGCACTCGCTCGGAGACGCTTTTCGTCGCGAGTGGAGCTGCGGTCTGTTGTACGCCTTTCCGCCTATACTACTTCTGCCCAGAGTGCTGAAGAAGATCAAGCGCGACCGGGTGTAGGAAGGTACATCCTGACTATGGTTGCCCCCAACTTTTTGCCCTGTGTTTTAGCTGGTTTTGGACATAGTCGACCTGGGACACTGCCAATCAGGACCCCAGGCCTACTGCTCTCTCTTTAAAATGGATTCCATGTACCCTAGGTACATTTCCAATTGGTACTGGGCCACCCTATCAGACCCTGTAACTCAGGGCATGGGTGTACCCAGGGCTGCCAGGGGCTGCAGCATGTATTATGCCACCCCTGGCTGGCCTCCTAAATTTGACACAACTGGCTGCATGACAGCTGGGGCAAAGTCGTGTAATCACCCTTTGCTGTAGGTGTAGTATACCTATACCTAACCCTAAAATGGACACACAGATTCCTATCAGTCACTCCTATGGCAGGCCTTGACAATCCTGAAGGCAGAGTGCTTGGAATCGTGTGAGATGGTGCTCTGGCATGAGCTGAGCCTGTCTGCAGCTTGCGGAACCAAGTCCTAATAGCTGTTCCATGATATCGCATACCATATACTCTTAAGTGCATTATAATCCTCGCGGTTAAATGCTAACTTTGGTATTGCTTTATCAAAACATGTCGAGTAAGGTGTCATACGAATTGGAATACTAACCCCTTGCCAATTCTGGCGAAGGGGTTAGCATTCCACCCTTCTAGAGGGACACGACATGTATGTAACTGTGAACCCCGGTTAAAGTTAAGCAAAGCCTCAGCTCCACAAAATGGATGCTGCCACCACAGACACGAGTCTGACCTCCTGCTGCTGGGAGTCCTTCCAGCGAGGGAGGCTTGGACAAAGGGTTTCCTGTCCGGGGCGGTGCTAGCACCATCCCAGACATGGTTTTGTGTATCCTGGGTAGGCAGGGCTTTTCAGGAAGGTGACTGCTGAGTGGCACCCCGGTGCTCACTACGCATAGGCCAGTCAGAACCAGTTCCAGGGGCACACCAGCCCCTGGCCTGGGGAAGTCCGGCAGGGGAGAGGGGTGTAACCACCCCCCTCCTGGTCCCACCCATAGGCAGGACCTAGTCACCGGGTCAGCCCCCTTTTTTAGTATAAAGATAGGAGCGGGCCCCCTGTTCAAATTAGATCATCTTTGGAATCAAGACACGACTTTCTGCGAAAGACATCAAGATTTCCTTCTTCAAGATTCTCCCTTGTGGCTAAGGAGTAGTCACCCTGCATCAAGCGGGCACCATCCTAAGAACACTGCGGTCTGCTGCAAGTCCTTCTTCACGAATCCGACGACCCAGCTCGACGAGACCCGGCTTCCCTGGCACCTCTGACCTCTACTCACCTCTACAGCAAAGCTGAGAACTGTGAGTGCGACGAGACCTCGAGGGACCGACGATCGCCAAGACTGCACGACTTCTTTGCAACAAGCCCACCGTGTGCTCCACTGGTGAGTGCTTTGGGGTCCGAGAAGCCCCAACCCTGAGCAGCTCCAGCACCGAAGATCAGCCCTCCAGCATCTCCACGATCTGCGTGGGGCCCTTCTGCTTTTGCGTGCTCACCGCGCTGTGTGGCTACTAGCCGGCTGGCTTGTGGCCTTCTACACGACGCCCGACGACATCACTGCTGCTGGTCTGGTTGCTCCAGACTGGCCCTTGCTTCCTTCTTCAAGAGAGGCACCCCGGACCCTCCTGGTCCACTCCAGACGCCATTTTAGGTCCACCGCGTGGGCTTGAATTTGCCAAGGCTTTGTTGCCCAATCCTGGGTCCAGCGACGCCGACAGCTTCAATCATCGTGGGACAGCTCGCTCCCCCTTCCTGGTCGCCGACAACGCCTCCTGGTCCGTGAGATCTTCGAGCACAGCGTCACCCACTCACCTAGTCGAGGTGGCTACCATCCGGTGCCCTCCTGGTGCCCACTGACTACTGGCTAGTAGTCTCGAACTTGGTCCCCTCTGCTTTCAGGTGTCATCTTCCATCGATCCAGGCTTGGATCCACCGAACTTTCTTCACTGGTCGCCTGCCAGCAACTTCTTTCTTCCAGGCTCCTGGTCCGTCAACGAGGATTCCCGACGTCCTTTGAGTCCTATGCAGCTACAGCCCCTGCGCTAGGTAACTTCGGCATTTCGGTGCCCCAGCATAGCCTCACTATCCAAGGGTCAGAATCCACTTTCGTTTTCCTCCTACCAGGTCGGGTTCGCCCGAGAACACTAACTTTGCAAATTCTAGCTACCATAGACTTTGTCCCGCATCACGCGTGAGAGTGCACACTCTGCACCCGAGTCCCCTGGGTCTCCTAGAAGTAATCTAACGATTCTATAGTCCAGTCCTAGCGATTCCAAAGCCTATTAGTACTGTACTTACCTGCTAGTAATTTTGCATTCCACTTTTCAATATATGGTTTTCCGTGCCCCTTGGGCATTTGTATATACTGTGCTAACTTAAGTATTTTTATAAGAGTTTTGTGTTGTGCTTAGCACCCTGTCCTCATAAAGAGTACAGGGCTGTTGTGATTTAAATAAATACACTGTTTATTTTCATAACACTTGTGTGGTGTCCTTTCACTTGGTATTCAAGGGGTATATGTGTGGTAAACAGCTGGCTTAACACGCCCTCTCTAGTCTTTAGCCTTAGACTGCTCGTATCCACGCTACTAGGATAGCTGGTCTATAAGGTTGACTTACAACCAATCATCAATAAGGGTTGCTGGACTGATACATAGTGTTCACTAGAATAGTGAGCACTGCATATCAGGCCACCTTCTCACACCGGGCACAAGTCATCCGTAAGGCTCCGGACTGGGCACGAAGGTACTGGTATCCCGAGCTACTCAGTATGTCAGTCGATCCCCTGGTTCGCCTGCCTCTTCAGGAGGACCTTCTGTCGCAGCAGCAGGGGACGGTCCTCCACCCGAGCCTGTCCAGTCTCCACCTCCATGCTTGGGGATTGAGCGGCGACAGTTGAGGCCATTTGACTTGCCTCCTTAAGTCTGTAACATCATTCTGGCAGCAAGGCGTCCCTCCACAAAGTCGGTATACACCTGCAGGTGGAACAGATTTGTGGCATGGTGCACAGCAAAGGCTGTGGATCCCATCAATGCCCCTCTTTCTGAGGTTCTCCTCTTTCTTCTCTCTCTTGCCCAGCAGGGCTTTGCTCTGGGCACTGTCAAGGGCTATCTTTCAGCTCTTTCAGCCTTTCTGAGGCTGCCTGACCAACCTTCTTTGTTCAAGTCCCTTATTGTTAATCGATTCCTGAAGGGCATCACTCATACGTTCCCTCCTGTTCCATTCGTGATGCCTCAGTGGGACTTTAACCTGGTTCTTACGTTTCTGATGTGCGCTCCCTTAGAGCCACTTCACAACTGTCCTCTCCACCTTCTTTCGTTGAAGACTGCCTTCCTGGTAGCCATCACCTCTGCCAGGAGAGTGAGAGCTCCAGGCTCTATCTTGTAAACCTCCTTTCCTTTCAGTCCATCCGGACAAAGTTGTGTTACGGACAAGGCCCTCCTTCCTACCCAAGGTAGTCACGGCCTTCCACATTGAACAATCCATCACATTGCCCACCTTCTTTCAGCCTCCGCACCCCTCGAGAGAGGAGGAGCGGCTCCATCGTCTGGACCCAAAACGCGCGCTCTCATTTTATCTGAATCGCACACAACAGTTCCGGGTGGATGATCAACTCTTTGTAGGGTACGCGGGCGCTAAGAAAGGGAAAGCGGTGCACAAGCGGACCATCTCCCGGTGGATTATCTTGTGCATCCAAGCGTGTTACTCCTTGGCTAAGAAGGAACCCCCTGTTGGGCTGAGGGCTCATTCCACTCGAGCCATAGCCACTACAACTGCCTTGGGCCGAGGTGTGCCCTTGCAGGATATTTGCCAGGCGGCTACGTGGGCCTCGCTGCACACGTTTGCAAGACACTATTGCCTGGACAGTCAAGTCCGGAGGGACGGCTACTTCGGCCGTTCCGTCCTCCAGGACTTTCTGGTGTGATTATTGGTTCGCAGACCCACCACCACGGGCATGGTATTGCTGGGGTATCTATTCTAAGGTAAGGAATCTATCACTAACGTGTCTCTTTCAGATGCACAAGTTACTACTTGTGTAACGATCTATCTGTAAGAGACATTAGTTAGTGATAGATTCCTTACCGACCCACCCATCCTCCCCGTTCTGCGAACCGATATCTAGGGTTAAGGTCATCCCCTTTCAGGGCCCTAGTTTCATGGCACCAGTGTTGGTTTTTGGCATAGCTCTGCGTTTCTGACGCGGAAAAGCTGTGTCTAAGAACTGACGTCAGCACGCGGAGGCGGCGTCTAAGTACTCAGACGACGTCATCACGGCGCCCACGACGCCGACGACGGACGCGGAGCCGCAGACGACGCCTACCGACGCGCAAGGGTACTGCTATGCAGAAGTTTCCGAATCCAATCTGACACCTGGGGATATTCTAAGGTAAGGAATCTATCACTAACTAATGTCTCTTACAGATATATCGTTACACAAGTAGTAACTTGTGCAATGGGCACAATTCCACGAACGTAGCCCTAATACGGGCGGACTTTGCTAAAATGTCGGACCGACTGGTGGAGGTTGAGAAGACAACTACAGGACTCACGACGGCCACGGCCACATTGCAACAACAAGTGCAGAAGTTAGAAGAGGAAAACAAAATGATGAAGGCTAAACTAGACGACCAGGAAGGACGCTCGCTGCCGAATAATGTACGCTTTGTAGGCGTGCCGGAAACTGCAGGGAGACCAGCCTTGGATCTCTTTGTAGAAGAATTGATGCAGAAACAACTACAGCCGCGGAGGCTCTCCAAATTCTTTTCGGCGGAAATAGCACACCAAGTACCTGGAGGCAAACCGCGGACACCGCCGCGGCCCATATTGGCGCGAATTTTCAACTACCGAAATCGGGACGCAATCCTGCAGGCCGCACGCATCGCGCCGCCAATAAATAACTTGGATATAACTCGGAAATCACCTTCTATCCTGATTATACAGCAGCCGTCAAACAACAAAGACGCAGTTACACAGAGGTTAAGAAAGAATTGCACGCCAGGGAATTGAAATACTTTTCCCGGCGAAGCTCCGGGTTGAATCTGATGGAAAAACATTGTTCTTTGAAACGCCGGGAGAGGCGCGAGACTGGCTAGAGGAACCAAGTCCAGGGAGAACGCCCACGCCGGCCGCTGAGAAATATACGGACAGACCTCGAGGTAGGAGTGTGTCACCGCAGGGGTGGGAACATGGGCCCCATACAAGATGAACACAATACAGGTAGCATTATATAAAGAACTACTGTGAGACATCTATTTCTCCGAAACAGAACCCTCTGTTGAAACTGCTACAAGAGGTGAGGCGTCGCTCATGGATGAACTGGGACAAGGACATTCGATTCACGAACCCTGAACGAGGGGTTGGGGCCCATACAGGTAGGCTCTAACAGATGGGGGCAACACTGAATAGACAGTCCAGGAAGGGAGGGCTTTGTTCTGAACACGGAAGACTCACAACAACGAATGATGTGGTTTGTTTGGGACTAGAAGCGCTCTGCTCAGTTGGGGGGCGGGCAGTTTTAGAACCGCTGGGCAGGGAAGCAGGGTGGGGGGTTCGGGGTGTGGGAGTTTGGGGACTTGATTGGATATGTTATGTTTTTCTTGTTAATGTATCTCTCCGAAAAAATTAATTAGTATTTGTACGATGTATTCATGCATGTGACATGCACTTGCGCTTTGACACTGCTAGGTTCACCATTAGCTCTATGTCCCCATATTACACACACTATGTCGCAAGGTGAAGGTCTGGATGCTGGCTCTCAGCCACTACGCGCATTAGGCCCTCCCCTGTCAGTAATATCGTGGAACGTAAATGGACTAGGGCACAAGATCAAAAGGGGGTTGGTTCTTCAATATCTGAAACGGAGGGGCCCTACGGTAGCACTACTCCAGGAGACCCATTTAATGGGCACGGGCTATAAGGTGCTGGACCGTTGGGGGTTCAAAGTGGTAGCCCATGCAGAGTTCACATCTGGGTCCCAGGGGGTAGGTATTCTGATGCATAGAAGCTCTCCCTTGGTGGTGAAGGAGACCCGGACTGACGACCAGGGTCGATTCGCCGCAGTGTCCTGTCAATGGGAGGGACGGATGTACAACATGATATCGTTGTATATCCCCCCGGCGCTTCATCAGACGGCCTTCTAGGATCTCAGGAGGTTCCTACTGTATCTTCCTGATGGGGAACTGATCATAGGCGGGGATTTTAATGCAGTAATAGACGCCACTATGGACAGAAGACCGCCCAGAGACACGAATAGGCCCAATCAGACCCTGAGAGAATTTGTAGATGCAAGGGGATTGATGGATATCTGGAGGGTTAAGCATCCTACGGAACACCAGTACACCTTTCACTCCGGAGTACACAACAGTCTTTCCCGAATAGACTATATACTTACATTAGCAGTAACCCCGGCAAGGGTGAGCACTTACCAAGAGGCATTTCAGATCACTCGCCTATACAGTTCCTATATACCGCACAGATTCCTGGGAGACAAAGACTTTTTCCGCTCTACTTGGAATATTTGAAGAATCCTAAGATTGCCAAGGCCCTCGCGAAATCCACCGATCAATACTATGCAGAAAACGCACATTCCGTCGAATCGCCGGGCACTTTATGGGAGGCGTAAAAGTCAGTGATCAGGGGTCAAGCCATCTCGGTCATTGCCAGACACAAACGGAACCATAGGCAGAACTTAGATACTCTAGAAGAAGCAGTACAGAAGGCCGAAAAAGCACATGCCGCAAATCCCACTGACACTACAGCGCAAACCCTGACCCTAGCGACCCAAGAATGTAGAGCTTGTGCGTGGGAAACAGCGAAAGTCAGGCACTCTGATACCCTACATAGGATATATGAGCTGGGTGATAAGACGGGGAGAATGCTTGCATGGTTGGAGAGGAGGGAAAAGGCGAATAGGTGGATTGCCGACTGACGTTAGGTGACGGCACCACGACGACTGAGCCCAAACTCATGGTGGAAGGACTAGCAACATAATATGAAAAGGTTTATACACAGCGCGCTGAGGCCACAATGGAAGATAACGTACAGTTCCTCAGAGGGATATAAATGCCTACACTACCACTGGAGGACATGCAAGATTTAGAAGCAGACTTTACAGCAGAGGAATTAGGGGTGGCACTGGCAGCGCTTCACACGGGGAAGGCAATGGGACCGAATGGTCTACCGGTAGAGCTATATAAAAAGGTGACAGGCAAGATTACGCCCCATTTACTCAATATATTCAATGAACGTCTAGAGCTGGGGCTATTACCCAGATACCAAAGATTGGCTACGATTGTGGCAATACACAAACCAGATAAATCCGCAACATCTGCCTCTTCCTACCGCCCAATAACCCTTATTGTCATACAGAGGAAGGTTACACACTAACCTTACAGCCGGATAAAGCAGGAACGATGGTGAGGCTAGTTGATCTCTTCCCCTATATGGAGATACCCATGAGTATAAATATACACACTGCTCTCTCTCTCTCTCTCAAAATTGAGGCGCTTCCTTAGCGCGTGTTAATCTTGTGTTCTCATTAATGTTTCCACTAAAGTCCCAGGAAACACAAATAAATCAAAAAACGGAGCGTGTGAACTTTCCTTGCTCCTTTGTAATCCCTCGAAGTTAACCCCTTCATTGCGCAGAACTACCTCCCCAGTGCTGCCGTCGGCCAATGGCCGATGCAGCCCCACCCGTTTTGCGGAAGTGCCGCACTGCGGGAAAATCGGGGCCGCAGTAAACGAGTTAAACACAATCCAAGGGGCAGTGAAGTGTATTACTGTTCAGAACAAACACCGATCCCGGTGCTCTGGCAGAATTTATTAAGTAAGCTGAACCCAGGGAGCCTCTCTCTCTCTCTCTCTCTCTCCGGTTTTTTCCCCGATGACTCATCCAGTGCGACTCGAGGAAAGAAGAAAGGCTGCACGTATTACACAGAAAATGCATAAGACAGCCTTTGAAGTTCAGCTGTCACAAAGTACTTTACAAACTCCAGGTTTAGCAGCTAACATGAAACACTGCTATGTGCTCGATTCTACTCCACCTCAGATTACCCGAGTGACAAGCCCCGAGCACTTCCAGGGTGGGGCTTAAATCCTCTGTCAGGTGCCATGACCAGTCTCCTCTGAGGATTCTGGGATATGTACTTCGTGCCAAATCATTCATTCCGTGCAGTGTATGTTATACCCCATGTGCCTATTTCTGCCTGCCCATGACACTAATAAACGCAGAAGCCAAGATACTGGCCAAAGCATAGGCAATACGATTGCAGCCACACCTAAAGAAGTTAATTCACCCTCACCAGTCCGGCTTTATGCCGGGACGCAACACCTCCCTCAAATTAAGACACCTACATGGAGTGCTTACTTGGGCACCGCTGATCCAAGAAGACGCAGTCATTCTTTTATTAGACGCCACGATGGCGTTTGACCTCGTGGAATGGCCGTTTCTGTTCGCAGTACTCCGTAAGTTGGGGTTTGGCCCAAAGTTTTGCGAGTGGATCCACTTATTATACACAGCACATCTAGCACAAGTGGTAGCAAATGGACGTATATCGCGACAGTTCGCATTGGGAAGGGGGACAAGACAAGGTTGCCCGCGGTCTCCGCTCCTCTTCGCCCTAGTGCTGGAACCACTTGCGGCATGGATAAGACAGGACTCATCGATACATGGAATGATATGGGAGGCGGGCTGGGAGGACCGGATCTCGCTTTACGCGGATGGCGTTTTAATATACTTAACATCCCTGGCAAGTTCCCTGGTATCCCTGCTGAACATTTTCACGATATATGGGAATGTATCAGGGTACACTATTAACTGGACAAAATCACTGCTCTATGTGTTGCATGGTCCTACTCCCGCACTCCCTCAAGATTGCGAGTTGCAAATTACTACTGATTTAAATATTTAGGAATATATGTTACCCCGCAGGAAACAATTTTTATGGAGGAAAACCTGATGAAGCCGCTGGCAAGACTCTGTGCGTATGTCAAACACTGGAGACCCCTTCCATTAACATTACTGCGGAGGGCGGCACTCTTCAAAATGCTGGCCTTGCCTTGGTTCCTCTATGCCCTTCAGAATACCCCATTCCCAGTCCCCCCCTCTTACTTTAAAGCAATTGAAGCCCAAGTATCCACACTGCTGTGGGACGGGAAACCGGCCCGCATAGCACAACACAAATTAGTGCGTAGCTGGTACGATGGGGGAATCGCATTACCAAATATTAAATTATATTATTGGGCCTCGCAACTAATAGTGATAAACCAGTGGCTGCACGTCCCGCAGGACGAACCAGCATTCCGAATAATAGAAGCCTCTTGCCTGCAGAACATCTGATGAAAGCCCGCTACACAAATAAAAAGCGAAACATACTTACAGGACCGACGGCACACATGGTCAAAATATGGCACACAGCACAAAGGGAGCTGGGTTGGGAAGGAGTTCTGACAGTAGCCACCCGCCTCTGGGAGACCCGACGTTAGGCATCCTGGCCAACACTAAGAGATTTCGGCAATGGGATTTCATCGATATTAGTAAAATAGGTGACCTCTGGGTGAAAGGCATCCGATAAAGGAGCGGATCGTTTTTAAGTCCATGTGTATGGTCTATAAGGCCTTGGCTAAAAGCAGCCCCACAGGGATTAGAGCCATCTTGACCTATTACAACCCTGGCAGGAACCTCCGCTCCTCCAATCATTCTCTCCTCTACATCCCTCGCATTCGGAAAGCCAGATGGGGTGGTAGGGCATTCTCCCTCTTGGCTCCTAAATGGTGGAACGATCTTCCATTAGAACTTAGGTCCCTCCCTTCCCTCCAAACTTTCAGAGCTGCCCTTAAAACACGCCTCTTTGTCCAAGCGTACATGTAAGTGCATGAGTGCCCGCTTTCTGATCTTTTTGTTAGGCGCCTTGACACCTTCGGGTTTTAGTTTGCGCGTTACAAGATGCACAATAAATAAAGGCAAGATCATCTCCTTTGCTACATTGTGGGAAAAGTATGGGATCGCAGAGACGGAACTCTATCGCTATATCCAAATTAGACATGCGCTCCGGGGCGCTATCCCTCCAGATGCCCAACTAGCGGAATCTTCGCCTTTAGAGGACAGACTCCTCATGGACTATATGGACAAAAAAGCCCTCTCGCAGACGTATCATAAGTTAGTAAATAACCAACCAGACCCCATGAAGACGCTAAAGGACAGGTGGCAGGCAGACTTGGGGGACATGGAGGAGTCAGACTGGATGGACGCATTAGCATCGGCCCGAGAGGCAGCGATCCCCCTCTAGGCTAAAACTCATACAACTTAAAGTGCTACACCGTATTTATTACCCACGCACCACACTACATAAGCTTGGCACACCCCGACCCACTCTGCCTCAGAAGTTGCGGACACACAGGAACATTTTATCATATAATATGGGATTGTCCGGCCATATAATCCTATTGGGAATGGGTAATGAGTGAAATTTCGGAGGTGGGAGGGGCAGAGGTCCCGCGGGATCCCAGATGCTGCCTCCTAAATATTTGGCAACCTACTGAATTAAATTTGGCCCTACAGAATTGGGCCACGCTTGGGACGACAATTGCATAGCGGAACATAGCCAAGAACTTGGGCTCTGGAGTGTTACCCCGCGTCAACAGTGGGAAAGAGACATGGATGTTGCAATGGTGGATGAAAGGGCGGTTTACATCCACAGGGGATGTCCTCAAAAGTGGTCCAAAATATGGGGAACATGGAACGAATGCCGGGGAAATATATGTGAGCCCCCTCAGGCGAACTCAACCTCTGAGGCTAGCCCCTGAATATAAGGAGGACTGGATAGGCTGATATATGGACAGGAATTCTGGAAGTAGAATGTGGGAGGGATGCTAAGAAAGTAGTGTCACCTGTTTCAGTGCAAGTTTATACGCTGTGCATTATATGTTATGTACGCCATGGAACGTGCTATGTTCGATTCAACTACAGATTGAGATATTTAATGTTTAAATGTTTTACTGCTCATACGGATGTATGTGAACCGTGATACCAATAAAAATTGTTAAAAAATTAAAAAAAAAACTTAAATATTAAAACTGGGTTACCAAGAGTCAAGTGTCCTTAAATACAAAATGTCAACAGTACCTAATACTGGTTGAAGCAGTCGCTTTTGTCAGTCATATAGGTGTTTAGAAACCACTTGAAAAACATAGAACTGTACTGTACGGAAGTTACATACATACCGAACTGTTATCATGTGTCAATCAACCTATTCAGTCTTTAGACCAAGTAGTAGAAACAATCCTGCTCTGACTGCCTTGTATATAGGGTCAACACAGGCTGTGTGACATATATTTCTGCCTTACTGAATTGTTAGAGGTGAAGCCTTCTACAGGAATGGGTTGTGAACAACAGCATAAGCGCAGTGTAAAGTGATTTTTTGCTGCTGTGTTCCTGTGAAAGAAAGAGCTACATTGGTATTTAAGGCATAAGAGAAGGTATCAGAGTGCAGTGTAACCTTTAAATGCCCATGCATAAAGCCAGGAATATGAACATTTGTGATGTTTTATCTTTTTTTTAAATCTTTATTTCATAATAATGTCTTTTGAAATGTTTTAGTAGCAGGTAATGGTTGAATTCGGGTATTCCATTGCCCTAGTGGCTGACACTTAGGGGTGATACAAGTTGGAATTTGTTTAATAATGTTAAGCTGTTTTGAAAATCCAGTCCATTAAAGCTACTCGAGATCCTATTTAGCAGAGAAGACTGCAAGTGCTTACCGTACAGATTCATTACTGTGGCTGGGTATGATTTGAAAGTTCATTATGCATGATAAATTTGCATATATAAAGTGCTTACTACCCCCTGACAAGGCGTTTGTCAGGCTATATTTTCTATGTCCAGCCGGACAGTTTAATTTCTAGTAATCGGAAGTATAAAAGTTACGATACAATGTGGTACAATTGGGACATCATCCGATGTCCGACTTCCACACCAGGGAAACAGGAACAAAACAAGGTGGTAGGCAAAATAAGGTAATCTGGTTATCATAAATAATAAGCAGATAATCCAACAGAAACACATATGCATGCAAACAGTCATTATTACACTATGCATTTAGTGTTTTGGGTCGACGACTTTTCGAACCATGTCTAGTAAAGGTTCATCCTCAGGCAGTGCGTAGCACAGCACGCAGTACTTGGACCCCCATTGTGGACTTGTACCTCGCCAAATTCTGACGGCACCGACAAGGACTTTCCAGCCTTGATTGCATATTCACCTTTCCATACTAGATTTGACGACAGGGATTATCTATACCCTGATCGCCAGACTTGCGTTCTCGTGTACTATTAGTAAAGAACGCCAGCTTGCTTGCCTGACTCGTGGGCTACAGTTGCATTGTTTTTCTTTAGGCAAATTATTAATGTCCTGAGGATGAACCTTTACTAGACATGGTTCGAAATGTCGTCGACCCAAAAGTCTTAGAGTTTGGATACCTTAACTTACCTCCAGACTGCATGAACATTATCAAGGAGGCAAGGTGTCCAACTACTAGAGCATTCTATGCAGCTAAATGGAAAAGATTTGTAATTTATTGTAATAATAACCAAATCAATCCATTAGATGCCTCCATCCAAAACATCATCTGTTACCTCTTGCATCTTCAAAGATGCAATCTAGCATACTCTTCCATAAGGCTACATCTTGCTGCTATAGCAGCGTATCTACAAAACAGACACCACCTGTCTGTCCCTGTTTAAAGTACCACCAATCAAAGCTTTTATGGAAGGTCTCAAAAGGATAATCCCTCCAAAGCACCCACCTTCACCAGTCTGGAAATTAAATATAGTACTTACCAGACTTATGGGACCTCCTTTCAAACCACCCCATTCATGTGAATTACAATTTCTAACATGGAAGGTGGCATTTTTGATTGCCATTACCTCCCTCAGGCGAGTGAGTGAGTTACAGGCACTAACCATTCAAGAACCTTTCATGCAAATACATACAAATAAGGTAGCACTTCGTACTAACCCTAAGTTCATGCCAAAAGTCATATCCACCTTCCATATCAATCAGTCCATAGAATTGCCAGTTTTCTTCCAAAACCAGTGGCTGAAAGAGCCCTACACACACTAGATGTAAGGAGAGCTCTGCTATACCATGTTGACAGGACTAACTCATTCGGGAAATCAAAGCAACTGTTTGTTGCTTTTTCACCACAACATAAGGGTAATCCCATTTCAAAATCAGGAATAGCCAGGTGGATAGTTAAATGCATTTAGATATGCTATCAGAAAGCTAAACGCACTCTAACAGTTCCCCCAAAAGCACACTCTACACGTAAAATGGGGGCATCCATGGCTTTCCTGGGAAGTATTCCTCTAGAAGACATATGTAGAGCAGCTACATGGTCTACCATACACACTTTCACTAAACACTATTGTGTAGATGTGCAAAAAAAGCAGCAAGCTGCTGTAGGCCAGGCTGTCCTTAAAACTCTTTTTCAAACTGCTGCAGCTGGGGCAGGTGACCACCGCTAGAGGAGATACTGCTATATAGTCTATGCTAAGATATGAATTCAGCAGCTCACATGCCTCGAACGGAAAATACTACTTACCAGTATACATCTGTTCTTGGTATGTATGGCTGCTGACATTCATATCGCCCACCACCTGTCGCAGCTGCAGGATTCTCTCTGGCATGGCCATCTCTTACTTTACTATACTCCATCTTTGCGACAATGGCGAAAAACAATCTGAGGATGGAGTGGATGCCCATGCACACTGTAGTCCAGGGGAGGAGCCACCTATCTCGTGATACTTCGAAGACTCTATTAGTGTGTATACTCTTATGCGATTGCTACCCTACCATGCAACCCTCTCACCTCCGAATATTATAATGTCTCCAAGAGTTTGTCTACCCCACCTCCTGTTTCTGTAAAGCGCTCTGATATCTGCAAGGATCTTGTTCGCGCTATATAAAACCTTAAAAATAAATACATAAATAAATAAATAAGACAACAAAGTGCAATCATCCGGACCCAACACTAGGCGGCGATCTATGCTAAGATATAAATGTCAGCAGCCCTACATGCCAAGAACAGATGCATACCGGTAAGTAGCATTTTCCTTATTCTGGTCTCAAACCGCTATAGCTCTAGTATTTTGTAGATTTTCATAATCACCAGATCGCATTGAGCGATAATTTTTCTCAGAGTGTGGGTATCCTGCTTTTTGATCAGGAAAAGAGCAAGATCGATCGACGCAATCCCATAATGGAGAATATACTATTATCCAGGCAAAATGGTTACACTTTAAGCTGGGACAAAGTGGAACCCCAAGATTTTACGGCCGATGTGGTAACAAATTGTTATGTTAGTATTATGGCCTGCTTGGATGAGTCCACTTCACCCAAAGGAATTGTCGATGGTTTCATTCACATCACAGATTATATAAAGAGGGCTCTCACCGTCAATGCAAATATTAGGAAAAAGAATTAAAGAAAAAAAGGGTGGTTTGACCCAATTTGTACCAAGGCCTATAAAATGCTTAAGAATGCCCTACACAGGGAAGCAATGGATAGGAATGAGATTAGAGAGGCACGGAGAGAATATAAACGTGCATTAAAAGGGAGAAGAGACATGTTAAGAGCAGATGCATGGATAACCCTTCGTGAAACCTCTAGTGCCTGTTGGAAGGCAGTTAATGCACCTTTTTTAGGGATAAAGAAGTAGCGACTATTGAGGTGGAAATTCCAGTGCACCATTGGATAGTGCATTTTACTAAGCTGTACGATGAGCTATGCTCAGGGCCATATGATAGTACAATTACTGTGGTGGAGCCAGGTAATTCCCTTATGTTTTAGGAAATCTGCTTTACTTAAAGCTAAACAAAGTAAATTCAGCCATTGCCTCAAGTACGGGCGGGAAGGCAGCTGGGCCTGATGGTGTCTGTGAGAGGGTTGGCGGAAGGAAAAACGAGGAGGCCGAATTCGGGGATCAATTTTTCTTTTGTTTTCTTTCAGGATGTCAAAAGTAAAGGATTCCTTCCATCAGGATACAACAGAGTGAAGTAACAGTGTTTCCCAGTGTCTCTATTTCCCAGTGTCTCTTGTCCAAAGGTTGTGCGCTTCTCTTCTTCTTAATGCTGATCACCTTATCCTGGTAGGGCACCCTGGGAGGCTCAAAAAAAAAAAAAGAAGAAAAGGGCGGTCAGGTTCCCTGTTGTTTCTCTTATTCTGACATAAAACCCTCAACCTGGGACAGGCACCTGTCGTGCTGTACAATGGACTAGTGTTGCTTGGCCTTCTCTTGGAACATTAAAACGGTTAGTGACCAAAAGAAAGAAGAGGATAAGCAAACCGTCCCCCGTCCCCCCCCCCCCCCCCCCAAAAAAAGTCTCCTTACATCAGTGGATTATAAGTGTAGTTGAGGGGGAAGAGATAATGGGCGTGCTTTCAGGTTTGGGGTTTGCGCTCAGAATGCGGGAAAACAGAAACGGTGCACAACACGCGTGCATAGTTTCAGTGCCCGAATATTCCCAGCATCTCCCCCCTTCTCTTTACTCCCTCCTCCCTCCCGATTCACATACCGCACTAGCTGCGGCGGCTCGTAGGCAACCTCCGGGGGTGTCCACCACTCCTCCGTCCAGGCTTCCGTTCCTTCGTCCGCGTCCTGAAGGGGGCTGGCAAAGTGTCTGAATCCTCCACATGCGAAACACTGGGGCCCCGGGTGGGGTGCAGGTCTGATGGGAACAGGTAGGGGTCCAGGCAGCAGGGCAACAGTGTCCTGTTATTGAGGCACTGATGGCCTGGTTGTTTTGGAGGGACCTCCACTGGATTGTTTCGAAGCGTGCTCATCCCGACCCCGTTGCAGCTCCTGAGCGCGATTAAATGCGCAGGCGACTTCCACCGCCCGATCAAAGGTTAGGTCGGTGTGTTGTCGCACCCACTTCTGCATGGGCGGGTGTAAAGAAGACAAGAACTGTCCTAGATATATCTTCTCCATGATATCATCTTTTGTGAAGGTCAGGGGTTTCATCCATCGATCGGCCATATCAGGAACCCGAAAGGAGTGGGCTCTGGGTGTTTCCTGTGTCCCTTCCTTTATCTGCCTTAGGCGCATCCTATAAGTTTCTTCATCGATTCCCAACCTTACCAGCATGGTCTACTTTACATCTTCATAGGGCGTGAGACCGAGAGGGTTGGCTGCCTGATAGGCGGTCTGCAGGTCACCAGTTAGCAGGGGTCCCAGATATTGGCCCCATTTGTCATGGGCCCAACCGGCTGCCCTGGCCATCCGCTCGAAATTCAAAAAGAAAAAATCAGGGTCCTCCCCGTTGACGTACTTTTGCAGTACTACTGAAGGTAGGGTGGTATAACCTTTTTTTTTACCCAGAGTATCGGCCAATCTATTGAAGACTGTCTCTTGGGATTGACTCTGCTCGGCCAGGGATTTATGGAGTCTTCCGCTGTCCTCCTCAGCGACGGCTATGAACTTTTCCATAACACGTTCCAGTCTTTCCTGGCCTTCCGCCATTTTCTGAATTGCGGCCTCCATCCTCGCTGATCTCACTTCTGACACCATATGTGAGAGGGTTGGGCGGAAGAAAAAGCGAGGAGGCCGAATTCGGGGATCAATTTTGCTTTTGTTTCATTTCAGGATGTTTCTCTTGTCCAAAGGTCGTGCGCTTCTCTTCTTCTTAATGCTGATCACCTTATCCTGGTAGGGCACCCTGGGAGGCTTAAAAAAAAAAAGAAGAAAAAGGTGGTCAGGTTCTCTGTTGTTTCTCTTATTCTGACATAGAACCCTCCACCTGGGACAGGCACCCGTCATGCTGTACAATGGACTAGTTTTGCTTGGCCTTCTCTTGGAACATTAAAACTGTTAGTGGCCAAAAGAAAGAAGAGGAAAAGAAAACCGTGCAAAAAAAAAAAAACAGTCTCCTTAGGCTCTGCCCCTCCTGTGTCCCATTGGACGCCTTCTCCCGTTGCCGTTTTGTGTTCCTGCGTGTAAGAGTGAGTGGCAGAGGTTAACCCTTGCTTTTCCTGCATGGGTGATTCCTCACTCTTCTGTGTCGACTCGGTATGGGGACAAGGAAACAGAGGTAGGGGTTCCGCAGGGTCGGCCTCCTCACAGTGTCCCTGTGGACATCTTTAAAGCTAATAGCATCTTGTGGGGCCCATTGCTGACACAAGTGTTTAATGCCTGTATCTCTGCTGGTCTTGTCTCGACATGGTATGAGTCCACCCTGGTACCAATATTTAAAAAAGGAGATAGGTCTGACCCGGCATGTTATTGTCCAATATCCTTGTTGGACTCAACTGTGAAAATTATGGGCCGGGTCATATTGAATAGACTCCAGGATTGGGCGGAGGAAAGGTCAGTGTTGAGTGATCTGCAGTTAGGCTTCCGCAAGAAGCTAGGCACTGTTGAGCAAGGTCTGAATTTAGATATAATACTGAATAAATATGTTAAAGCAAAAAGGGGAGCCCTGTATTTGGCATTTGTCGATCTATCATCGGCATTTGACTGTGAGAGGCACAATATAATTTCCTTTCTAAGAGAGTTATATTTAGGGAGAAAGGCTAGGGTACGATTTGGGGTGGGCGGGGAATGCACGGGTCACCTTAATGTAAGACGTGGTATGCGGCAAGGCTGCGTCCTCGCCCCGTTCCTCTTCACCTTATATATAAACAACCTTGAAAGGATTTTAGTTAAGGAATGTAACGACCTGCCTGTGGCTGGTAAACACCCTATTCCTGCATTGTTATATGCTGACGATGCGGTCCGAATGGCTCACGCACCACTAGGACTCGAAAAAGAGTTGTATCCAGCTTTACGAATGTTATGACAAAATGGGGACTTCCTATTAATTCAGCTAAAACATTTATTATGAATTGTGAATCTGAATGTATTAAGACCAGATCAATTTTTATCGAGGGGAAACGGATCGAAAAGACTAAGATATTTTCCTAGTTAGGGATTTTATTTGACCGTACGGGGTAATGGGTGCAGGCTGTAAAAACTAGGAGACTACTGTACATTAAAACTCTATCTGCCCTCACAAATTTTAGTAGGAGATTAGGCAGACGCCCCACGGTTGAATTACTGAATATTTACAAGGAAATTTTTTTTACTGTAGTTTCATATGGAGCGGGAGTTTGGGGACATGCGGATGTAAGCTCCCTTCAGGTAGCTGAAAACACGTTTTTGAGATTTTTATTAATGGTCCCTAAAGGCACCTCCTCTTTCATATGCCGCACAGAACTAGGTTTGCCATACTTGAAAGGTATTTTAAAGATTCAGCCGGTTCTGTTGTGGCATAGGATATGGAAAACAGATGAAACAAAGTTTAATCGTGGGATCTTATTAGACTGTTTGGGCCAAGATGGAGTGGCAAACATTAGATGGCTGTCCTATGTTAAAAGGTTTTTATATAATATAGGCCATCCAGAATTTTATAATGATCCGCCCACCATGGCAAGGCACTCCAGGAAAGATCTTAAGAACGATTGTTTGTGCTATCTGAGTGAACAGAGACTGCATGCTGAACTGAGTAAGGTTACGGAACAAGCACACAACCTTACATTAACAACTTTTAAAATTCAGCCATACCTGCCTTATAACTAATGACTATGATAAATTTGTATTGATGCACTTCTGCATTGGGACTCTGTATGGATCCTTAAGTTTCCCAACTATTAATGACTGGTCAAAACAGCTATGTAAATGCCTGTGTGATGATATTTCTGATCAGTCCACCATACATGTTTTATTTTTCTGTAAATTCTACTCTGTACAGAGAAAAAGGTGGATTGTTTCAGTCTTAAAAACACTTGGTATGAGGTTGTGTCTCCCAGCTTTTGTGGCCCTCCAACAACTAGATACAATATTTGTTGTAGCCTCTGTTTCCACCTTTTAAAAAATGTTTTTAATATAGGAAACAATTATGAAAATTACATTTTTGCTGTGTATAAAGAATGGTCCTAATTGGTGTAAATACTGATATTTGCCCTGTATATTTTCATACGTTTTTATTGTCCGCTTTTATGGTTATTTATATGTAACTGAATAACGTTTTTTATTGATTGATTGACTGACACGTACCACTTGGGGTATGATTTTTGCGGCAGTCTATACTAGGTGCTTCGGCACTCCGTCTATGGCTGTCTTACCCTCCGTCATTAAGCGTGTTCAGGATGAGCACGGGCCGGAGGCGGCTGTTGAATTGGGAATAAGACTCGTGGGAGTGTTTGACGTAGTTTCCGATCTCGTCCTTGCTATTGTTAAGGGAGATGCAATAAGCTTCCAGATGTCTAATGCTTTGCGCGATGTCCCTGATGCAGAGAAGCCCCGTCAGTTACCGAAAATTATTACGGCAGCTTATAAGACCATTGGGCGTAATAGTTTAGGCGTTAAGCCCTTTGCTAAAAAACAAGCACAGCAGCAAACACAGTCGGCGACCTCTGACAACGCTAATCGCCAAAAAGTTCCAAAACAAAATTGGAGTAAGAATAAGAAACAGGGGAAGCAGCAGCAGAAACAGGGGTCCCGTCCTGCTTCCCCAATACCTGCGCCTACTGAGCGTACATATGAGTTGCGCAACCGCACTATGATTAAGTCACTGGATCAATTTCAGGTTCCTGATCAACGTTCTCCTCGTTCTTTGCAGGAAACATCGGTCTCACCAACCGGTGGAGGAGGTGACGCCGAGAGGGCAGTGTGTCCAACAGATCCGTGAGCAGCCCCACAAGGCAGACGGTAAAGGCAAGCAAGGCGACTCTCCACGTCAAAGACCCCTGTTTCAGAAGAAGAAGGTTTCGACTTTAACAGCGAGATATGGCACAGATCGTGAGAACGAAGCTTCGGAATTTGACATGGGCGCTGACGCTGCTGGACAGCGCGGCGGAGATTACCATAGTTCGAGAGGCGCTGCGTCCAATACTGAAGGTGACATCGACTGATACGTTCGTTGTTGTTGAGAAAGCTGACACTAGAGTAGCTCCCCCTGAAAGGCTTTTTGAAATTGACCTTTTTGTGTGTCTCTGATGAATAACCCTCTTTTTACTGTGACTAAGCCTGATGGCTCGTACCGTTTGGTATTGGAGTACCGGCACTTAAATTCTCATTGTCGTACATGCGCGGTACAAAACACTCACAGTTCAGCCCTTGTGGATAGTCTTGTGCGCAAAAGTTTTAAGACCACACTTGACATATCCAATGGTTTTATCGCCCACAACCTGTCCTCTATTAGTAGTCAATGGACAGCGTTTACCAGTGGTGGCAAATAACACCAGTTCCGACGTTTAGCTATGGGCTATAAGAACAGTCTAGGCGCCTTTGCCGCCCGAATAGTCTATCTTTTAGAGGGACTCGACCCAGATGCATGTTCATACGTGGATGACATTTATCTCACTGAGGACTAATTATGGCCGCATCTGTGTCGTGTTTACCGCATAATTTGCTGTTTTGCGGATTTTGGCTTCAACTTTGCAAAATCGCACATTGCAGAGTACACAGTGTTGTTCCTGGGCTATGAGCTCAACAATGATGGTCGAGGTTTAGCACCTCACTTCCTGGAGAAATACGCACAGTTGCGCGCTCCTAAAGAATGACTCTCTTAGAGTTGACAAATTTTTAACCTTTGCAAGGCCCAGTAATTCAGGGGCAGTGAAAAATTTAGCCTGGATGGAGAATGTTAGCAGACCCACAATTCATGCTAAAAGCCTGGGAGAAAAGTGGATTGAGTGAGCTATCTCGGTTATTGTTGATTTAATTGTGCATCTTGCCCCCTCTTTAATCAAAAGGGCCACCCCTTTATTATGCGCTAACTGCTCAGAGGAGCAAAAATATTTTATCCAGAGATATTTAGCAAAGATGACCCGACACTCCGCATGGCTTAAATGTGTTTCCTGGAGGAGACAAACTCCGGATGATTGCTCCAAATATTTCATGACCAGTCTCAGTCTACGTGGACATCTCAACCCATTAACATTCCACGAGAAACTGTATTACTTATATTAAAAACAGTTGTTTCTTGGTAATATTAATTCATAAAAAGTACATAACATGTGTTATTCAATAAAGCATTTGCCATTAGATGATTCCATGAACATTAAAAACATATTTTTATAAACATTCAATACCAATACCAAAAAAGAAAGAATACATATATTTCGACGCATTTCGGTAGATCCTGCTTATTATGCACCATTTTCCTCAGGACAATGTTAAAAACACAACAATCTTAAAAAAAATGTTTCCAATAACTCTTCCTTCAGTCTGGGGGAGCTGCAATGTTTTATACACCCCTCTTCCAGATAAAATCAAGTGAGAGTGAATGACTTTTCACTCTAGTCCGGTACAGTTGCCGGTGGCGTGTGTGCTTAAAATCTACTGTTTACACGGTTAAATTACCAGTAAGGATTTTATCATCGCTCCTCCCTTAATAAAGAAGGTTTTCACTTCATGGTGCGAGGTTAGTTTTAATCACTCCTCTTTCAATTCGGGAATTTTCAATTCTCCCAGAGTATTTATCTTAAATCAATACCTCGCCCAGCCTCACGATTCTTCCGACGATGTGGCAAACCATTCAGACCTTAATTAATTGTTATCAGGGGGCCTCTGCAGTAATTCTGTTAAATGGCATGCTAACAGCAAGTTTTAACATTTATAGGGGAACAAGACAGGGCTGTCCCATCTCGCCCTTGTTGTACGACCTATATATAGAGCCCCTTGCCCAAGCTTTAAGATTAGACGATAAGATTACCTCCTTTAGTTCCCATCAATACAGTAGTAAATTGGCCCTATATGCCGATGACTTGATATTGTATACTAACAACCCGGTTGATGTAATAACTAGGGTTGAGGCCGTTTTGGAGGAAATTGGCTTATATTCGGGGTATTTAGCTAATTCCTCCAAAACCGAGGTGGTGTGTTGGAACATCAGTAACTGGTAGGGCAGATTAAGTAAAGAGTTTAAATACTTGGGAATTATCAAAATTAAAGACTTAGATAATATACCTCTGATTAATCTAAAAAAAAACATCAAAGAGGTGGATCGCCTATTTTCTAGATGGAAAAATCTCCCCCTGACAATATTTCGCAGGGTTAATCTAGTCAAAATGGTCATCCTCCCCAAGTTGACTTATCTGTTTAACGCTAGTCCCCTTAATTTTCCTAGCAAGGTTATCTGTAAAATTCAAAGCAAGATTGGTTGTTTTATCTGGGATAATAAGAGTGCCTGACTGTCTTGGAAGAAGTTGAGACGCAAACTCCTGAAAAGGGGTCTTGCTCGCCCGGATATTGCCTGGTACTCCGTCGCCTTCCAATTTAAAAATATACGGATGCTCCTGACTAAAATAGCCTGAGACGAACTGGGGCAGGTTATTGGGAGAAATGGCCATCACGGGGGGTGGGGGAGACTGTTTTCTCTATAAATTTGGGGCACCAAGGTTTTTTAAAAAGGTACGCCTGACAGTCCTAAGGGTTGCTCTGAGTTTGTGGTACAAGGTCAGAAGTAGATGGGGGGGGTTGGTTATAACTCTGATTTTGTCCCGATCTGGGATTCCCCCAGGACCCCGGCCTGTTTGAATGATAGCCTTGCGCCACCAATTAAGAGGGCTGGTATTTTCAGATGGTCGGATCTTGTATCATTGGATGGTGTCCACCCTTAGGAAGCATTAAGATCTAAAATTGGAAGTGGTTTCTCCAAATTTAAATATCTACAATTGGTCTCTTGGTATTCAGCGGAGAAGGAAACCATCCGTGGAGATTGGGAAACTGAGCTTATCTTCCAAAACCCATTTCCTAAGAGAAAGAAAGTCGCATTATGGTATAAGAAATTCCTTGATGCAGACGACGTGGAATACGCCCCACAGCACGCAGTTTGGAACCAGTCCTCCATAGACACCAACTTTGAAGATCTGTTTGATTTATCTTTAAAAACTCTATTTCAGTTTGTTAAACCGGCCTGTTTAAAAAAGAATAATTTCTTTGCTATTAATAGATTATATTATACCCCTGCAAAGATAGCTAAATTTGCTCCCCTATCCTCCCCTAAATGTCCAAGATGTGATCCTTTCAAAGCTGATGATATCCATATATTTTTTGAGTGTTCCAAACTAAGGGCTAGATGTAGGTAATTTACATTTACCGATTCTAAAATACGGTATTTGCGAATCGGTAAATGCTATGTAGGTAATTGATCGGTAAAAAGTACCGAATCGTTAAGATTCTGTATTTACCAAATCGGTAATTACCGATTCGGTATTTGCCATTCATTCCTATGGGCCTGGAGGTAAACACCGATTCGGTAGAAATTGGGAAAAAGTCAATTACGCACCCTATGAGACGGAATAAAATCAAGTTAAATGTTAATGCAATTTGTGACACGAAAAACATAATATACATGATGAAGTGCCCTTGCAGAAAAGCCTATGTTGGACAAACGGAACGGAAATTTAAAATAAGGCTCACCGAGCATAAAAGTAACATTAGAACCAAAGTTCTAAAATCAGCAGTGGCAACCCATTTCATTGAACATAACCACCAAGTGAATCAAATTAAGGCTTGCATATTGGAAATTGTGGAAAGAAACGAAGTAAGAAATAACAAAAAACTTTCTTAAAACGTGAAAACCACTGGATATATTACCTACAGACTCTGAGCCCCAAGGGGATCAATGAACGGACAGAATTTAGTTGCTATCTATGAACATTACAATATAATGCATTAAGATATGTTTTGTGCTTTGCTAAATACCGATATCCTTTTCATTTCAGCATATTCCATTTTAAAGTTCCTTTATTGTATTTTAATTTTAATTTGATTGTACATTTGCGAACAACCAGGTCACTGATATAATATATACCATGTTGCACTTTTAACATGCCTCGGTACTCCAGACATTAGTACACTTTTAACCTCACCGCACGGTCCCTTTAAACAAACATGCGCGTAACTTCATGTTTAAAGACACACCCAACGCGTCACACGCAAACTTTCCTGCACCGATGGCAGCTTACAACGCAGCGCCATAGGACGCCACAAGAAATACTAACCCGGTAAGCAACCGACGCGGGGCTTATTAACTCATAACTAAGCGCGTAACTTTCCATCATGTTTGGGCACGAATGTTCATAGTTTAATATCACCATTACGGAGTACGTTTACCCGACACATCTTTATACGCGAAGGCGTTTTAAAATACACCATTTCAATTGCAACATTGTGAAACCCCACAGGGAGGGTTGCTACATGAAACAGTCCCCACAACAATGGGCAGCCATGTGCTTATTTACAAGTGTCCGTATTTAAACCTGATAATCTTTTGTTTAGTTAGAATATCTGGGTTGTTACATCAGAGAAATACTGTGTTGTGTATTATATTGATATTTCCCTGTGTTAGATAAAAGAGTGATAGAAATATTTTTTGTTCCACAGACTTCCCCGATGAAGGCCCCTTGGCCGAAATGCATTGGAAGGAATGTTGTTTAGACTCATAAAAAATAAGAAAGTTGGATATATATGATCCTTGATGGATAATCAATGAATGTGATCATGGAATTATATTGAACAAGTCCTAAAAGTATGAATAAAATACTTAAGAAGATTCAAAGTGTAGAAAACTTTATTTGAAAATTTCATTGAAAAACTTTATGGATTATACATTCGCTGGTTTTCTCAGCATCAACTTTTCAGTGCCCTAGGAGACATTTGCACATTGAGTGTCAGTGCTGTCCTCAGTTATTGTTATATACTCCTGAGCGGGGAGTATTCCTAAGGAGCACGAAACACGCCTTAAACCGCAGACACAGACACGCATTGCCTGGCCATTATCTACAGTTAAAAAGTCAAGGGTGGCAGGGTGTCACTTTGACACCCTGCTGCACCCCTGATTAGTGCTTGTGTGCACATGTGGCACACACACATGCCCTAAGGGCATGTATGTCTGTCACATGGCACAGGTGTAAATGCACATATTTGCATTTACATAGGAATTCGTTATTTACCACCAACTGATAGTTGGTGGTAAATAACGAATCCTTAAAGCCCAGAAGCGCTGTTTACAGTGCTTCCTACATCTCATTTACCGATTCGGTAAATACCGAATCGGTACGTAGGGAGGATAGGTCCTTGAGTACAGCCTTCTCAAAGGTGAGTATTTCAGGTGGTACCATGCCCGCATGTGGCGTGAAGGTCGAAGGCTTGCGAAATCCCGTGTCCTCCTTCGTTGTTGTTGGAACGTCGTTGAAGAAAGCTTTCAGCCGTATTTTTCGGAAAAAGTTGTGAAGTTCACAGTTGGTGCGAAAACTATCGATTTCAGAAGTGGGTACAAACCCCAGTCTGCGTTTGAGAACGGTGGTCTCGATGTCTGTTAGTTGTCTGGTCGAGAGGTTAACAATCAGTTTTTCTTCTCCTGATGGCTGCGGAGTTCCCGCGTTGATGAGGGGGTCTGATCCTGCCATTGTACTTGTTTCGGTTGCTGATTGCCCCTTCTTTTTCTGCCGCGTCCTCTGCCCCGGCCTGTCTAAAAAAGGTTGGGGTTGGAAGGGGGCAAAGAGTGGCTGTGGTCCTTGTTGGTATTGTGGATATTGCCACATTTGTGGCCCATTGTACGGCGGGGGACCATGGAATAGTGGTCCCTGCTGGGTTATTTAACAACTTGGTGCTCATCCGCCAGACTTTAGCGACCTGCGCTCACTTCTGGCTTCCCCATGTGCTCCGTGAGAATTGTTTGGTCAACTGCACATGTGACCTGGGGTGTGTGAATGCAACATGACAAAGGATTTGTCTTTCCCATCCCCTTCCCTACCTTAGGAACTGCACTCCTCCTGTTTTTCATACTCTATTGGGGCCACGTGTGCAGGACCTACTTAAATAATTGGCTCCCGGTCCCCAACTCCTTCTTCTCATATGAAAGCTGCTTTTGCCATGGCACGTCTTGACCAGGGGTCTTTAAATGATTGTAGCATAAATATTTGGCTGGATTTTATAACTTGGGGAAGAGAGATGTGATTGGTTGATTGTCCGCGGGTCCTATGATTCCACCAAGCTTCGAACAAAGGATCTGGCCTGGTTAGGCCTAAAGCCAATGCAGTTGAAGTAGCCGCAGGCGCCCAGTTTGGAAAGATGGCTTCTTGTCAAATTGCCGACGCTAAATGGTGAGATGAGGACAAAAAAAGAAAGAAAAAAAATTAACTTGAGCTATCTCTTTTTTTATGACCGAAACTATTTCTTTTGAAAGTTTTTGAACTAATGGCAGGTCGGATTTTTTAGTTTTTTCTTTTGAACCAGAATATTGTACTTACAAACCCTGAAGGGTCAAAAGAAGGAGACAATGAACATCTTGAGTCATTAAAAGCTTTAGTTCTTTTGGAAAAGAAAGAGCATGAGATATTACATTTTTAACCGGCGTGGCATAAAGCTTTATACAGTAACCCTTTATTGTACAAGGTACCCAGAGGTCCGCAGTTATCATTTGCCATGCAGAAAAAAAAACTTTAGTGACCTCCCACTGGAGGATGGCCAGGAAGTAAAGTACTCGCCTGGGTTTTGAGATCCCCTATTCATGAAACCACAATGTCTGAAACCTCTATTCCTCTGAGAGTACAATTGCTGTTTGAAGTCTTGTTGCCATCCTAAGGAGCTCCGTGTTTGGGTGAATCCACCTCTTGAGGTATAATGGCCAGCAAAGCAGCTCCTGCCTCTGCCGGCCCTGCCAAAAACCCAATGCCCAAAATATTTTTTTATAAAGAAGGCCTGTGCATTTTCGATATGATGCAAAAGTAGCCACATATTTGCTGAGCTCTTTGATAAAGGCATCACCAAACAGTAATACTTTAGCTCTAGACCTGCTTCTTTACTTACCAAATGTTCTAATTTGGGGTCAATCTTTAAGACTAAACTCTTTCGCCATTCTTTCGCCATAGCCGATTTGGCATTGCCTAAGATACAGATCACTCTCTGCACGCAATACAATTGGTTAAGGATCCACTTGTTTGCCCTCAATTCTTTCATCTGCTAGTTCCGGGATTTTGGTAAGAAGACCAGTAAAATCCCAAATCCTATCTTAGCAATTAGTCAATGCTTTATCTACTCCTTTTTTGGGATCCTTACTAAATTTGGATCTATTTTTGAGTAGCAGTAAAGTTATTAGGTAACAAGGGCAGTGGACATTCAGACCAGAGTCTGTTAAGACATATCTTATCCAAAGTGTGGCTCAATTTAGGTAGCACATAGTATGATAGATACTTATATGAAATTTGAGTGAGGTATTAGAATGAGATAAAACAAAGGTTGAGCTTAGAATTCAAGGAGCGTATTGTATACATAATTACAATGAGAAGAAGGTCTGTCTAGATCATCTTTCTCCATATCGTTATCTGTGTCACCGACCTCATTATCCATTGCATGTCATTGTACAACATGAATAGGTTATTTAATTTTGTTATCCTGATTACCAACTTCAGAGACAGGTTCTAAGGTTGAAGAGTCTTTGAGTTTAGCCATTTGTTCTCAATTATGTTTGTTTTTTTAAAATATTTTATTGATTTTGGGTAAAAATACAGGCCATCCAACTGGCCATCTGTTACCTTGTATGTCTTAATAATTGTGTTTTCACGTTTTCTTAACAAATAGCTTTTGAGTTCGCATCTCTTGCCAACATGTTTTGCACAGAAGCTTCAATTGTCTTAGAAAAACTGGACAGAGAACCAAGGATCACTTGCTGTGCAGAGTCTTTTAATAAAAGATTGTATATATTCCTCTGAGGATTTGAGCTCCTCTTCTTCAGAATATGACTCTATTATAAATAACAGCAACTGAAGTTGGAATTGAGGGCAGGTATTCTAAATTTGGGAAGTTTAAATACCCAAGAATATTTTTTTTTAAATGACAGGAGCAGTTGAGAACTACCTGTGGAAAATCAAAGGGGGAGGTGCAGGCTCCAACAATGGGTGGGTCCCAGTGCGTGGTGGAGGGAGGTAGGCCAAGGACAACAGATATGGCTGCCAGAAAGAGAGTTTTGTGTCCGCTTATGGAGGGAGACACACTCTGAAGGCCAGCTTCCTTCCGACACATTGAGAGGAAGAGAGAGGGTGAACGGCCGCAGCTCACTGAGAGGAGTGTGGGAAGCAGCAGCAAGTGTGCGGCTGAGTGAGGCTCCTGAGCGGAATATCTCTCAGCATGCGCACACGTGACAGTTGGACTGCACCAATCAAGGAGTAAAGTCCGGTAAAAATATCTATGAACCAAACCATAGCACAAATATAACTTTAAACGGAAATATGAACACAATTAAGTTATATTAGGAAGATGAAGTACTTATCTTGACTGCGAGCATCCAGAAAAGATGGATTGTTGCTCCGAGTCAAGGGATTTTAAGGTTGCTTTTAGATGATTGGTTGTTACCACTGGGATTGCATAATGTTGTTTTCTTTTCTCCAGGCATGATGGGGCAGTAGTTTATCTAGGCTACTATTTAAAGGAATGCAAGCATAGAAAGCATAATAGTAGCTTTATGTCATGTAATACGAATCTGGGTGAATACCAGACCAAAGATGGTCATTTCTATCAGGTGCTATGTGATATATGGTTCAGTCTCTGTTCTTAGCCGCTTGCTATTGGAGGTGGTGGAGCCTTATCTTTAACCCTACACCCACCTCGATGTTGATTTGTTGCTCCGCCCCACCTATTAGCCTGCCTGCCCCTCGGATGTTGTCACCCTCACTTTGCAGTACAGTCAGGTCTCAGAGAACTGTCCTATGCTACCCGTCTGACCAGTATGCACTTCTTCCTTTTATGCTGCTGCTCACAGATCCAGTCCTGGTTGCTGGCAAAGTTACTTGTGTTGCATCTGGGCCTTTCAGAGGCAAGATATAACGTCTGGAGGCACTCACAGACAGACACTGTGTAAGCAGCATTCTAAAAGAAAAATCCGAACTACTGCCCAAATTGGTTGTGGATACTATCTAACACATGATACAGAGTTATCGTTCCCACAGCTGACTAGATATTGAGCACCTCAATCTTAAAGTCCCATATGTATCAAGTCCTGTGCAGCATGCGTCCAAGACATGCTGCAGTTGGATCCCACTGGATATCCAGAAAAACTTTAAAAAGCGTGGAGGTAGCACCAGGGATGAAGTCACAGAACAACCAAATGTAACCTTTATCAATATTCTTTATTCTTCTTCGTATTTAGGAAATAGGACAATAGCCAACACGTTTCGTTCCCGTTATAGGAACTTTGTCAGGGCCGATAGTATAATGAGTTGACCACATAGGATTCCAGATGATAGGAAGTCAGATCAGATGAAGCCAAATAAGGTCCAAATTCAAAAAAGCATTTTAGCAAAGTTGCTGAAAATCTGTTTCACAGGCTGTAGTAAGATATTCTAGGTTTATCGAGTCAAACTTAATATATAAATAAAGGCAGGATGTAACCCACATCAAAAAATCAGTAAAGTAGTCTGCAATCATGTATAATACATTGTTCAAAACACTGCCGGCAGTGAGTGCAGTGAGAGGTTTTTTCCTTATTACGGGTGCAGGCGTAACTCCGCCAGGTTTATTACATTTGACTGACTTGATTTTGAACGTTGGTGGCTCACCATTGCCCCTAACACATGTGAAAGCTGATTGTGTATGACTTCCCTTCCACTAAAACAGACTCCTTGTGTCTTTTATTTATAGACTCCTACATCCAATCCAGTAGCTTTCCGCGTTTGAAGGTTTGGTACTTTTTAGGCCTACAAACATGCATGGTCAGGAAGTGTACATCATTCTCTCCAGAGGAACCAAAACCTAGAGGTACTGCTTCTATCGGTTTCTTTTGCTGGACCTGTCACTCAAGACCTTGAGAGATCAACAAGACGTAATTAAGTCTATGGTCTGTGTATGTACTCATTCTCCAAATGATACAAATAATGTCACATATTTATACTTCATTGAGAAAAAGATGATATTTCTTCACTTATTGGAAATGAGTCTCAGTATCAATTAAACAAGATATGTCATTTTCCCTTATATACTTTGGGGTCTTTTAGGATGGCGGGCAGACTTTCGTCTGACCGCCACCCTAGTGGTGCTGGGACCGACCACAAGTGGGGCGGCGGTCCCGCAATGGCAATGACGATTCCACTGCCACGGTGGCGGTAGCATCCTCCATCCACAGCAATGCTGTGCATGCACCTTGTGCATTTGCATGCACAACGTGGCAGGCACCGCGCGGTGCATGCCACAATGTGCATTCAAAGGCAGCGGGTTACCATAGGTACGTACCTCCATGTGCACCCCCACCCCTCCAACACCCTGGGAGCCCACAACGGGCCCCCACATTCAGGAACTGCATGCCTTTCCATGGCGGCTACGCTGACATGGAAAGGCACATCACCGCCTGCATCTTATATGGATGCACCGCCACTATATCAAGTCCCTTGTCGACCTGGCCGAAAACCGGCAGACGGTCTTTCCATCCGCCGGGGTTCCCACCGCCATCGTAATATGGCGGGGGGAAATGGGATGTGGCGGTAAGAGATGGCGGGCGGATCGCCACCGCCATGTGGGCGGTGGCGAGCCGCCCGTCATACTAATAGACCCTAAGTGTGGAAATCTTTCTTTTTTTTCAATGCAAATAAATTAATTTGGCATTTTCTATGTAGGTTTAAACTTAATGCCTTGAGTGTCTTCCTGACAGAGAGCAAGAGGTGCCAGAAATGCGTTGAGGCGATATTTGAATGAAAAATTTGAATTGGTGCTATTTGTTCAATATTTAGATTCTCTCCTAAACTCCCACAATAAATGAAGATTATAGAAAACTCATTGAACATTCAACATATGAGTAGTATTGCTACAAAATAAAGACACAACACTAATAAAAACGACTTATTACGTTGGGTATGGGGAGACACAGCACGGAGGGTTGTGCTGTGCTATGATGATGATGATGAAGAAAATTTGTAATGCACAGAAACAATAACCCGCAGGTATCAAGGCGCCTAACAATGTGATCAAAAGTTGAAACAGACGTCCTTACATATAGGCTTGCCGAAAGAGGAGAGTTTTTAGGGCAGTGCGGAAGTTCTGTAAAGACGGAAGGGATCTCAGGTCCAGGGGAAGATCATTCCACCATTTAGGGGCTAGAGTGGAGAAGGCCGTGCCACCCCATCTAGCTCTTCGTACGCGGGGGGCTGTCAGGCTATGATTTGTATCTTGACTACACACTTGGCACCAGTGTGTTTGTCCCTGTTGCAAGAGCCAAGTAGAAACAACTCTTTCAACTCAAGGAACCACACTGACAATTCAAAAAGGGTGTGCATAAAACAAGGGATGGCAGTCTAGTTTACTCTGAAATATATTAACCAGTCCTCTCTCATCAGTAGGTGAATGGCTATTGCGGAATTGAAGCCATAATTTCTTTGCACCATCATGGGACGCCTACAAGGGGCTTCACTATAACTGGATTCACCTCTCTTACATTCTCCAGAGGTGGTATCAGAGTAGAGAATTGTAAGTGTAATTTGCCCAGCGGCCGCTTGAAGCCTTACTTCATCAGGCTTCTGAGAATCTACACACAGCCTAGATAAGTGGGGCACAACACCTTGACCTGCTGTTCTTTGGGCGAATATTATGTTTGATCCATCAGTTACTCGCCCACAATAAATTCACCAAACTGTAAGACTTTGAATGTCCCATGATTGCTAGTATTGGGGGACTTCGGCTGCCCCAGCCCTACCAGAAATAGTGTAGCTCACCCTGACTTTGCATAAACTAGACAGACAGAGACCTCATAGTTTTACACATGAAGACTTTGTATTCCAGCAGTACAGGAATAGGACTGTGGCAAGCAGTAGCTGCATAAAGCACAACAATTCTCTTGTGTCTTCTACTGACTTTTTGGAATGTAGCCGGGAGCGGTAGAGTAGGCATAGCACAGCCTGGGCTGCTCCATGCAGGAGCAGTTTTGAAGACTGTGCAGGGGAAGGAGTGAGATGTTTAAGCTTCAATAATGAGGAGACTCCTCCCTACTGTGAGTTAAGCTCCTTGATATGGAACCCAAAGGCCTATATTGTGAGTTGAGCATGGAAGAAAAACACTCACACTTAAAGTGAAGGACCTATTAGCTTTGTTAATGCTTGCCTCACGTAGCAGGCGCTTAGGTTTGTCTATTACATGGATTTGTAGATGGACATTTAAGGTATTCCTATTGTAGCCCATGTGGTTAGAAATCATTTTTTTACTGTGAGATCTCTGTTGTTTTACCAGGCATCAATGAGTGCAAATTCATAGGCTGTGAGGTTTTTAGGAAACAGATCGCGGTCTCGAGTCTGTTTTTATCTGGCATTGTATTTATCATATATTGTAAAGTGCATATCAAGAGCAGAACAGTGAGCTTCATATAAGGAAAAAACTATGTCTATGCATTCTGCTGTTCTACTGGTCACCCCTGTTTCTGGTATTACATATATGATGGCCCTCAATCACCCAGTGAATGCCAAGGAAACCTATGTCACCCCAGAGTCCCTTGATAAATGTATTACATATTTCTGAGGTGATAGCAACATGAATATAGGATTTATTTCTATGTTGCAGGCCAAGTTCAAGAGCCAGAGAGAGCTAATTGCTAAGGAGTTTGAGATGCTCCAGATGTTTTTGGAGAAGGAAAAATCTTGTCACCTCAGCAACTTGGAGGAGGAAGAGAAGAAAAGTCTGCAGAGCATCAAGGAGTCAGTAACAAAATTAGAAGAACAGCAATTTGCCCTAGGAAGTTGGATTACTGAGATTGAATTGAAGTGTCAGCAGCAGGAGGTGGAGTTATTGAAGGTAAGAAAGGTTATAAATCCAGAGAACAAGAAGATCAGCAAGCGCTCATTAGTGTCAGAAAGTACCAATATTGTAAGCCAGATCTACTGGGAGCGATGTATGTTTCCATAACTCTCTGAACCCACTACACAAAACACACAAAGTAATATGTTGATTAGAAGTAAACCCAGGGAAAAGGGTCTAGGATAAGAAAAAAAAATTGAGACACAGGATATCGATGCTCTGACATGTAACACAGCTGGGCACTGTCTTTAACTGGAGCAGCATTGCAATCTGAAGACGAGAGGAAGTCTTTAGCGATTTTATCAATAATGCTACAGCACCTAATATGTTATATGGTCTACCTTTAAACAGCCCATATCTCCAGATAATAAAACTCTTGGTCCGATTTACATTTTGGCAGAAGGAGTAATTTCCTTCGACCTGGCAAAGGAGTTTATTACCACCAGGCTGAGCGTACTCCACTCACCAAATTTAGACATCACCGCCACGCCGACAGACATTTGTAAAACATTGGTAGGGCCCTCTGTCACAGCGGTTCCTCCCAATGCATCTTTCAATTTAAGCTCGATGCACGGCTCCGTCAACATGATAGTCATCAGTTAGACTTACTGTTTTTTTATTTGCCCTTATATGAGATTTTCTTTTTGAAGAAAAAAATGCTCCCATTGCCTAGGAGTTCTGTCCTATGGTGGGGTAAACATAGAGCAGTTTTCACTGCCTCCTCCTGCGGTGACGGGCAGTGAAAACTGACTTGTACATCCAGCCATCTAAATTAGATGGCTGTACTTTCGATTACGAACCTTTTAATCACTCTCACTTCACGACTACACATTCACTTGCCCTCTCACTCGCATGCACCATATGGCTGGAACAGAAGATCTCCGATAAAGAGCCCCTTCGCGGGTGCCCGTCAGACATTGCAGCGCCAGTCTGACGAGGAGCAGAACCCATATGATGAAGCATGACACCTAGCTTGCTAGGTGTGTGAGGGTTTTAGTTCCAGAAAGGGAAATTCCCCGCACTTTTTTCCTTTTCCTTCTCTATGCTACATTCACACCCTCACCTCACTCAGGGAACTTTGTATCCTCCTTGTATTACTGTTCTCCCGGACATGTACACTGGACCCCGCTAAATATAGTCCGTTTCTGGTTCCTCCCTTTTGTTGATACATCAAGAAATGTGCACATATTTTTCTAACTGAGAAAGTTTATATTTGTCTCTCCCTCACATTCTAGAGATTATATTCTTTGCCTCACAAGTATCTGTGCTGAGAATACAAACCTGCAGGTTTCTGCCTAAGAGTTATTAGTGTAAAGTGACGTGTTATGTTCTTTTGTGTTCTTTCAAGCTAAATTACTGAAATGTCATTGGCTTTATGTACATAGAAAGTGTCTCAATTCACCTGTATTGCATTAATGTCAAAGGTTTGTTTACTCTTTTATTCCCAGTGTGAATGTTCTTCATGGGACCATAGTCCATGATATTTAATGGGATAGTCTGGTGGTTTATCCCACTGACCAATGTGGCACAAACATCGAGTAGTTTGATTGAAGGCCAGTCTTAGAATTTCCACAGTTGATCACCATAAAGGTACAAAGGTACAGACCATTCCTACTGCAGGATCGTGAGTGGGGCCACATGGAGCGGCATTGGAGGGTTTAGATACCTCATGCATTTTTATCCGCAATTCGTGGTTGCTTCTGTGCCCAGAGAAAGTGGTGCCCTGCTCCATACTTAGTCCAATGGTCCTGGAGAAGCCGAGAAAGGTATTGCACATCATTTAGAATTTACTTTGCCTCCTTATAATCGTCTCTCTTTATGTATGTGGTCTAATCTTATATTCAGGAAGGATTATTTATCACTTTTGTTATAGCAGTGTACTTTACTGGTATTGTAGAGTTCCTTTGTGTTGAATTCTTTCATGGGTTAAAGAAGTAAATCTGTGCTTGATGCTTTATCTGCGAAGGTCAGTAATAGAAATATGTGTTAATTATTCACATATTTGTTTATATTTTTTATATAGTTACTTGTAATTATTAGTCCCATCCAATCAAGAAAATCTTTATTCGCAACATTTCTGCTGTATAAATTAATCAATGTACAAATGCAATTCGCAATAGAAGCATACGTTAACATTGGCAAAAAGAGCTACAGTCTCTGGTGATCAGTGCAATAGAACAAACCCAATCAAACAGTATCTTATCATATGAAAAATGTTATGTAATTAGTACACTTGTGAATAACTTTTTAAAAATGTTAATTTTTCTGTGAACGTAAATTGTATTGTCACATGTTCTGTTTGTTTCACTCCCTAGGATGCGAAGACCGTTTTGAGCAGGTACAATTATGTTCTTTAATTAGATTTGATTTAAGAGAAGTAATTAAAATGAATTATATCAATTTACAATCTTTTTAATATATTTTTGCCCCATGTGAGCCCATTTTTCAATAGTTTACTATCTTCTAATTAGGTGCGAAGAGCAAAGCGACCATGCTTACTTGCAAACACGCTACTCAACTGGGAGATGTAAAATTATATTTTTTCTTCATATTTTGTTTTTTTTATAATTTTGCCGTCCTCCATAGTTTTTTTTTGTTTTCTCCATCTTATTCATTTTATTTTTTCCATGTACTTCCCTTTTGTGTGCTTTTTTTTCCATTGATAATGTTCCTTTATTTTTTCATAGTTTCTTCTACTAGTCTATATTCTATTTAACTTTCACCTTTTTGGGCCTCTGGTTGTTTTTTGTTGTTGTTGCTTTCTATTTCCTTTAATTTCATGCACTAATTTCCAATCTCTTAAGGTGGCCCATGCCTTACTTTTTGCTTATTATTTAAATGGCTTTTTTACTTCTGTCTTTGTATTGCAGTATTCAAAAGACTCACAGACTCGGCTTCCCTCCTTATGGCTTTGGGAAATTAAATAACATTAAAATGGTTTATAACCCCAATTTTTACAACACCTAAAAACCTAAAAAAAACTAAAAACAGTAGAAGTGTGATATGATGTGCTATATAATGACAAGTTATTAAAATTAATATTAGGCCGTTTTCTTTCAGAGCATTGATATATTATTTACTCACAATTTCTAAATATAATATATAAATCATTAACATACTTAGTGATGTACAGAACAATTCACAGTTTGATTTTCCGCACTGTATACGTTCTCTGTCCCTTTCTTATCTTTGTACTGTAATGAAATGTAATGTGGATTTGTAGAGCATAACTTGTCACCCATGAGGGTACGCAGACGCTCAGTAGATGCGGGCTATGCAAGATGGTTCTGTTGAAGAGCCAGGCTTTCACTGTTTCGAAGAACTCTGTAAGAGACGTGGCTGTTCTAATGTGATGGAGGAGGTAATTCCAGAATTTGGCTATCAAGTACTAGAAAACCCTGCCTCCTGACTTGCTTCTATGGATGCGGGGGGAGGGGCGGGATGTGCGAGTGATTTTGAGTGGAGGTTCCTGGTTGATTTGTGGAAGTGTAGTCGGTGGTTGAGGTGGGTGGGACCCAGGTTGCGTAGTGCCTTGTAGGCGTGGGGAGCATTTTGCACTGGCAGTGTTTCTGCATAGGGAGCCAGTTAATTTGCTGGAGGAGAGGTGTGATGTGCAAGCAGCAAGGAAGTTTAAGTACTAGTCTGGCTGCAGCATTTTGGATGTTTTTCAGCCTGTACCACAGGTGTGCGGAGGTGCCATAGTAGAGGGCGTTGCTGTAGTCCAGTTGGCTTGTGATAAGGGCCTGGGTGACGGACTTTCTGTTGTCAGGAGGGAGCCAATTGATGATTTTCCGGAGCAAGAGGAGTATGGGAAAGCAGGTGGAGGTGAGTGCAAGGATCTGATGTCTTGTGGTAAGGATGATGTCCAAGATGATGCCCAGGTTTCTGGCATGAGGTGGGCCCTAGTTCCAAGGCTGCATCCTATTTCTTTGACAGTATAGATTCCCAGTGAGACACTTCCCTTAGGGAGATCCTTCTGTTTATTCCATTGACCTAGGTGAACTCCTTGTCCGTGCCTTTAAAATCAGAGCTCGTATAATTCATATTCATCTCACATCACAACCAATATCCACGCTTATCTTGCAAAGAAGCTCATCATCTTTGGTGGTTCTCAACACAACCACAGCAGGACACCATCAGACTACCATCAGACTACAGCTTAAGAAGTTCAACATTTTTTTAAACAAGGCCCAGATTCTAGACCAACATCTCTTTATTCTCCTATGACTTTATTTTTGTCCTTGACCAAGTACCGCGTTTCGCTGCCTTTTGGCTATGATCGTGCTATAAAAATACCATATACAAACAGACATCTCTTTTTGTTTGTGCCATGGCATTCTGCTCTTCATTTTTCTCTGAGTGAATGATCCTTATCCTCTCCCTTCCTTTTTTATTTATTTCTTCATGTTTATTTGACTCCATGCATAATTTGTCTCCTACCTGTACCTTCTGGGCAGATGAGAATTTCATAGCATCTCCTCTTGTCTCCTTCCAAGGTATGAAAATATGAAAGATCAGCAAACTGACTTCTATTCCTTAGCAGAGAACGAAGAGGACGAGGAGGAGGTAGTGGAAGAGGAAGTGGACCTGCATATAAAGATAATTGAATCATTGGGTGAGAAACCACACACTTGTCATTAGTGTTAATTATAAGAATGTCCAGTAAACTGTGAATGTCTCTAGATTCATCAGCTCAACAATGTATTTAGTTGGCTAATATGTTTTTACTGAGACACTTAAATCTAAACCTATGAAAGCGCTTCAGAGCTGGTAAGAAAATGAATGCAGTAATTATAGATGACTTTATACCATTTTTTTGTAATCAAGGTAAGGCAGTTTTAGGTATTCAGTCCGGTAGCTAGTAGGGTAGATTTGATCGGTAGGTTTATTCAGTTACAAGTAAGATGGTAAGTATTGTGCTCCACCGGGAACAGCGTCCTGCTGCCCAGCTCCACTCATTCCAGCTGACCACTCATCCAAACTATGCACGAATGAACATTCTATTACATCACATTCACACAGGCTGAACAGCACGGAACTAGGAGACCATAGGATACAACACATCTCCTTCCTTCAGGAAACAAAAGAAATGGTAGGAAGCTAAGAGGATAAAAAAGCACATTCCCAGCACAATCCACCTTTAACCAATCCTTCAATTACAAAGAAAGTTCACATTACATACATTTCCATTCCTTCGGTTCTAAAATAAAATCACGTCGATCACATTACATGAATTATTACACTCCTTGAATTGTAAAGTAAGATCACATAAGATTTCATTACATAAGTCATTACCCTCCTTGTTTTGTAAAGGGAGATCACACACATAAAGATCACATACTATATATCTTCTGCTCCCACAAGAGAACACTAGATAAATAAATATATCAGGATACAGCTTGTACATATATCCACCTCGCAGGACAAAGGAACTCCCACGTCCCCACTTCTGCACACACTGCAGGACAAAGGAACTCCCACGTCCCCACACACTGCAGGACAAAGGAAGCTACGCACAATTTGCAGGGCAGAGGAACCCTCATGTTCCCACTACTGCACACACTGCAGGAATAAGGAAACCTCATGTTCCCACTACTGCACACACTTCAGGACAAAGGAGCCCTCACGTACCCACTACTGCACACACTGCAGGACAAAGGAACCCTGGTGTTCCCACTACTGCACACACTGCAGGACAGAGGAACCCTAATGTTCCCAAGTACTGCAAATTTAAGGTATCTTCCAACCATAGACATTTCTACTAAAAGGAAATTGTCACTCAGGGTATCTTCCAACTAACCCATCCCCACTCACTGGGAATTATGCAATGGGTATCTCCCAACCCTCTACTCACACACTGTCACAATATAACATCTGACCCAAACACACCCCTAAACATAAATGTAACAAGTGGGACAAGAAATCATATAAGAATTAGGTTTTTTCCTGAAGATGGTTTTGTTGTTCTCATGCAAGGGAGACCGAAACGTCAACGATTAATCCATTCTTCCTTATCGTAATTGTTAAATTGATTTATTGTTGAGTTCTGAATCCTATGTATAGGACAGACTCACTACATTGTTCTATGAAGATGGATAACCTCATATTAACAATTAGGATTTTTCTATCAAATTTGATTTATATGCTTGCTGTTGTCAATGTTTGTTAAAGTTTTGTTGTCGTTATTATTGTACCCTCATTACCCTATTTATGTTATTTGAAATGCATTTTTCTACTTTGGTTCACCGGTTGTTGTAATTGATTTACTAATTTATTTAAGTATTGTGATTCAATCAATTGAGTGTTATTAGATGCAACTCCAGATATGAAAACATAGAACTTATTTGAAATGTTTTTATATTTAAATACATCCGTTGTAGGCACTTTTACCATTCAAACCTTAATACCCAAGCCTACAAGGGTACACTGGGATGCTCAATTACTTGCTATAATCTTGAAACACAACAAACAGCAACTTACTGACTATAATGCTGCCAGTTCAGATTTCTTGAAATTCGTCCTTAGTCGTTCCGAAGCCCATGTAGAATGGTGTAGCACCACCAGGCGGCTTCAAAACCCACGCTGCCGGTTCACAGTAAATGCAACTTCCAAGTCAATGCCATTGGAAAATTTGAATGTTGCAACCTGCTGTCAAAATAGCATTGCCAGCTTCAAAACAAACGCTGCTGATCCATCATCAGCGGGCCCCTGATTCAATGATACCAGAACATTTGAATGCTGCCGCTTGCTGACAAAATAACACTGCCAATTTACTCAGTTGAAACTGCAATCAACAATCAACAACAAACTTGCAAATAAGATGACTGTAGGCTTCTTTGACTTCAAGGCACACATGTCAAACGCCCAAACCTTCAATGACAGGTTGAACATCCAAAACTCAAATTCAGTAGGCTGTCAGTCTTCAAACCACACAGAACTAGTGCTCAAAAGTTTACTTCTGTAGGCTGTCTGTATTGAAATCACAAATATTAAAGGGCCAAATTGTCCGTTCTGTGGCTGTTTGTCTTCAAGCCACACATGTCAACATCATTTCTGTAGGCTGACAGTCTTTAAACCACACAGATTAAACGCCCAATTCTTCAATTTTGTAGGCTGTCGGCTCTAATAGCCACCGGTGGGGCATCCAGGGCGTTGGTCAGTTTTCTCTTCAGACTCTGCTAGCTTCTCTAGTTTCTTGGCTTCTCACACGTGGTTCTTTATTTCCAGTCATCGTCACTTTTGTGATCATGGTAAGGCCCTTGTGGGTAATCAGTGCAGTATCCAGTAGTGTTGATTTTATAGGTAGGTTTATTCAGTTACAAGTAAGATGGTAAGTATTGTGCTCCACCGGGAACAGCATCCTGCTGCTCAGACCACTCATTCCAACTGACCACTCATCCAAACCATGCACTCATGAACATTCTATTACATCACATTCACACAGGCTGAGCAGCTAGGAACTAGGAGACCAAAGGATGCAACACCTTTCAACACAGATAGTTCAGTGACTGATTTAACCTTCTCTGCTGTCATAAAACATATTTAATTAACAGGAATCTATAATAAAAGTTAATGTTAGTAATTCACCCTATTCCACGGTAGGGGTTTCTTGATTAGGACTATGGGGCTCCACCTCCTCACCTAATTTGCAACCCCATTATTGCTTTTTCATGGCTGTAACTCTGACTGAGCATATGAAAGGTAATGATGAATGCCTTTCTGCCTTAGCCTCGCTGTAGTAAATACTGGACAGCCAGGCACACCCTCGAGGTACAGGAGTGATGCAATGACTTTTGGATATTGTGCAGTCCTTCACATCTGTAAGAAATCTAGGCTTCAAATGTGATTCTATCGGTCTTTCAAGCCTCAGATTCGAGCTGTTTCCGCTAGTTGTTTCCTTGCGTTAAAATCTCTCAGGAGGAGGCTCCATCTGGTTCCTGAGGAAAATCGCAAGACCATCATCCATGCCTTGGTTACTTCCAAGTTAGACTTCGCAAATAGTCTGTACCTGGGTCTACCGGCTTACTTGCAGCATCGCTTGCAGATCCTTCCAAATACGGCAGCACGTCTGATTTTGAAGATCCCGGCTCGCTCATCTGTAGCTGCCTCCTTACGCAGTCTACATTGGGTGCCCATTGTCAGCCCCAATACATTCAAGGCATTCATCTTCGCCTATGGAGCCATTGAGCAAGAAGGCACTTTATATTTAAGAAGTAGATGGTCTGCCTATCATCAGGGCAGATCGTTGCGATCCAGCACTCTAAAGCTTCTGCACAGGGTGGCCGCCATTTCTCTGGAATTTCCTGCCGACTTCTCTGTTTCTCTACTTCTGAATCCGTTTTCGTAAACTATTGAAAACTTGTATTTTTGATGCATAGGCTTTCTGTACTGCGGTCTGTTAGTTTGTTTGTTCCACACTCATGCTGCTAGGTCCGGGACCTTTTTCTGAAGCAGTCGCGCGCTGTACAATTTCTATTGTATTGTATTATATTGTATCAGTGGGTGGTGCAAGCAAGCAGCAATGTAGAAACTAGATGTATCCATGGCCGTTGTAGAGAGAACCCAGTGTGTGGCTTCATGTCATTTAACTCAGACTCTTAACAATGTTTCCCTCTCAGCACAAATTGGAATGGAATCAGCAGGCTTCACTGACCCCACCCCACACAAACTTCAGAAAGTGGTCCTGTCTCATCACATTTTGTACTGCGAGGCTCCGCCTCCAACGAGAGGGGAAGGATCCTAGTGCCATGGACATCATATCGGAGCAGCTGCGACCCCTAGCGGCTCCATGCGACCCCTGCCTTGCTCCCTGCGACCTCTGGCACTGCCCTTTTGAGCCCTGGTGTGAGAGATCCCAAAGGCAGTGGGAGGAACTAAAGGAAAACATGGTTATATGTGCCCTGTTTACCTATTATCCTAAACTGTGGCATTTTAATTAAATTGTTTATATCCTCATTGGCTCTAGAAGGGAGTTTCTAGGGGGCACACAAGGAGGCCACAGATAACACTGATGGGGGACCCCTACAACATGAAATCATCAGGATTGTGGGCATGTGTATTTCATAAATATATTAATTTATAGATCAATAAAATAATGCAAACGTTTCTAAAGCACATATAAGATATAAATCTGTTTTTGTATTCTGTGTGTGTGTAGTTAAAAATAGATTACTATCTGCTTTAGACTCCTGTTGCATTATTTGATTAAGCTTGCACTTAATATGCAAACTTTTTGTTGCTTCAGCTGTGTCACTACTTTAATACCATTAAGTCAAAGGTTATCCAGCAGCCCCTTCCCTAGCATCACCAGGGTAAAAAAATGTGCTCTCACTTCCTGTAATGTCGTTGTAAGAAAGTGGCTCTGTATTTATTTATTTATTTATTTATTTATTTATTTATTTTTTACATTTCTAGAGCGCTCCGTTACCCGGAGGTGTCCTGCCGCTAACGGATTAAGACTGGTGTGTGTGGTTAGGTGATTTAATGGGTAAAGAGCCAGGTCTTCAGTGCCCTTCTAAAGGAAAAAAGATCGGGCAATTGTCTGATATGGAGGGGAAGCTTGTTCCAGGCTACTGCCGCTCCTAAGGCAAAGCTTCTGCCACCCCATCTTGCTCTCTTGACTCTAGGGACTGATACCAATGCCTGCTGACCAGATCTGAGAGATCTTGCCGGTTTGTACCAAAAAAATAGTTCCTTCATGCATCTAGGGCCCAGATCATGAAGTGCTTTGAAGACGACACAGAGTGACTTAAAGGTGATTCGTTTCCGCACTGGCAACCAGTGAAGTTTTGCCAGGTCCTGTGCCACAGATGCAAACTTGGGAGTATCTGTTATCAGGCGTGCGGCAGCATTCTGTAATGTCTGTAATTTATTTAGTATGCCGACTTGGGCGTTCAGCATAAGGCTATTACAGTAGTCTAGCCGAGATAGAACTAGACCGGTGACCACTGTTTTTCTATGTTCTTGCTCCAAAAATGGTAGCACTTTCCTAATTGTTTTAAGAACAAAGTGGGTGGATGATACCAGGGCATTGATCTGAGGTTTAAAAAATAATAGATCATCCACCAGAATGCCGAGATTTTTCACTTTAGTCACAGGGGCGGGCAAGGTTCCCATTTCTTCGGGCCACCATCTCGGGGACCAGAAATTGTCTTTGGAGCCAAAGAGTAGCACCTCTGTCTTCGAAGAATTTAATTTAAGACCGTTTTGAGCCATCCAAGCACCCACTTCACGCATGCAGCCTTTGAACCTATCCGCAGTGCTGTCTATGTCCCCCGGCATCAGAGACACCACTATCTGCGTGTCATCCGCATATGCTGTGAGGTTGAAGCCAAAGGTTCGATTTATCCGGGCTAGCGTGGAAACATAGACATTAAAAAGGGTAGGACTCAAGGAGGAGCCCTGGGGTACTCCACAAGGAAGCGTAAAGGGGCATGATTCGAAGTCCCCCAGTGCCACCACCTTAGTCCTGTTGGTGAGGAAGGCCTGTAAGATCTTCAGCGCCTTACCTTGAACTCCGCAGGCCCTCAACCGGTCAACCAACAGCTTGTGATGGACCGTATCGAAGGCCGCGGATAAGTCCAGCAGGATCAGGGCAGCTCTACCTCCTCCATCCAACACTCTTCTAATGTCTTCCACTGATTTAATTAAGGCGGATTCCGTGCTGTGTTCTGCACGGAAACCATGTTGGCAAGGGTCTAGATGTTCTCCTGTTTTCAGGAAGGTGCTTAGCTGGGTGTTTAAAAAGCCTTCAATAATTTTAGCTGGAAGGGGCAGTCTTGCAATAGGGCGATAATTGTTTAAATCGGCTATATCCAGATTGGGTTTTTTAAGTAGGGGTAGAATGGAGGCTCATTTCCATTTAGCAGGGAATTCCCCTCTATCCAGCATAAGATTGAGGAGGGGGGTAAGTCCGGCTGCAATAGTGCCTGGCGCTAATTTGGTAATGGAGGCCGGGCAGGGATCATGAGGGGAGCCGGATTTTATCTTCTGGAGTCGGCTCTTGACCTCTTCCTCACTGATTTGGGGAAAAAAAAGCAATTTTTCTAGGCCGTTGTCTGATTCCACTATATTAGTGGGGAGTTCCAACAGAGCATTTATTTGATTATCTAAGGGAGAGAAGATTTTTTCAACTTTTTCACGAAAAAAGGTAGCCAGCTTCTCACAAAGAGGGAGACTGGGGGGTACCTCTATGGTATTGGGGACTGCCAGAGAAGATATCGTTCGAAAAAGCTCTTTTGGGGCATTGCTGGCTTCTTTAACCTTCTTCGTATAAAAAGCTTGCTTGGCTTGCTGGATCTTCTCTTTGTATGCTCTTTGCTCAGTGTTTAGAATTTTTTTGTCTGACTCACTAAAAGATGTCCGCCAGATTTTTTCCTTTTTTTGCACACGATTTTGAGGTCCCTGATCTCTTTCGAGAACCAGGGGGCAGAGGGAATCGCCCGTGTGGGGAGAAAGGTTTTAGGGGGAGCAAGTCGTGTACATGCCTCCTCGAGCCATCTTGTATAGGCCTGGGTTGCTAGTTCCGTATTTCCTAAGAGCGGCTCCAGAGTTGACTTTAGTGCACATTCCAGCTCTTCATGTTTTATGTCGTTCCATTTCCTAATCTGTCGTGGGGTGGGTCTAATTCTAGATGGTCTCCCCGGTGGGGCTAAGGCCAAATTAAAATAGACTGTTGAGTGGTCAGACCATGGTATGGGCTGGGTTGATAGTACAGTAAGACTCGGGTGATTTGAAAAAATACCATCCAGGGTATGCCCTGCCTTGTGAGTGGGACCGCTGACCAGTTGCCTCAGATCCAGCCCCTGGAGCAGGTCCGTAAGATCAGATGTGTCCGGGTCCGAACTGCATTCAAGGTGAAAGTTAAAATCGCCTAATAATGTGAATGTTTGGGCAGTGGCGACAGTTTCTATTATTTTACCCAGAGCTAGAAAAAAAGGTGCTTTCGACCCAGGAGGGGAGATACTGGACCAAAGTAAGGTACAGTGTGCACAGAGTCCACAGTCCCCAGAGGTATGGCAGAGGCTAAAGTTAGATATAACCTTACTCTCTAAAGTGGAAGCTTGGTCGTGCAGTTAGGCAGTATCAGAAGACAGTGTACAGCCTTTGTTGTACACACTCAGTCAGCAAATGGTCTCACACACTCAAGAACTGAACTCTAGGCCAATTGTTTTGTATATAAAAATATATAGTTGTTTATTTTAGAACCACAAGTAGGTATCATAAATACTTTCTCAGAATGAGATGTTGCAATTGAATACTTTCAAATAGCAATAGATTTTTTAATGAAATAGATACAGTTGTTGCAATATGCAACACAAGTTAAACACAAAATAACATTGAGCTCAATTGGAAGTTTCAAGTAAATGCAATAGAATCACTTTACAAATGTTTTTCTTACTCAAGGCTGGATCCTGGATTCAGCCCTGGTGCATTTCCTGTAAACAGTTGAAAGAAATCGTTTTTGTTACACAGGGCAATTTTTAAGGAATATGTGTATGTTTTGAAAATCGACACAAAAGAAATTCTGGCAAAAACCAGGCAATGTTCTCCTATGGGAGGAAATCAGGTTATCGGAAAATCACAGTTATAATCACTTTTTAGGTTCAGTGCTGGGCTCAAAGATACAGCACTGGAATCTCTCCTGATAGCAGATGAGTAATTTCACTTTCGTTGATAGGATGATTTTTAAGGACTATTTCAAAGTTGCAAAACTTGACACTTAGAAGAAATTCTGAGTGAACCCAGCCAATGGTACCCTATAGAGAAAATCAAGTTATCGGTCTTTGGGTAAGTACTCGGCTGGCAGAGTTAAGGTTCTGGAGGTAGACTCAGGGGTCTCCTAGGGTCAGGTAGGTACAGTAATTACACCCTCAGCGGCACAGGGGCAGCCGGGTACAGAGTGAGTAGGCCCAATGTTATCCTATGGAGGATAGTGGGCCTTTGGTTGGTGGCTGTTAGCAGACAGGCCACACAGCTGTGGGAGCTGAGCTCCTGGTCACGTACACAGGGCAAGTGGGGGAAGTAGGATAGGACAGTTGCTGCACTTCCAGTGGCACTCGGGCAGCTGGGTGCAGGGTGCTTTTAGGCCATCGGGTGCCCAATGTATTTCAGTGAGAAAGCTGGAAGTTGACCAAAGGCTGCAGTCTTGGGGAGGGAGATTCTTCAGGTGTGACCACCACTTTGAGAGGTCAGTTGCGATGTTGTAGGATAGGTAGACACCCAGGAGTTGGGCACAGCGAGCCGTGGGGCGCCGGGTGCAGGGGTGTCTCTTGGAGTCAGGAAATCTTACCCTCAGCTGGTCACGGTTGGAGGGGTCCTTTGTTGTGAGGTTGCAGGCGTCGTCCAGAGCGTCGAGGCGGGTTCTTGGGCGCTGTATTCGTGGCCACAGTCGCCGGGGGGATGTCCTTGTGGTCTTTGTCCACTCCGGCACGGGCCGGGCTCGGCGGGCAAGGCTCACAGCTAGTGATATGTCATACCTGGAAGTAGTGATTGTGTTTGACATTGTCTTCTGATTCAAAAGGGTTGGGGTATAGAATGTTCTGCTTTCCTTCCCTTTGAGTAACTTTTCCTTTGTTGTTGGCTCGCTGAATCAATCTCCTTATTATCTGCCAGACCATTGCTTCGGCGTATTACCAGACCCCTCAGGATATAGCGGCATGGATTAGCAAATTTAGAGCACAAATATGGAAATTTAGCGGCATTTTTGTGGCACTTTATTTACTCCTATTCATTCATTTTCAGCATTAAAACAATGGAAACTGTTTTAGTAGAGTATTCCACTTGGAAATAGACCCTGATGTGAAGTCCTTTCATTTGATGTCCCTTCCACAACCCGTAGCATTTTAGTGAATTGACGCCCATGCTCTAGTTGGCCATGTTACCCCCTCACCTTCCATGTCCAATGTTCCTGCATTTAAAATATATCTTGATGCATTGAGACAACCCATACTTTCATATATTAAAGCAACTTCTGAATTAGAAAGGTTTATTCTGTCGTACACGGAGAGACAGTCAGCTAAGCTTAGGGTCGCCTTACTGGATGTGGCCGAAATGGGATTACTGAAATGACAGTAAAACCCTGTATCTTGTTTTTATTTAAACGTTTTAGTTTGCGATGTGTGACATTTTCTTAACTTCAGTGAAATTATGACTGACATTTCAACGACTACGAGTGACACTTTCTCAGTTGCAAATCAAGCAACGAAATCAAGCAATGAAAATGAACTCTTTAATGTTGCTGGAGAGTCTATTGCTTAGTATTTACATTTAAGTAAGATTGGTTGCAGGCATAGGTTTCTCTATGGATCTTGGATAGTGAATACATAAAAGTATACAGCCTGATTATAGCATGCCCATTAAATTGCGATCCCCCTTCAAACACCTGTTTGCCCAGAGACCGAGATTGTAAGTGTTGTGATGCCTTTCACACTTGGTAATTACCCTTTGTTCGATTTCAGCAAAGCAACCCTGCGGGAATTTAGCCAGAGGAAAAGGCATGGTATGTACAGGACAGGCACATTTTTGTGCATTAAGGAACACAATTAACATGTTATTGCCCCACAAAATCAGAATTGCCAACCAGTATCAAGCAGATAAATAATTGAAATAAAGACTCAGCCAGTCTAACAGGTCTCTTAAAGCCATTTTATTCTAAGTTTGAAACTATTCACAAAACAGTCTAACAGAGTCTGCGTTTCTCATGAATTCAGAGCATTGAACCTTGGGTTACTGCCCTTCTTGTCCCCACGTCTCGCCCTCTAGCTTTTTCCTCAACCCCTTTTATTCCTCCTCCCAGGCGTCCCTCCTCTTCCTCTCACTTTCATCCTTCTATACACCGTTCACTTTTTCTCAAGCCCTCTTAGTTCTCTTCTCCTCTCCTCTCCTCTTTACCTTCTGGCTCCCATTCCCTCTGCATCTTTCTCTCCCGCCCTCCCTATCTTTCACTTATTCCTTCCCGCGTCTCTCACTCATTCACTTCCCGCACTTCTCCTTTGTCTTCCCATCTCTTCTATCTTTGTCTCTCGTTTATATTGCATCTCCCCACCTCCCCCCTTCTTCTCTTCCCTCCTCTTTGCCCTTCTCCCCCACTTAAGCTCTCAAGCTCTTCCTCCCACCTCCCTATTTCCGCTCGGGGAACCTTTTACTCATTCTCCTTGCCTCTCTATTCTCCTGTCCCACCGCTCTCTACATCTTGTACTCTTTCTCCCTTCTTCTCATATCTTTTCTGATCCTCCTTCCCCATCTCAAACTCGTTCTGCCCCCCTCAAGGCCTCTCCCTTCCCTCCCCTCTTTAGCCTTGGCCTCCTTTCACATACCTAATTCTTCTATCCCATCTCTCTTTTGCCATCTCTATCTTCCTTCCCACCATCTCCAACTCACACCTTCCATTTCTTTCCAACCTTCCCCTTTCTAGCTCCTTCACTCTTCCTTCACATCTCACCATTTTCTCCCCTTCTTGTCCTTCACCTTTCCCCCTCTTCCAATCTCTCTTGAGGGGAAGAGGCTCCCCTCAAGAGAGATTGGCAAACGGGGAGGGCAAGAGGATGTAGAGGCGAGGCTCTACATCCTCTTGCCCTCCCCGTTTGCGTCCCCTCGTTCTTTCTCCCTCTCCCTCCCTTCCCCCTCCAATCCGTGTTCTCACGTCTCATTCGAGCTCCTTTAACTCTTACTTTTCAGCCCCACATCCCCCCCTCCATGCTGCACATCTTTCCGTCCTCGCAGTTTTATCAGTTGTCTGTCACATCAGCCACCCCTCCTTCACCTGCTCCCCCACCGGATGCTCAGGCTATCCGAAACCTCGCTTTTCCGGCATCTACCAGAGAGTCCCTAGGAGTGAAGCCGCCCCCTGTTCCCCACGAGGGCGACATGCAGGAATAGACATGTGGGGGCTGACACTCCAGCAGGTTGGGCGAGTTCTGGTAAAAAGAGACCTCCCCGCTCCAGAAACATTAAAAAGACATGTCTGATACTGAAACATGTACTTCTCAGCCACTAGAGCAGAGCTGTACTGTCAATACAGACCTAAAAGGGGCCTCCTTCCATGAGCTGACCAACCGTCCAGAATTTCGCAGGCAGTTTTTTCAAAATTGCGGCATTTTTACAAAACTGCAGATTTCGCGATTTTTTTGTAAATCGCGAATTCCTGGAGGGTCTGATTACTTCAAAAAGAACAGATGAATGACGGAAACATTCACCCCAGTCGCAGATCTGGGTTAATCCATCGTTTTTTTGCACGCCACGCCGTTCCAGTTTAGATCCAGCCATATGCAAATCATGGTTGACCCTCTTCCCCATGGGAACAGTCAAGCCCAAACTGCGAGGCCAGGTCTTCCCTGGACCAGAAACAAGTATCCTGGGACTGGTTTTGGAGTAACACCCCTCATCAGCCAGGCTAGCTTGAATCTGGTTGGGTACCGAGCAGGGGACTCGCGTCTGGGCATACCCTTCCCACGTAGGGTGACAAATACAAAAAGAACAGATGATGGACGGAATGCTGAATTAATCAAACATTCACCCCCAGTCACAGATTTGGGTTAATCCATCGTTTTTTTTGCACGTCAAATCATTTTTGACCCTGTTCCCCATGGGTATTACTAAGCATTACCGTCTAAGTGTCTGACTGTTTTTCTCCTACGAGTTTCTATGTTACGGTTGTTATTGTCCTGAGGTGTGCAGAGGTTTGTCCCTTGGGTAGACTTCTGATTGTTTTGCAGTTGTTTGGGCTGCTACCAATCTATCTTGTATCTAGTTGCATCTTTCACAATCTATTTCTGGTCTGTCAGTGCCCAGTGTACTTCCTCTCCTCAGACCTGTCTCCAGGTTGTACTACTTGCGTACTGAGTCATGAGGCGGTGGATCTGCAGGTCCCTCACAGATCCCTTGCCTTAAATGAAAAAGATACTTATTTTTGGTAACAAACTTTCTGATGGCTGCTGTATCTCCATCCAGATTTTTTATCAACTCGCCTGTGACTGAGGAGTGGTTACCGTGCTGGTTTTGTACACTGCATTTCTTTTAGTTTGTCATGTTTGTTCCTGCCTCTAAAGGTGTTGGGAAAAAGGCAGAGAACTGATATCAGCTTGTTAGGCACCAAATATGGTTCTGTGCCTTCACATCTAGGGAGGTGCCGGGGTTGGCTTGGTCATTGCGTCCCATTTTGTGCAAGGGGACTGTTGCAAATTTCCTAGCTCAAATCTAGCACCTGGAGAAGGCTCATAAGGTGAAGAATATGTAGTAGGTAGAGAATCCACCAGAAGTTACCAAAGGTAAGTAATATTGTCTTGAGGCTCTCAGGAAGTTTAGGGAGGCAGAGTTTAGCTTCCAGCGGTGCCCCAGGAAAGGTGAAAGAAAGTAGCTGGTTAGTGTCCTGGTCTACTCTGGTGTCTTCTTGTGCCCATACTGTGGGGGAATTGTCATAAACCTCTTGGGCACCAGGACAGTGGTATATGTTAGTTGCATACGCCAGCCAGTTGGGCAGAGAACCTGTGTGTTTACTCCTGCCATCTCAGACATTAGTTATAAAATCCATTTTCATATACCTGGTAGTTTATGTACCACAGGACATCAAAAGAATTTATAATCTCAGAACAACATAAAAAGATATCTTTGTGCATGTTTATTTTTTTGTGTATTGCACCCTTCTAGGTACTTTTGAGATAAACTACCAGGTTAATTTCTTTTAATGAAGGTATCCACAAAACGGATTAAGGCAAAAATTGTGCAGAAATTAGCCGTGCACACCAACCCAGGCCGAAACCTCCGCTCATCATCCACTCCCATCAACAATCGTTCAAGAACATGCAACAGATTATTCTCCTCTTCCTTGAGATCTGAACCCAGCTCTTTACAATTCTGGAAACTGTTAAAGCCAGAAATATCCAGATGTGATTTCTAATTGAACCCACCACAGACCAAAGGTTGCGATTGTAGAACTTCGGATAGGGGATCAGTCTTCAGATTAGACTCTCCACTGTCATTACACTTCTTGTATTATTTCTGCGGTGATGGTCATACATATCAAATCTGACAATCACTCTAGGGTGGTTGACTTTGACAACATGACTGACTTTTAAAGAGGTCTCGTTTGTTGATAAATTGCTCTTACTCCTCCCACAGCTTGATATGTATGCACAATATTGACGCTGGAACAAACTTCTTCTATACCCAGCCCTCCTTAGGCTGGGACGGAAATATAACCAGTCAGAAGGTATGTACAGAACCTCCTGGTCTTTGCGCCTTCTGTTTTTATGATTTCGGAGATAGTATGTTCCAATATATTTTGTATGCCCTACAGGCTCACTGACAATCGTTGACAAACGCAAGGTAGGCCTGAGAATTATCCCAGATATCTTTACAAAATAGGGAACACGGTTGGAGTTGTTACTCATGATCACTATTCACATAGAATTGCTTAATATTTATATAGCACCTCCGTGCACCATTCACTCGGTTCCTATGTCCTTGTTGATGCAACTATGAATTCGATCTATACTATACTGATTCCACAATGGGATGGTGTAGATCTTTTCTGTCCCTCACCTTTTCTCGTCCCATATGTCACCTATATAGGATGGTGGTATGTATCACATAGGGCTGTATATGCCCATGCATTTTGGCTATGTAATGGACTCTCTATACCATAATATGATTACCCCTAAGAATGGGGGGATACATGATGTTTTCTCTGTATTTTTTCTCAGCCCTGAGGAAGTCGTGGGTATTTCCCTTACGACGAAACACGTGTTGGCGGAAATCATACGAGATACTACACACTAAAGATCCCTGAAGAATTATATTGTGTTCTCCTTTGATACAATTGTATACTTTAAAATGGAATTTCTGTTTGGTGTGATAGAGATTTGCATAAAGATTTTCAAAGACATTTGCCTCCTAGGCATGGCACTTGAGGTTACCTTATGTAACAGGTTAATTTCCCAAGAACAATATTTTGTAAGCACAAAGAAGACCACCTATGTACCGGGTGAGCACAGGAGTTAATAAGAACGTTGTTTTACTCTGCATCTCATGGGACTTTGGGTGTAGACATTATCCATTCTGAGACTATTCTAGAGACTTGGGCTGTGGCAGTGCAGTGTCCATCTCTTCTACTCTTGCACCTACTTCAAGGTGAGAGGAAGATTTATGCAAGAGTTGTGTTGTCCTTGCATCACGCAATGAGACTCAAGAGCGACGCAACTCTTAAGTTAGATTTATCAAGCCACGCTAGGCCCCCTTGCAAGGCCTTACGTGGCTTGATAAATCAAGAATAATGCAGCGCAAATCGCTGTGTTGTGTTACTCTTCCCCAGGGAGGCGCTCCATGGGTGAAGCGTGGGTGTTCCCATGCATTCACCCATGGATTTTGGCACATTCCCATATTTATCATTTCTGGTAGACCTGGGAATGCATCAAAAGGCGAGGCTTAACGGAGAAATATCTTTATTTCTCCTCATTGCTTCCTCTTTCTATGTTTTATTTATTTATTTATTTATTTATTTTTAAAATTTATAAAGCGCATTGTATGCCCTTGGGCGTCTTGGCGCTAAGACTCACAGGTACCTCAAAATACTCAATTTACAGTTTCAATCATGCAAATAGTACAGGTGGAGGAGAACTTATTGGTCAAACAGCCATGTCTTCAACAATTTTCTAAATTGTAGCAATGTGGGGGTGGATCTGATTTCCAGTGGAAGCGTGTTCCAAAGTCTGGCTGCAGCATTGGTGAAACATCTGTCTCCCCAAGTGACTGTCTTTGTTCTTGGTACAATAAGACGGAATGCATTTATTGACCTTAATTGTCGAGTGGAGCAATAAAAAGTGAGATTCTATTTAAGAAACTTCGGCCCTAGCTGATGGATGGCTTTAAAGGTGAGGCACAGTGTTTTAAATGTTATCCTGTTTTTCACCGTCAGCCAGTGATAGCTCCTGATTGCTTGTTTAATCGGTTTATATTTGGGGGTTCCAGACAGCAGCCTTGCTGCCGCATTCTGGACCAGTTGTAACTTGGCAACCACCCGAGCTTGAGCTGCAATGTGCAGTGCCGCCTTCTGCATCGCACATAGAAAGAAGAAAATGCCTCAGAGGATTGTTTTTGTACAGGAAAGTGTCCCTTCCTGCATAAAACAATCCTTTTTACAATGCAGACACCCTTGCACCATGGTTCAAGAGTTCGTGCATTGGCGCTAGGCATTATCTTGTGCACCAGTGCAGGGAAAAGACAGGAATGCGTTGTTTAATGTTAAATATGTTGCATTCCGCTCTATCATGCAGCGCTGCAAGATAAGTTGCTGCACGTTTTTTTTAATAAATAGGTCCTTAGTTCAACTGAGTGATAAGTGATGGGGGTAGACACGTGTATATGGTGCATAGGATCTCAGGTGACATTCTGGTCTTGATTTATATGTTGGCGGCAAAAGAACTCAGTTGCCTCAAAATTCCTATGAAAATTATGACCAAGAAAAGTCAATGTGATGATGCAGAAATACACTAGCAAAACAAATAGGGAATTCGAGGGCTGCTCCATACATCTAGGCAGCCAGCAGGAGTGCCAAGAAGCAGAAGTGCATTCAGCGCTCACAGAATTGAAGCAGCGTCATGGCCCAGGATACTGAAGAGCCCATCTAAAGTTAAACGAGCCTCTTGCTGATCGGAATCTTACTTAAAGCCTGACATGAATAGAGTTCTGTTTAAATTTTGTTTTATTGTTGCCATAGTAGTGTGGCGAAGCTTTGTATAGTATGACTTGGCGTCAACATTCGGCCTTGCCGGATATGATGCAACATTTATTACAATGAAAACAGAATGAAATGTAACAAGATTCCCCATCTCTCTGCCCTCCCTCGCCCTCCCCCTTTTGGTGCTTGCATATCCTTTTCTCTTAATCTTTCCTATTAGCGTTAATTAACTCCTAGGTCTCCAGATATCTGTTGAGTGGTGGCCTTCTCTTAATCTTAATAGTCTATGGTATTGGGGGCAGGTAAGCTCAGTGAATTCTTAGTGTTATAAATGGGTGCCAAATCTCCCGGAAGGTATCTCCCTCTGACCTGAGTGTCGAGGAGAAGCACTCGATCCCCAATAGGTTCCATATTCGGTGTAGCCAGGTGAGTCATGTTGGAGTTCTCTCAGTGCCTCATAGAGGCAGTATAGCTTGGTGTGCTGCTCTAAGTGCTAGGGTTACATGTCTGCCTCTTCTTGATATGAGTGGGTAAGTGAGTGAATTGGGAGACATAGAAGTATGTATGAGGGGAATCTAGGGAGCTGGGTCTCGAAATGTGTATCTATCTCAGTTAAAATTTCCTCCCAAAAGTGTGCCAATTTTGGGATAGTCCCAGAGTATGTGTGTTAGTGTTCCTGTCGGTGTGTTGCACCTCCAGCACTTGTTGTCACGGGCGGGTCGCACCTCGCAACCGAGAACGAGGATGTGGAGGAGGATGAGGATGAGGATCTCTCAGGGGACGAGGCAGATAAGGGACAGGTAGAAGTCGTCAGACTAACACGGTCCAACTTAAGCAGACACGATAGTGGTACTGGGGGAACCCCGGCGCTACTGTCGGTTCCGCTTAACATGGGGAATGGACGAGCCAGATCTCTATCAAGAGGCTCTGGCAGATCCCTTCATACCAACGGCTCTCACAACTCTTCTCAAAGAGGGATGACGTCCCCTCAGAGGAGAGTGTACGAAGCGAAGGAAAGGGCAGCTAATCTGCGGATCGAAAGGGAAGAACTTGACCTGGCCAAGGAAAAGCTTGCTTTTGCTAGAGAGCAACAGTTAAGTGGGGCAGTCCCCACTGGTGGCAGCAATGTACCTAGTAATAGGGAAAAGAGTTTCGATACGAAACACCTTGGGAAGATAGTGCCCCCCTTTAAACAAGGGGACGACATCCACAAATGGATTACTGCTTTGGAGAGGGCCTGCACTGTGCAAGGCGTTCCCCAGAGTCAGTGGGCGGCTATCTTGTGGCTCTCCTTTGAAGGTAAAGGAAGAGACAAGCTCCTCACCACAAGGGTAGAGGACGCTAACAATTACCAAGTCTTGAAGAATACACTCGTTGAAGGGTTCGGCCTAACCACTGAGCAGTACAGGGTGCTGTTCAGGGATACCCAGAAAACGCAGTCTCAAGATTGGTCTGATTTTGTCGATTGTGCCACTAAGGCTTTTGAGGGCTGGTTGCTGGGCAGTAAGGTTACTGATTACAAAGGATTGTATAATTTGATGATGAGAGAACAAATTTTAAACAATTGTCAGAACCAATTGTTGCATCAGCATCTTGTCGACTCGGATCTGACCTCTCCTCAAGATTTGGGGCAGAAGGCAGACAAATGGGTTCGTACGAGAGTTAAACAGAACCAGGGCCAGAATCAAGGTGGTCAGAAGAAAGCAGACCAGAAGGGTAAAGATTCTAAGGGGGATCAAAATGACCAGAAGTCTTCGACAGGTCCCCAACAACCCAAAGAGGGTGGGGGTCAGGCTCCCCAAAAGAAGAAAGAAGGCCAATCCAAACGATGGTGCCAGTACTGTAAAAGTAAATCTCACTGGTTTAGTGAGTGCACCAAGAAAGGAGGAGGGCAGACTCCTGCCACTGCCGCCCCTAAGGCACCTGTGCCCCCTAGTACAGTCAGCAGTGGTAGTGCGCCTCCCAAGGGTTTAGTAGGGTTAACCCTGGGTTCTGAGGGGCGTGACAACTTAGTTGGCACGCTCACTCAGGCTGTCCTTGTCAGTACAAGGGACGTGGACGTGTCCCCTGACGTAAGCCCCAATACTTTGGGCAAATACAGACAGACGCCTTTCATAAATGGCAAGATGGCTCAGGCCTATAGGGACACTTGTGCCAGCGTCACCATGGTGACGCCTAACTTTGTGGACCCTGGACAGATCATGCCAGGTACAGAATTCCTGGTGACCAATGCAAGCAATGTCACTACCAATCACAGTATGGCAATTGTAGCTTTCTCCTGGGGAGGGGTAACTGGCCAAAAGAAGGTTGTAGTTAGTCCAGACCTCCCAGTGGATTGTTTGTTGGGCAATGATTTGGAGTCGTCACAATGGTCAGAAGTGGAGCACCGGACTCACATGGAAATGTTAGGTCTGCCAGCACATGTGTTCGCTGTGACTAGGTCACAGGTCAGGAGATGCCCCACTGAACAGGTGCTGGATCCTGGAACAACGGACCAGACACCTCCCAAGAAAAAGAGCAGTAGGGTTAAGGCTGCGCCTTCCCCCTTGCCCCAGGTCGAGGATCAAGTCTCAGAGGAGGCTGACCTACAGGAATTGAGGGAAACTGAGCCGAGAGAGTTCGAACTTGATCAAGTTGAATTCTTGGGCTCAGGGGGACCCTCAAGGGAAGATCTGGGGAAGGACCAGTTAGACTGCCCTTCTCTTGAACCCCTCAGACAGCAGGCTGCTGCTGAGGCTGCTGGGAACGCCACAGGTACCCACAAGGTATACTGGGAAGATGGACTCCTGTACACTGAGTCAAGAGACCCCAAGCCTGGCATGACCAGGAGGCTGGTCGTCCCCTTGTCTCAGCGTGGTTTCCTACTTACCTTGGCCCACGAGATTCCCTTAGCAGGTCACTTAGGCCAGACGAAAACGTGGGACAGGCTTGTCTCGCACTTTCACTGGCCTCACATGAACGAAGATACCAAGGAGTTTTGCCGCTCCTGTGTCACTTGCCAAGCCAGTGGTAAGTCAGGTGGCACGACAAAGGCCCCCCTTATACCAATGCCTGTGGTGGGGGTGCCCTTTGAACGGGTAGGGATCGACATCGTCGGTCCCATGGAACCACCGACAGCATCAGGGCACAAGTTTATACTGGTGGTAGTGGATCATGCCACCAGGTATCCTGAAGCTATTCCCCTTAGGACCACTACAGCACCTGTTGTGGCAAGAGCCCTAGTTGGAGTGTTCTCCAGAGTGGGCTTCCCTAAGGAGGTCGTCTCCGACAGAGGTGCAAACTTTATGTCGAGCTACTTAACTGCTATGTGGAAGGAATGTGGTGTCAACTACAAGTTCACTACACCCTATCATCCACAATGCAATGGGCTTGTTGAGAGATTCAACAGGACCCTAAAAGGGATGATTCATGGACTACCGGAAAAGCTTCGGCGTAGATGGGACGTCCTGATCCCCTGCCTCTTGTTCGCCTACAGAGAAGTCCCACAAAAGGGGGTTGGCTACAGCCCTTTTGAACTTTTGTACGGGCATCCTGTAAGAGGACCCCTGTGTTTGGTGAAGGAAGGATGGGAGAGACCTCTCAAAAAGCCTGCAACCAACGTAGTGGACTATGTGCTCGGCCTCCGCTCGCGGATGGCTGAATACATGGAGAAGGCATCCGAAAACCTTAAGGCCAGCCAAGAACTCCAAAAAGCTTGGCATGACCAAAAGGCTGTCTTGACTGTTTACCAGCCCGGACAGAAGGTGTGGGTGTTGGAGCCAGTGGCCCCAGCAGCACTCAAGGACAAATGGTCCGGGCCCCACACCATCCTGGAGAAAAAGGGAGAGGTCACCTACCTGGTCGACCTGGGAACTCCCCGGAGCCCCCACAGGGTGCTTCATGTCAACAGGCTAAAAGCATATGTCGACAGGAAGGACATGAGTTTGCTCATGGCCCTAGATGAGGGACAGGAAGAGGAGAGTGACCCTCTCCCCGACCTGCTCTCTCAGAATCCTGATGATGGCTCGGTAGATGGTGTTGTCTTTTGTGGCAGCCTCTCCGAACATCAACAGAGCGACTGTAAACAGGTTCTTCAGTCGTTCCGACATCTGTTCTCTCTGACACCCAGTCAGACCGATTGGTGCACCCATGAGGTCGACACTGGTGACAGCTTGCCCGTAAAGAGTAAAATCTACAGGCAGCCTGATCACGTTAGAGACTGCATCAAAAGTGAAGTGCAGAAAATGTTGGAGCTGGGAGTCATTGAACCCTCGGATAGCCCTTGGGCTAGTCCCGTAGTTCTAGTGCCGAAACTTCACACCCAGGGTGGTAAGAGAGAGATGAGGTTCTGCGTAGACTACAGGGGTCTCAATGCAGTCACTAAGACTGACGCCCACCCAATACCAAGGGCAGACGAGCTTATTGATAGGCTGGCCTCGGCCAACTACTTAAGTACGTTTGACCTGACAGCTGGGTATTGGCAAATCAGGTTAGCTGAGGACGCCAAGCCTAAAACCGCATTTTCAACCCCTGGTGGGCATTATCAGTTCGTGGTGATGCCCTTTGGTCTGAAAAATGCACCTGCCACCTTCCAACGGTTGGTGAATCACGTCCTTACCGGGCTGGATGACTTCTGTGCGGCGTATCTTGACGATATTGCTGTCTTTAGCTCCACCTGGGAGGATCACCTGGTCCACCTGCGGAAGACATTGGAGGCGCTGCAAGCGGCAGGCCTCACTATCAAGGCCACCAAGTGCCAGATAGGGCAGACACAGGTTGTATACCTGGGCCACCTTGTAGGTGGAGGTCAGGTTCAGCCACTGGAGAGCAAGATACAGTCAATCAGGGACTGGGCTCCTCCAACCACCCAGACTCAGGTTCGAGCTTTCTTGGGCCTGACTGGTTACTACAGGAAGTTTGTCAGGAACTATGGTTCCATCGTGACACCATTAAATGAACTGACAAGTAAGAAAATGCCAAAAAAGGTTCAGTGGACAGCGAGCTGTCAAAAAGCATTCGATGACCTAAAGCAGGCCATGTGCACGGCGCCTATCCTCAAGAGTCCGGACTACTCCAAACCATTCATTGTCCAAACAGATGCTTCTGAGTTGGGTGTGGGAGCTGTTCTTTCTCAACTGAATTTTGATGGTCAAGACCAGCCCATTGCTTTTATAAGCAGACGGCTGACCCCTAGAGAGAAGAATTGGTCAGCTATTGAGAGGGAGGCCTTTGCTGTGGTTTGGGCCCTGAAGAAGCTGAGGCCATACTTGTTTGGCACTCACTTCAAGATTCAGACCGACCATAAGCCCCTCTTGTGGCTAAATCAGATGAAGGGTGAAAACCCCAAACTGCTTAGGTGGTCCATTTCCCTACAGGGGATGGACTTCACAGTGGAACATAGACCTGGTACTGATCATGGCAATGCCGATGGGCTCTCCAGATATTTCCACTTAGAACAAGAAGACTCACCTGGTCAAGGTTAGTTAGTTGTTCCGACGTTTGGGGGGGGGTCATGTAGGAGAGTAGGGTCTGCAATCCCATGATCACCCAGATTTTTTGCTTTTGTTTCACTGGTTTACGACTTTCTCTGGCTGTGGGCCTGCCAATCAGACCCACAGCCTGGCTGTTCTCTTTCTAAGTTACGAGATGTACCCTAGGTGCATTTACCAATTGGTACTGGGCCACCTTATCAGACCCTGTAACCCAGGGCATAGGTGTACCCAGGGCCGCCAGGGGCTGCAGCATGTATTATGCCACCCCTGGCTGGCCTCCTAAATCTGACACAACTGGCTGCGTGACAGCTGGGGCAAAGTCGTGTAATCACCCTTTGCTTTAGATATAGTAGCCCTATATCTAACCCTCCAATGGACACCCGAGTTCCTATTAGTCACTCCTATGGCAGGCCTTGACAATCCTGAAGGCAGAGTGCATGGGCTCGTGTGAACTAAGCTCTGGCCCGAGCCGAGCCCGGTTGCAGCTTGCGGAATCAAGACCCAATGGCTGTTCCATGATAACGCGTACCATATCGGTAACTTCGGTGTCGCGTTATCAAGACATGTCGAGTAAGGTGTCATACGAATCGGGATGCTGCCCTCTCACCAACTCTGGCGACGAGGTTAGCATTCCGCCCTTCTAGAGGGACACGACATGTACGTAACTGTGAACCCCGGTTAAAGTTAACGAAAGCCTCAGCTCCACAAAATGGATGCTGCCACCACAGACACGAGTCTGACCTCCTGCTGCTGGGAGTCCTTCCAGCGAGGAGCACTTGGACAAAGGGTTTCCTGTCAAGGGCGGTGTTCGCACCGTCCCAGACAGGGTTTGTGTATTCTGGGTAGGTAGGGCTTTTGCGAGAAGGTGACTGCGGAGTGGCACCCCGGCGCTCACTACGCATCTGCCGGTTAGAACCAGTTCCAGGGGCGACAGCCCTGGCCTGGGGAAAGTCCGGCAGGGGAGAGGGGTGTAACTACCCCCCTTCCTGGTCCCACCCTTAGGGCAGGACCTAGTCATGTACCCACCCCTTTCCTTAGGATAAAGGCCGGAGCGGGGACCCTTCCAAATTAGATCATCTTTGAATCAAGAACTACTTTCTACGAAAGGACCTTCAAGACTCTTCTCAAGATTTCTCCCTTGTGGCTAAGGAGTAGTCACCCTGCATCAGCGGGCACCATCTAAGAACTCTGCGGTTTGCTGTAAGTCCTTCCTCAAGGAATCCGACGGCCCAGCTCGACGAGAACCGGCTTCCCTGGCACCTCTGACCTCTACCCACGTCATCAGCTCAGCTGTGATCTGTGGGTGCGACGAGACCTCGAGGGACCGGCCATCATCAGAACCTGCACGCTCTTAAAAACCAGCACGACCATCGAGGTAACTCTCTGGTGAGTGCTCTGGGGTCCGAGAAGCCCCGACCCTGAGCCGCTCCAGCACCGAAGTGCAGTCTCCCAGCATCTCCACGATCTGCGTGGGGCCCTTCTGCTCGCTGCTCAGCACGTTGTCTGGTCACTAGCCGCTGGCTTGTGTCCTCCTGTGACGACATCCGAAAATCAACACTGCCGGTCTGGTTGCTCCAGACTGACCCTTGCTTCCATCTTTTTGAGAAGCACCCCGGACCCTCCTGGTCCACTCAAGACGCCGACAGCGACATCCGTCGTGGGACAGCTCGCACCTCCACCGTGGTCGCCGACAACGCCTCCTGGTCCGAGAGACTGCAGAGCCTAGCGTCGCCCACTCACCTGGTCGAGGTGACGGCCAACTGGTGCCTTCCTGGTACCCTCCGACTACTGGCTAGTAGTACGAACTTGGTCCCCTCTGCTTTCAGGTTTCATCAATCTCCGATCCAGGCTTGGATCTCTACGAACTATTCATCACTGGTCGCCGGCCAGCAACTCCTTTTCTTCCGGCTCCTGGCTCGTCAGCGAAGACCCCGACGCCTGTAAGACTTGCAGCCGCAGCCCTCGTGGCTAGGTAACTCGGCATTTCAGTGCCTGCATAGCCTCCTTACTCTAGGGTCCCGGGTCCCGAGTCCCTCGCTTCCGACTTGCCTTAACCTTTCCGTGTCCCCGGACACTTGTTTTAAACTGTGCACTTGAAGTATTTACTAAAGAGATTTGGTTTGTGCTTAGTACCCTGTCCTCATAAAGAGTACAGGGCTGTTGTGATTCTTAATAAATATACTGTTTATTTTCATAACACTTGTGTGGTGTCCTTTCACTGGGTGTTCAAAGGGTACATGTGTGGTAAACAGCTGGCTTAACGCGCCCTCTCGAGTCTTTAGCCTTAGACTGCTCGTATCCACGCTACTAGGATAGCTGGTCTATAGGTTGACTTACAACCAAACACCATAAGGGTCGTTGGAACGATACATAGCGGTCGCTAGAATAGCGAACGTTGCATATCGGGCCAACTTCTCACAGATACGTTCAAGCTCACGTATCCGTGTCCGGAGCTCAGTGAATTTCTCTCGACTTGTTGTATTTTTGACGGCCGAGATAGCTATCAAGACTCTTCTAATTACTGCCTTCAGAGCATCCCATATCATTGCAGGGGAAGTGTCAGGCGGTCATTGGTCTCTAATTAATCCGTAATCGCCTTTTCTACCTGTTGAATTGTCTCTGGGTGGCAGAGCATAGACTCTCTCAAGCGCCAACCCGAGGGCTTCTGTGTTTGGGTGGGAGTGCGAGGTCTAGCCCGACTGCCGAATGATCCGACAAAGATCTAGCTTCTATGTTTATTGTACGTACTGCTAACTGCACCTCTCTAGAGCCTAAGAAATAGTCCAGACGTGCGTATGATCTATGTGCGTAGTAGTAGAAAGTGTAATCCCTCATCTCAGGGTGGAATTCCCACCAGAGGTCTCTCAGTCCCAGCTCTTGCAACAATTTGGCTCCCCCCCCCTCGCTGATTGCCCCTGTCTCTGGGTCGAGCAGTCTGAGTTGTTGCAGAACGCCAGAGTAATGAGTGTGTGCCGAAGTGTATGCTGTATCCGAGAAGGGGTCCCTTGATCTCTGCTACTTTTACTCCTATCTTCCCTTAAAAATACCGGGAGAATAATATTGCCAACCCCGCAGCTTTCTCTGTAAATGAAGAGAAGAATTGCTGTGGGAAGGCTCTGCATTTGAGTCTATGCCAGTCCCTGTGCAATAGGTGTGTCTCTTGTAGGAGGCATATGTCTGCTTTTGCATTTTCTAAGTAGGAGAGAATCACCCTCCTCTTTACTGGATTGTTTAATCCCTGGATTGTTTAACCCCAATTTTAATGCTGGGTCTGTTAAGGCCCTCCCCTCTCCATCCCTCCACACCAGCACTGCCTGCCATATAGAGAGATCCCAGGGATTTCCGTAGTGTTGCTGAGTATGCTCCCCTCCCATCTCTATTGTCCAGGAGGGAGTGTCATGATCTAAGTGCAAATGTGTAAGTTGATTTACTGACTGGCAACCGTAAACAAACTTCAAAACTAAAACCATAATTATCCAAAGTCTCTGGATTGAGAACAGCCGTAGATGTGACATCCTCATACCAGCACAGATTCTGTAGTGTGGGGTGGTGTGGTACATCCTTTTGTCCTCCGATCCGCTCCGCGCCCTCCCCCGCCATCTCTCTCTTGTCTGCTTTGTCACCACAAGCTGTATCATGGTGGCTAGTGTCCTCCGTCAGCTTGGCTAGGAGTACCATCCTTTCAATCGCCATCATTTCAGGATCTGGGCCAGATCCCCGCCTCCGAAAGGGAACGAAGCTGCTGAAGTTGGCCCTGCCATTTGAACATCAAGCGGAATGGGTGAATCCATGAGTAAGTCACTTTCTGCTCGCGCAAGAAGCTAGTGACGGGTAGAGACTCTCGTCGTTTCAACAGTATTGAGACAGCTAGGTCTTGATAGAAGTGAAGAGTTTGATCTTTGAACTGAATATCAGGCAGCTATTCAAGATTTTCAAGATTACTTCTTTGAGTTGGAAATTGTGTCTGCATGTCAGAATGTCTAGTGTACGTGCCTTTCCAGTGCTCCAGTTCCCCACTCTGTAGGTTCTATGTTGTCACCTACTGCATTCCTGGGGGCTCCCCTGATGCGTATATTATTCCTTCTTGAATGATTTTCCAAATCCTCTGCATGAGCCTGGAGATCTAGTTATTGCTCTGACAGACTTATGATTTCCTGCTGCAATTGTTTGATTTCTTCATCGTGTGAGGTGCACTGCTCCTCTAAGGTGGCCACTCGCTCTCCAATGACTGCCACCTCTTTTCGAACCACGTGTAGTTAGCTTGCTATGTCTCGTTTGACTGCTAATACGTCTTCCCTCAGCCCTAAGAATAAGGCTTCCAGGTATGGAGGTGTGACTGGTGCCTCCGAATCTTCAGGCGATGGAGAAGAGGCCGTGCTTTGTTCTTGCCTTCCTGGGGCCCTCCTGATTTGACAAACATGTCTTATTGGAGCCCCCCTTTGTTTGTTCTTCCTGACGCCATTGTAGAGTATGCTAGGTGGTGTCTTTAGGTGCCTCGTGCTGGTGGCTTGTGCTCCGCAACTTGAGCGGGAGTGTCAGCTCTTAGAGGCCCTCGTGGCTCTGTGTCCAGAGGATTTTTCACTCTTGCTATAGCTGAGTGTCCGATCCAAGTGGAGTGTAGACAATATGACTATACCTCAGCTCCCTTCGCCATGGGCGTTACGATGTCCAGACTATCACAGATCTTGACTCAGCCCTTCTGTATTTGATCACAGTATGCGGCTCTCCTCTTGAGTAGGCCCTGCATGTTCCTTACGGGCTGTGACTGCAGCAGACGCCGGTCTCCTGCCACTTGTGTTTACTATGGGATTGACGGCCACGTGTGGTAGACATGTCTCTCTGCTACCTTTTAGCATTGTTTTTTTGCTCAACTCCAGACACAGCAACTCTCGAGGCCCATCTCTCTTTTCACGAGGGTAGGCCTTTATGTCATGGGCCGACCCTGACCTTGGCCGATTTAGCTCGCAGCCTATGTCTCTGCGTTTGACCGGAGACAATGACCTGCCTGATCCTCCCTCTCTGCCTGTAGGTTTCAATAGGCCTTTCCTCGCTCAAGGTCTAGTATCGCTTTCGGGGACGCGCCCTTAGGTGTCCGGTGTAGGCCCTTCTGGTCTCAACTTGCGGTTGACTCACCGCCCGGTGGGGAGACTTTCCCAGCTCCCGTTTGGGTCTAGCCCTCAGTTTTCGGGGACCCCATGTGTCTCTGGGGAGTCTCGCGCAGACAATAACCTTGGCTGGTTTAATCTGGTGCCAGTGTCCCTGCTCTGAATCGGGGGTAGTGGCCTGCGCGATTCCTTTGCTGTAGCTGCCGATTCCAGTCGGCAACTCTTCTCCTCTGCCTGATCTCGCATTCGGGGTCCCACCCCTGTGCTTCTAATGTAGACTTCCCCGGTCCCGACCTGGATCGGAATCACCCCTCAGTGGTGAGACGCACTGGCTCCCGTTTGGGCCTCTCTCCCGGCTCATGGGGTCTCGACATGGCGCCAGGGAGTTTCCGGCGGCTTAGTCTCTTGGAGGCCGGTTCTTGCTAATTGTCGCCAAGCGTGCCGCCTTCTTTGTATGCCGTGGCCTGGGCATGGCAATCCGCGTTGCCAGCAAGGTAGTATTGGCAGCTTCTCTGTGTGGCGCTGGGGCTCTGGGCCTGGAGTCAGTACCCAGCGATCGCAGTCCTCTCCCTCGCCTCCGGCTGCTTCTGCTGCATTCAACGTCAGGACCGTCACCGCCACACTCTCACGCTTGTGCTGATCTCGCTTGCTTTGATCAGCTGGATCATGCGGTTTTGCTCCTCTCCGTAGCCCTGAGTGTCACCTCAGCCTTTCAATCTTCAGATCCGATCAAGGCAAGGCTTAAACAAGGGCCGGAGGAGGTTTTTGGCTCAGTTGAGATGGAGTAAAGGAGAGAGGCGTCTCACTTCATCGCCATCTTGGCCACGCCCCCATAAATAGAGTTAGACTAGTTTGTTTATGAATGAGGAATTGACTACGGGATGGTGAGCAGTTGGAGTTTGGGATTGAAGTATTGGTTAGGGGTTAGGGTAATTGCCTTTTTAGTGAATTAGATTTCAGAATATTTCCACATAAAATATAATTGTAAACGATGATGTAGATCCAAATTTGTGTATTTTCCATATATGTTTATTACTGTTTTAATTTCCTATATTTGTCTTCTAGAGTGGAGATGGGCCCGCCGCTTTGCAGGTAACTACAGATTGTCCTTCTTTTGGTTTCCTCACTTAATTCTTTTTTATTTCTTCTTGTTTTCAAAGAGTTGAATCTCAGCGTCTCTCTGTGCATTCATTTGATTTAATTCAATTATTAACAATGAGCAGCATGCCGGAGGGTCTCTGCTGTTAGTTAGATGGACCAGTCAGTGCTATACTTTTTTGGTGATCCACCTCCGGATCACGTGACACGTTGGTTTTTTAATACTCACGCCCTTTTTAGGCCTTTCTAAGGCAGAGCGTAGCAGGGCAAACCCCCAGTTGGTCAGGCCCCCAACCGCCCGAAGGACTAACTGGGCGCTGTCGCGGTTTTCCAGGAACCTGCCCTGAGGATCCTGATCTTTAGCTCTGGCACCCCTACTTTGCCGTGCAGAGGTACCCTTATTGTACCCATCTGCCGCAGAGATACCCTTACTGTACCGGTCTGCTTCCAGATCCCCCTGGAACACCGCCTGCAACACAAAATAAAACATTAAAACATTCTGAGTACCTTGTCCCCCAGCCTGCCCACCGGGTAAGAGGTGGGAGACGGCTGGGCTGGTGCAAGAGAGGATGCCAGGAGGGGTGGGGGAGGCATATGTAACCTCCCCCCACCTCGGCGCACCGGATGTGACTCCGATGTGTCGCCCTGGCGAGCGGACTCCTACAGGAGCCCAACCACTAGAGGGGGTGTGATGGTGCTCAAATGGCACTAAAGGGCCGCCCTTTTGGAATGGCAACTTCCCCCACCCACAGTCTGAGCATGCATGCCTTTCCCTCTGAGACACACTAAAAATATCCTTATTATAGTTGCTAAAGAGGATCCAACCACCAAATGTTTGAATCCGAAGTCAGACACCTTATCAATTACGCCATGCGTCTCAGGCCATACGGGTGGGAGCGGGCGTAAGGTGGAGGCCCTGAACCCGTTGCCTCGCGCCCAAAACAAGTCCCCGACTGTGCGACTTGTACCCCCCTGCAACATCGCATCAAGGCCACAAGTTAACCCCCCTATCCCGGCCCACACACGGAATCGCCCAGAAGCAGAATGAATCAACAAACAAACCTGACGTGCCCCAGCAGGCCCCAATTGCTCCCACTGTGGGGATCAGATCCCCTACCGGAACCCTCCTGTTTTCAAAGAGTTGAATCTCAGAGTCTCTCTGTGCATTCATTTGATTTAATTCAATTATTAACAATGAGCAGCATGCCGGAGGGTCTCTGCTGTTAGTTAGATGGACCAGTCAGTGCTATACTTTTTTGGTGATCCACCTCCGGATCACGTGACACGTTGGTTTTTTAATACTCACGCCCTTTTTAGGCCTTTCTAAGGCAGAGCGTAGCAGGGCAAACCCCCAGTTGGTCAGGCCCCCAACCGCCCGAAGGACTAACTGGGCGCTGTCGCGGTTTTCCAGGAACCTGCCCTGAGGATCCTGATCTTTGGCTCTGGCACCCCTACTTTGCCGTGCAGAGGTACCCTTATTGTACCCATCTGCCGCAGAGATACCCTTACTGTACCGGTCTGCTTCCAGATCCCCCTGGAACACCGCCTGCAACACAAAATAAAACATTAAAACATTCTGAGTACCTTGTCCCCCAGCCTGCCCACCGGGTAAGAGGTGGGAGACGGCTGGGCTGGTGCAAGAGAGGATGCCAGGAGGGGTGGGGGAGGCATATGTAACCTCCCCCCACCTCGGCGCACCGGATGTGACTCCGATGTGTCGCCCTGGCGAGCGGACTCCTACAGGAGCCCAACCACTAGAGGGGGTGTGATGGTGCTCAAATGGCACTAAAGGGCCGCCCTTTTGGAATGGCAACTTCCCCCACCCACAGTCTGAGCATGCATGCCTTTCCCTCTGAGACACACTAAAAATATCCTTATTATAGTTGCTAAAGAGGATCCAACCACCAAATGTTTGAATCCGAAGTCAGACACCTTATCAATTACGCCATGCGTCTCAGGCCATACGGGTGGGAGCGGGCGTAAGGTGGAGGCCCTGAACCCGTTGCCTCGCGCCCAAAACAAGTCCCCGACTGTGCGACTTGTACCCCCCTGCAACATCGCATCAAGGCCACAAGTTAACCCCCCTATCCCGGCCCACACACGGAATCGCCCAGAGGCAGAATGAATCAACAAACAAACCTGACGTGCCCCAGCAGGCCCCAATTGCTCCCACTGTGGGGATCAGATCCCCTACCGGAACCCTCCTCGGGTTGCACCGGCCCAACCACTAGGGCAGTGCGCCGCCTGTGGACCAGGGCAAGGCCCAGGACCTGACCGATCTACCCATCGACCCGCATTTACAACCGGTCCACGTGGCCTGGTAACCTACGGGCGCCACTGTCCATGGGGGATCCAAACCACTCCGCCTGCAGGGGGGGAAGCGGAACACTGGTGTGGGCCCCCCGAAAGAGGGAGGCCCGTGCAACCCCATCGCACAGAGTAAAACCGGGAGATGGGGCGCCCACTACTCCCGGCCTGCTTTCCCCGCTCCAGAAGGGAGCAGCCCCCCATCACCCCTGGTCGCCCCAGGGGCACCATGTGGCTTACCAACAACACCTGAATACCCCACGGGCTCAATGCAGGCCGGCACGCCCCAGCCGAGTGGGCCTCCGTATGCCTCCAGCCTGCACCCTCCCCCGGTCAGAGCCCTGCTGGCCTTGGCAAGGGAGGGGGAAGCATATATACCCTCCCCCCACCTCAGCGCACTGGATGCGACGCCCATATGGTGCCCTGACGAGTGGACTCCTACAGGAGCCCAACCACTAGAAGGGTGAGCTGGTGCCCAAATGGAACTAAAGGGCGGCCCTTTTGGAATGGATACATGCGGGGCCGCTGACAGCTGCAATCTTTCCTCTCTCTCCACAGCCCTCCACTTACTGCACCCCCTCTAGAGCTCCTCCTTTACCTGCACAGACCTCCATGCTTTACACTCCCACTGGAGCTCCTCCTTTACTTGCACAGACCTCCATCCTTTACACTCCCTCTCGAGCTCCTCTCTCTGCACAGCCCTCCACTCTCTCCACTCCCTCTGGAGCTCCTCCTTTACCTGCACAGACCTTCATCCTTTACACTTCCTCTGGAGCTCCGCTCTCTGCACAGCCCTCCACTCTCTCCTCTCCCTCTTGAGCTCCACTCTCTGCACAGCCCTCCACTCTCTCCTCTCCCTCTTGAGCACCTCTCTCTGCACAGCCCGCCACTCTCTGGAGCTCCTCTCTCTGCACAGCCCCCCACTCTATCCACTCCCTCTAGAGCTCCTCCTTTGCCTGCACAGACCTCTATCCTTTATACTCCCTCTTGAGCTCCTCTCTCTGCACAGCCCTCCACTCTTCTCTCCAGTCCCTCTAGAGCTCCTCCTTCACCTGCACAGACCTCCATTCTTTACACTCCCTCTGGAGCTCCTCCTTCACCTGCACAGACCTTCATCCTTTACACTCCCTCTGGAGTTCCTCCTTTACCTGCACAGGCCTCCATCCTTTACACTCCCTCTGGAGCTCCTCCTTTACCTGCACATACTCCATCCTTTACACTCCCTCTGGAGCTCCTCTCTGCACAGACTTCCATCCTTTACCTGCACAGCTCTCCACTCCCTCTAGAGCTCCTCCTTTACCTGTGCAGACCTCCATCCTTTACACTCCCTCTAGAACTCCTCCTTCACCTGCACAGACCTCCATCCTTTACACTCCCCCTGGAGCTCCTCCTTCACCTGCACAGACCTCCATCCTTTACACTCCCTCTGTAGCTCCTCCTTCACCTGCACAGACCTCCATCCTTTACACTCCCTCTGGAGCTCCTCCTTCACCTGCACAGACCTCCATCCTTTACACTCCCTCTGGAGCTCCTCCTTCACCTGCACAGACCTCCATCCTTTACACTCCCTCTGGAGCTCCTCCTTCACCTGCACAGACCTCCATCCTTTACACTCCCTCTGGAGCTCCTCCTTTACCTGCACATACTCCATCCTTTACACTCCCTCTGGAGCTCCTCTCTGCACAGACTTCCATCCTTTACACTCCCTCAGGAGCTCCCACTTTACCTGAACAGACCTCCATCCTTTACACTCCCTCTGGAGCTCCTCCTTTACCTGCACAGCTCTCCACTCCCTCTAGAGCTCCTCCTTTACCTGTGCAGACCTCCATCCTTTACACTCCCTCTGGAGCTCCTCCTTTACCTGCACAAGCCTCCATCCTTTACACTCCCTCTGGAGCTCCTCCTTCACCTGCACAGACCTCCATCCTTTACACTCCCTATGGAGCTCCTCCTTCACCTGCACAGACCTCCTTCACTCCCTCTGGAGCTCCTCCTTTACCTGCACATACTCCATCCTTTACACTCCCTCTGGAGCTCCTCTCTGCACAGACTTCCATCCTTTACACTCCCTCAGGAGCTCCCACTTTACCTGAACAGACCTCCATCCTTTACACTCCCTCTGGAGCTCCTCCTTTACCTGCACAGCCCTCCACTCCCTCTAGAGCTCCTCCTTTACCTGTGCAGACCTCCATCCTTTACACTCCCTCTGGAGCTCCTCCTTCACCTGCACAGACCTCCATCCTTTACACTCCCTATGGAGCTCCTCCTTCACCTGCACAGACCTCCTTCACTCCCTCTGGAGCTCCTCCTTTACCTGAACAGACCTCCATCCTTTACACTCCCTCTGGAGCTCCTCCTTCAACTGCACAGACCTCCATCCTTTACACTCTCTCTAGAGCTCCTCCTTCACCTGCACAGACCTCTATCGTTTCCACTCCCTCTGGAGCTCCTCCTTCACCTGCACAGACTTCCATCCTTTACACTCCCTCTGGAGCTCCTCCTTTACCTGCACAGACCTCCATCCTTTACACTGCCTCTGGAGCTCCTCTCTGCACAGACCTCCATCCTTTACACTCCCTCAGGAGCTCCTCCTTTACCTGTGCAGACCTCCATCCTTTACACTCCCTCTAGAACTCCTCCTTCACCTGGACAGACCTCCATCCTTTACACTCCCCCTGGAGCTCCTCCTTTACCTGCACAGGCCTCCATCCTTTACACTCCCTATGGAGCTCCTCCTTCAACTGCACAGACCTCCATCCTTTACACTCTCTCTAGAGCTCCTCCTTCACCTGCACAGACCTCTATCGTTTCCACTCCCTCTGGAGCTCCTCCTTCACCTGCACAGACTTCCATCCTTTACACTCCCTCTGGAGCTCCTCCTTTACCTGCACAGACCTCCATCCTTTACACTGCCTCTGGAGCTCCTCTCTGCACAGACCTCCATCCTTTACACTCCCTCAGGAGCTCCTCCTTTACCTGTGCAGACCTCCATCCTTTACACTCCCTCTAGAACTCCTCCTTCACCTGGACAGACCTCCATCCTTTACACTCCCCCTGGAGCTCCTCCTTTACCTGCACAGGCCTCCATCCTTTACACTCCCTATGGAGCTCCTCCTTCACCTGCACAGACCTCCTTCACTCCCTCTGGAGCTCCTCCTTTACCTGAACAGACCTCCATCCTTTACACTCCCTCTGGAGCTCCTCCTTTACCTGTGCAGACCTCCATCCTTTACACTCTCTCTAGAGCTCCTCCTTCACCTGCACAGACCTCTATCGTTTCCACTCCCTCTGGAGCTCTTCTCTCTGCACAGACCTCTGCTCTTTACAATCAGAGTCTTTCACTGTCTGCACTGTCATTCGTCCCATCACAGCACTTCATTCAGTGACCGGCTCTGCCCGTTCTAGGCCAGGCTTTTACGGTATGACCCTTCCTCCTCTTCACAGCCACACTCGTCTCTGCACAGACTTCTGTTCTCTGCAGTCATCCCCCGAACAGGCGGCCTTGAATCTGCACAATCCGCCATTCTGTACACACCCCTTCACCACCACAGTTCTGTTATGGGGTGTCCACAGATCAAAGGTGTCAGATTTCTATCAATCTGACGAAAGGACTTGGGTCAATTCATCAACATTATATTAGAAAGCCAGTTGGACTGCAGCCTGAGCCTCGCCTCCTGAGCAATCCTGTGCGCGCAGCGTTTTCTGGTCACTGTTGGTCACGTGAGGTGAGTTCAGGGACACACTGGCACTCCAAACAATCATTTGTTTATAAATAACACAAGCAAAGAAAGCAGCAAGAAACAGGGACTTGTAATGGTAAAATGTTACCTGAACTCTGCCATAGTAGCGAAGTATACTCAAGGGGGAGAAGGACACCTTCCCGCATAAAAAGCAACCTGTACGACAATGAGGCATAATGTGCTGTCTGCATTCATTACTAAAACAGTAAAAATTCAGACTAGATAGCAGGCAGCCATGACATCAGCATTTTTCGTGTGTCTAAGAAGTTTACACTTTCTATTCAAGATAAAGAAAAGCTAAAAGCAGCCACGGTATGACTAAGATGGGAGCTGTCACAATGTTCATGACAGTTCCCTAGACTCTGCATATCTCTCCCCTCTATGCAGCTCCCCACCTCCAGAATAGGCCAGCACATTATTTACTCAAACCTCTAAAAAGTTACTCAGTCCCAACACAATCCCCACTCTCTAGAAGCCATCTGCACACCGCTCCAGTCTCTGCACAGCTCTCCAGTCTCTGCACAGAGCTCCAGTCTCTGCACAGGGCTCCAGTCTCTGCACAGCGCTCCAGTCTCTGCACAGCGTTCCAGTCTCTGCACAGAGCTCCAGTCTCTGCACAGCGCTCCAGTCTCTGCACAGCGCTCCAGTCTCTGCGCAGAGCTCCAGTCTCTGCACAGCGCTCCAGTCTCTGCGCAGCGCTCCAGTCTCTGCGCAGCGCTCCAGTCTGAAGACAGAGCTCCAGTCTCAGGACAGAGCTCCAGTCTCTGCACAGCGCTCCAGTCTCTGCGCAGAGCTCCAGTCTCTGCACAGCGCTCCAGTCTCTGCGCAGAGCTCCAGTCTCTGCACAGCGCTCCAGTCTCTGCGCAGAGCTCCAGTCTCTGCACAGCGCTCCAGTCTCTGCGCAGCGCTCCAGTCTGAAGACAGAGCTCCAGTCTCAGGACAGAGCTCCAGTCTCAGGACAGGGCTCCAGTCTCTGCACAGGGTTACAGTCTCTGCACAGAGCTCCAGTCTCTGCACAGCGCTCCAGTCTCAGGACAGGGCTCCAGTCTCTGAGCAGAGCTCCAGTCTCTGCACAGCGCTCCAGTCTCTGCACAGCGCTCCAGTCTCTGCACAGGGCTCCAGTCTCTGCACAGAGCTCCAGTCTCTGCACAGGGCTCCAGTCTCTGCACAGAGCTCCAGTCTCTGCACAGCGCTCCAGTCTCAGGACAGGGCTCCAGTCTCTGAGCAGAGCTCCAGTCTCTGCACAGCGCTCCAGTCTCTGCACAGCGCTCCAGTCTCTGCACAGCGCTCCAGTCTCTGCACAGCGCTCCAGTCTCAGGACAGGGCTCCAGTCTCAGGACAGGGCTCCAGTCTCTGCACAGGGCTCCAGTCTCTGCACAGGGCTCCAGTCTCTGCACAGGGCTCCAGTCTCTGCACAGCGCTCCAGTCTCTGCACAGCGCTCCAGTCTCTGCACAGCGCTCCAGTCTCTGCACAGCGCTCCAGTCTCTGCACAGCGCTCCAGTCTCTGCACAGCGCTCCAGTCTCAGGACAGGGCTCCAGTCTCTGCACAGGGCTCCAGTCTCTGCACAGGGCTCCAGTCTCTGCACAGGGCTCCAGTCTCTGCGCAGCGCTCCAGTCTCTGCACAGCGCTCCAGTCTCTGCACAGCGCTCCAGTCTCTGCACAGCGCTCCAGTCTCTGCACAGCGCTCCAGTCTCTGCACAGCGCTCCAGTCTCTGCACAGGGCTCCAGTCTCTGCACAGGGCTCCAGTCTCTGCACAGGGCTCCAGTCTCTGCACAGGGCTCCAGTCTCTGCACAGGGCTCCAGTCTCTGCGCAGCGCTCCAGTCTCTGCACAGCGCTCCAGTCTCTGCACAGCGCTCCAGTCTCTGCACAGCGCTCCAGTCTCTGCACAGCGCTCCAGTCTCTGCACAGGGCTCCAGTCTCTGCACAGGGCTCCAGTCTCTGCACAGGGCTCCAGTCTCTGCACAGGGCTCCAGTCTCTGCGCAGCGCTCCAGTCTCTGCACAGCGCTCCAGTCTCTGCACAGCGCTCCAGTCTCTGCACAGCGCTCCAGTCTCTGCACAGCGCTCCAGTCTCTGCACAGCGCTCCAGTCTCTGCACAGGGCTCCAGTCTCTGCACAGGGCTCCAGTCTCTGCACAGGGCTCCAGTCTCTGCACAGGGCTCGAGTCTCTGCACAGGGCTCGAGTCTCTGCACAGGGCTCGAGTCTCTGCACAGGGCTCGAGTCTCTGCACAGGGCTCCAGTCTCTGCACAGCGCTCCAGTCTCTGCACAGCGCTCCAGTCTCTGCACAGCGCTCCAGTCTCTGCACACTCAAAACTCCAAGCAACCCACTTTCCGCACAGCCCTACAACCCCAGAAGAGCTCTACCCTATATGTATACCTCTATACTCAGGCATATGCTTGCACAGCGTAACACTGTCCACATTCCTTCACAGCATAATCAAGTCTCTGTGCAGCAGCAATCTCTGCACAGCCTAGTCCAATCTCTGCACCACAGCCTCAATCCCAACACAGCATTATCAAGTCTCTGCACAGCATAGTCACATCACTGCACAGCAGCAATCTCTGCACAGCACAGACGAGTCTCTGCACAACCTCAATCTCTTCACAGTGCAGTTATATCTGCACAGCCCCAATCTCTACACTGCATAGTGAAGAATCTGCACTTTCAATCCCTACACAGCGCAGTCCAAACTCTGCACAGCCCCAATCCCTAAGCAGCATAGTCCAAGGTCTGCACTGTCTCAGTCCCTAAGCAGCATAGTCCAAGTTCTGCATGCATTGGTCCCTGCACAGCATAATGCAATCTGCACAGCCTCAATCCCTGTACAACATAGTCTAATCTCTGCACAACCTCAATCCCTCCACAGCATGGTCCAATCTCTGCACAGCGGCCGTCCCTACACAGTATAGTCCACACAGCTTAGTCCAGTCCATGCGCAGCGGCAGTCCCTACTCAGCCCTTGGCTCTGCACTCCCTCATCACCATACAATGACCACTGCCTCCTCCCCTCGCTTCCAGATGTTTCCTTGCACCGCCTCATCAGAGCTCCTCTCTCTGCAGTGACCTCCCTCTGTTCAGGTTTATTCTGTCCTGGGTCGAGAAACCCTCTCCTATTTTTATTGTCAAGTCTCAGGCGGACCCCAAAACCCAGATTGTTCCTTCATATTAGAGAGTCCAGCGCTCCACTGCTCCTCGGCTATATCAGATGTGCCTACTTGCATTAACGCATTGAAATAATCGAATATTATGTATTTAATATCTGGTAAGTTTCAAAACATTGCATCGGAGTCCTAATAAACCAGGGCTGTGTGAATCAAAGTATTAGAAATAGGGCTGCCTCGATTGGCCCCTCTGTTCCGGAACCTTTATCGTGATGTTTGTAGTGTTGTGATTGAATTTACATTGAAAACCCACCAAGAAAGCTCAGTTTAGAAGTAAATAACGAAAAACATGGCCTTTCAGTCGTTTATATAATACAATTAAATAAAACGTGTTAAACAGGAGGCAGCCATATGCACGTGGACGCCTTTGTTTGCAACATTTCTGCCACGGATTTTGCTTCTCCATATTTCTCTCATATTTTCGTTTTCGATTTTTAAACATCAGCCTGTTTTTCGTGAAAAGTTGTATCATTGTCGGCAGAGAGTTTAGCAGAAATGTGACCTTATGGTGCTTACGGCCAAGACCGTGGAGAGGGGAATTCCTATTTCACTGCTAAAGAGGGGAACTTGGGTGGATGTCACTGTGGCGGTGTGAAGACGAGGGGTTGGAAGCACTGAGGGGTTACTGCTGTTTCCGATCTCTATTTATAATTTACTTTCATAAAACCATCTTAGTGCCATTGATTTAAATGAGTTACTTATGCTGATTACGCTGAGAGCCTGTTTACTTACATTTCATGTTCTGTTACTCTTGGTATGAAACTTTCCCCACAGTGTTAGAGCCTAGAACCGGCGGAGCCGGGCGCGCAGCACAGGCCTCCTCTCGAGCTGGGTTGTGACTTGTTTTTCCAATACTAGAGCATTTTATTCCTACTAAAGAAGCCAGACGAAGAGTGCGAGGACTGTATGATTGTGTATGGAAAGAAGGCTGAGCGGTGTTGTGTTGTTCTGAGTTCCTGCCTGTGGGTGCTCCGTGGTTGGGTGAGTAATTGCTGTGATTGCTGAGGTCTGATTTCTGCATCTCTCTCTCCTGCAGCTGCGGTGACCCTGGATCCGGACACTGCTCATCGGAGGCTCATCCTGTCCGAGGACGGAAGGAGCGTTAGGCACGGAGACCGAGCACAGGATCTGCCCGACACGCCCCAGAGATTCCATCCCGTCATCAATGTCCTGGGGAGAGAGAGGCTGAGCTCTGGGAGGCATTACTGGGAGGTGGAGGTGGGGGACAAGACCCGCTGGTACCTGGGGGTGTGTGACGAGGCTGCGAGCAGGAAGGGGGAGATCGCACTATCACCTGAGGATGGATTCTGGACAGTGTGGCTCAGAGATGGTGAATGTGAAGCTCTCACCTCCCCCATGACCCTCCTGACCCCCCATGTGCCCCCCAGGGCTGTGGGTCTCTTCCTGGACTATGAGGCGGGCCGGCTCTCGGTGTACAATGTGGATGACCGGTCTCTGCTGTTCACCTTCTCCGGGGCCTCCTTCCCCCGCACCCTGCGGCCCTTCTTCAGTCCAGGAGTCAACGATGGAGGGAGGAATGCGGGGGCGCTGCGGATCCTGCCGGTGGCCGGACGGGAGTGAAGAGACTTCCAGCAGCACAGGTGAGAGAGCGCTGTAACCAGGGAAAGGTGCTGTGTGTAATGTAATTTACTGTATCTAACTCCAGGGAAGGTTACTGTGTGCATCATTACAGATGAGTAGTAAAATCACAGAGGGTGGGGGCGCTACAGCCACATCTGCCGACTGGGAAACCAGGTTCGAGCTCCGGCTTCGGCTCAACATCCTGTAATTATGGGAAAATCACTAAATCTCCGTGTGTTACAGAAAAAAAGATACCTGTTCAAGTGTAATCTGTTCTCATGTGAAGCGCCCACTGCTTTTGTGCAGAGTTGGCGCTATGTAAAATTGCAAACACAAACTCTGTGTACTGCGGGCAGCAGAGGAAAAAGAAAACACAAACACTCCTGCTTCTGGAGCACAGGGACGGAGTTCTTGAGCACAGGGGTTTTCTTCTCTCATAAACTCTGAGGGAAGGATTGAGTCAGTCTTGGAAATGTACTCACGGGCCTGATGCAAAACAGTTTGGCGCCGTGACTTAATGTTCATTAGTTAGGACAGAGGGGAGAAGAGAGAGCAAACACGAATGACTGAAACAAGAACGTGGCTGTGAAATGTCGTGTGTACAGGTATACCTAATGTAGTTTCAGTGACTACCGCAGGTAAATATGATATTTTATTTTGCAAAGAAAAGGTGCCATTGTCTTTAAATTACTGTGACTGGAAGACTTTGCGCCTGTTTATGAGCCGATTTGCGTCGCAAACCTTACATGCGTGTCCCTGAGTGACTCCATAAATCGGAGTAAGATAATGCACGGCGTTGACTTACTGTGCTCTGGGAAGGTTCCATGGTGCGCCTTCTCAGGTGGGACGTAACAAGGATAAATATCTTTATTTCTCCTTGTTCCTTCCTCTTTCTATATGTCCTGTATTCTGCAGCACACATAGAAGGAAAAATATGCCTCTCAAGATTGTTTTTGTGCAGGAAGGTGACCCTTCCTGCACAAAAACAATCCTGCACGCTGCTCAGACACCCTTGAACCATGCGGTGCCTGCAATGGCGCTAGGCCACCAAAATGGCACCAGTGCAGGGGAAAAGGCAGGAATGCGCCATATCTCCTAAAATACGGCGCATTTCTGCCCTTTCCCTGTCACGCAGTGCAGTGCAACAAGACGACTTGCTGCGCAGCAGAGCGTGACATTCTAGTAAATAGGCCGCCTAGTTTAAATAGCCAAAGATGAATACAAATAATTTTAAAAAAAAGATAAGATGTGGAAAGAAATAGTAATTGGCAACGTAAGCCATCTGCCCACACACTTTGGCACAGAAGGCTGACGTGCAGATGTTATCAGGAAAAGGCTGCTACTCACATTAGAAGAGAGCCAATGGCTGAAGGGGGCTAACCCATTCCCCTATATTGTATGTTGCTGTTGGCGGAAGCAAAATATGTATGAAAAAAAAATAGACTAATTGAAGAGCTTCAACATGTATATGTATGTTTGAATGTCTTTTTTACTTGTATATTGCTTGATTACAGGAGGCTGACAAGACAGACTTCAAATGACTGATGAAGGCCAGTTAAGAGATGACAACAGAAATAATAGAGAACAAGCATTGAGAAAGCCAATAGGTCCATGCTGGCTGCTAGCATTTTGGATTTGTGTATGTTTCTTTTGTCCTGTTTATTCTAAAATCTTTATTGTTGGGGGAGCTGCTTTTTCCTGTTCATTAATAAAAACATTGGCTAAAAGTAAAAATATTTTTTGGTCTCAAAATGCACGAAATATCAAAGGCAACTACTGTGCAAGACCGATATAGACACTGATATAAGGTGGCGATTGAAACTTTTACGCACAGTGGAGAAGATGCTGCAAGCACAGTACAGAGCTGCATGTAGGCAAAGTAACTGTTGTTGAGAAGCCATTTTAGGCACAGAGGAGAACTTGTTGAGGCAATCATTATAAAACTTCTATAGACCCAGTAGCTGTAGCGCTCTTGCCATTGTATGTCGACTCAAAGGAGAGACAAAACGAAAATAGAGATGCAGGTCTGATAGACACCAAATCCTCTGGCCCTTCCAGCACACTCTTCTCGTGCAGTAATGTGAATTGTTATTGTTGGACAAATCTCAGGTGATTAAGATTTCCACAAGTGTCACTTAGATGTTTCACTCAACCTCAAGTTTAATCTTAGACATTGTATTTAATTGAAGGCTAGCGTAGCGACTCAGTGGCTTATTTTAATGGTATTACGGGCGGGGTGAAGCTCTTGGACCTGTTTATCCAGATCACATATTGGTTGGTTCAGTTACTGATTTCAATCCAACAGATGGGACGGCAGTGGAAGGCGACTCAGGTCGCAGCCGGCTCTTCAGCCCAAAGTCATGCACTGTAAGGTGGATTTCTGGAGTGCTGCTTATCACCCGTGAGGGTATCAAGGCACCAAGACGCGTCCTAGACAGTGCCAGCTGTAGGCCTAAGGATTAATGTGAACTGTTATATGTACATGTGGATTGAAAAATAAGAAACTCTTGACAATCACAATAAGCAGAAATAAAAAAAAAACTGAATCTTGTGGACAGCCAATATTTGTGAGCACTTGAATCAGTTATTTCTACATTAGATTCAGTATTTCCCTCGAGCAAAAAGAAAAAATCAATTTCTAATGAGGAAGTGTAAAAAGTGAAAATATATGCATGCCGAATGAAGAGCAAGGCACAGGACTGCATTCCAAAGAGCCACCAGTCATTAACAGTTGTGCTTGGTGGTCTCTGTTTATTGAAGAGAAAGGTGACAATACATCCTGTTTTTTAATACTGATTTATCTACAAAAACATTGCTATCTTTGGGAAAGCTGGCATACAAGAAAGACCAAACAATAAGAGCAAATTAACGTTTTTAGCAAGTCTCAAAACATTACAAACATAGTAAGAACCTCACTTCCCTAATACATATTATAACATATCCCCTTCCACCTTTAGCCCCCCACATCCTTGACAGATTTCCCCAAATGACCACACCATCTACTCCCATAAAACATCCTTTCAACCACCGTCCATCCAACCTACCCCATACGTTGCCTTCATGTATTCTATCCTCTAACTCCCCAAGGTGACCTCCAAACATCCTATCCTTTGCCCCCCAGAAGAGCCATGTAAGACGTTATCCAGTTACCCCCAGTGGCGGTTCCTCCGATATGGCGGAGGAGCGTTGCCATCCCTGCCAGCATAAAAACACAAATTCACAGGGCTCAGGTCAATCCTGATGCTGCTTTCTAACATGACAGCAGCCTCAGGATTGTCCACAGCGGAGCCTGAGCTGAGTGGCGGGCTTGCATCAGGTAACTTTTTAAAGGTTTTTAGTTTCTTTTTTTTCTGTTTTCATCTGTTGTCCCATCCCCCCTCCTTGCCCCCGCCACTCCTCCCGCCAAGTAGCTGCAACTGGTTACCCTCCAGACAATTCTGTTTTATCTGGCTGTCGCTCAATAGCAACAAACATTAACCTCAACTACTAAATGTGACTGTCGCCCATGCAACCTGCTAATTGGTAACTCCATACCCTCGCCGCCAATTTATTTGCTCAGAGCCATCTCTATTACGTTGTGTTTCCGTGCCCCTCTCCATACCCCTCTCATTATCATTTCTGTCCAAACTATACGTGTCCCTGACCAAGAACTTTCATTCAGCCTCTGTAAGGAAATTTCCCTTTTTTCATGATCACCCTAACATTTAGCAATGTTGCTGCTGGTTGTTCGACTCCGAGAGTGCACTAAGTCCTGCCAACAAGACCTCCTTGTCAGTGCCCTAAGCTACATGAAAATATATGGTTGATCGGCTGTGCTCAGTTAGCATAGGTTATCTTACTTAAAGGCCCTTAGTATGTGGTACCCAGGGCCTGTAAGTTAAACTGTCCCTCCAGGGCTGCAGCACTTATTGTGTCACCCTGCGAGTGACAGTGTAAAACGTGACTTCCCGGTCTGCCACTTTTGGCTGGACGAGCAGGCTTTTGACTGAGAACTTGACTTTGTCATTTCACCCATGACAAAGTCAACATATACTCTTCAAATATATGTAAGTCACCCCAAGTTCTACCTGTCAGGCCCTCAAGCATGGTGCTGTATATTAGAGAGTGGAACATGTACCATTATATGTTCTAACAGCAAACCCACTAAATTGTTGTTTTGCTGTGTGAGATGGTAGCTCCATTGGCGAGTTCAGGGTTACATACGGACCACTCAGCTGTGCTAACTTCTGAATGGGGCTACAGAGAATAAGGATTCCGAATATCAAAATATTAATTACATTAAACATGACATTGCCCAGGTTGAATTTAATGTACATATTATGCCAAGGCAACTTGTAGAAAGTTGCCACTCTGTTACCCTTGCAGACAACTTTTTGCCCTAATGAGGAGTAGTGTAAATGACTTCCAGGCACAATTGAGGACTACAGTTGAAAAAGGTGTCTTGTTTTCTGGGCTGGGAGCCACACATGTTGTGCACCCTAAAGGCGAGCTTCAAAGCGAAGCTGCCTTTGAATAGCTGATGGTGAGACACTTGACCCCTCTCATTATCATTTCTGTCCAAACTATACGTGTCACTGACCAAGAACTTTCATTCAGCCTCTGTAAGGAAATTTCCCTTTTTTCATGATCACCCTAACATTTAGCAATGTTGCTGCTGGTTGTTCGACTCCGAGAGTGCACTAAGTCCTGCCAACAAGACCTCCTTGTCAGTGCCCTAAGCTACATGAAAAGATATGGTTGATTGGCTGTGCTCAATTAGCATAGTTTATCTTACTTGAGACACTTGCATCTGCAGACTGTGTTGAGCTATCTGTGAAAACCAAGGTGCAACACCTTTTCTAGATAAAAATTAATTAGGGCGAGGATAATTGAGTTACGCAAGTCCCACGCAGTCTAATGAGGCTGAAAATGACTCTTTATAGGAGCCAGCAGTTGCTTCTGCACGCCCTCAGGAGGGTTACCTTATTGACAGCACCATTGTGTTCTCACCCAGAAGTATTATGAGTTGGACAGTTGTTTTTTGACATCTTTGACTTCTTTGAAATTCCCATGAAGGAGAAGTGGGTTAACAAGTAAGTAACTGTCCGATTAGTATTATCAATGGTGCAGGGTTATTATTGTTAGTTATCTCAGTGATGTGGTATTAGGTGGCTCAGTTTTATTGACTCTGTATTATGGTAAAGGGTGGTTATTTCCACTTCAATGGAGAAACCAATAAACAACGCAATTTAGGGCCAGATATATTAACATTCGGAATTGCGAATCTTACCAAATCGCAATTTGGAATTAGGAATTCACAATTCCTAATGTATTAAAGTTTTAATTTTAAAATAGCCTTTCTTATTGGGTCTCAACACTGCCTACCTCCTGAATATTGATGGAGTAGGGCACATATTGCGACCCATTAGGAATGATAGCCGTCACAGGAATGGTGGCCTGCTGGGTTTTGCGTTTCTGCGATCATTATCTGAAACCCATCGTGCAGAACACTCCTACTTACCTAAAGGATACCAAGAGCCTCCTTCAACTCCTACAAACAGTGACTTTTGAGGAGAATACAGTGACATTGGTCACCTTAGACATAGAGAGTCTGTATACCAGCATCCCCCAGGATGATACCATCAAAGTCCTGGGGTCAGCTCTTAATTCGGTCGTCTGGGAGTATCAGACACCCAAAGCATTTATCCTGGAATGTGCAACTATTGCCCTTAAAGAAACTTTCTTTTCCTACAAAGGGCAACTCTTCCTGCAGAGCACCGGCACCTCGATGTCCCAGAGTGTGGCGGGGCTGGATGTCGCAGACTTCGAAGCCAGACACATCCTACCACCGATGGCCCTTTTACCTCCTCCATCCACCTGTGGAGAAGATACATCGACAATGTGTTTTTGATCTGGAAGGGCAGTGAAAACCTCCTGGAAGACTTCCTCAAATGGACCAAAATCTGAAATTCACTTACACCGTGAGCAAGACAGACATTGTTTTCTTAGACGTTGTCATAATAGTCACAGGCAGCAGTCTTTCAACCAAAACACATTATAAACCGACGGCAAAAAATAATCTTCTAGAATACACGAGCTTCCATCCGCGCCCTCTGAAAGAGAACCTTCCTTATGGGCAGTATCTCAGAATTAGACGCAACTGTAGCGATGTCAGAGATTTCAAGGAACAGTCAACGGGCCTCACCCAGAAACTACAATCAAGAGGCTACCCTACCAGCATTCTGGACAAAGGGTATAAATGGGCACGCAACCAACCTCGTGAGGCACTCCTGGAGGAGAAGACCAACTCACCGCAGGAAATTCCCTTAACCTTTGTAACCACTTACGGTAGTCTTTCAAATTTTATGAAAAAGACAATCAACAAAAACTGGAGACTTATCTCGAGCATCAACAAAACCTGGGAGAAACCCCTGTTCCCTTTTAAAAAAGGAAGAAGCCTAAAAGACGCCCTGGTCCACACCCGTCCAAAAGAAGTACTACCCCAAGGCCTCCGTTCCATCACTGATACCTGGGGTTTGCCTAAGATAGTGGGACATTACCCGTGCTCGGATTGCAGTGTATGTCACCTGACAACCGCATCGAAACAGCATGAACTTGAACCGGGCAAGATATGGACCCAAAGATCTCATACCAATTTCAACTCAATAAATGTCATCTACCTAATTACCTGCCCATGTGACCTGCGATATATTGGAATGACCTCCCGGAAAATTAAACAACATTAGGTGTCGCAGAGCAACTACAAAAATGAGCAGTCATTTTCTTCAAAATAACCATACCACCAACGATTTGAGATGGGCAATAATCGAACAGGTCAATGGGGGACACAATACTTCCAATCGACTCTTTGAGAAAGAACAAAGATGGGTCTACAGACGAGGAACTTCCACCAATGGTCTTAATGATGAGATCCCTTGGAACTCAGTTTTGAAATAATCTAATGAACATGCTACGCATTAATTTTTCCTGATACCCCCAGGCTCATCCCATCTGCTGCAAATGCTGGACCACCAGTTACCTCTCCTTCAGTTACTGCTCTGCTAACTTTAGCAGTTCTACCCCACCAGTTGACACTCGTATTGCGAGGCATTACATTTTTTATATATGTACACTATCATCCTCTGTGTGGAACGGCACCACCTAATCTAATATATGGGTGCAACTTACCAAACCTAATCCCACCGTTAATACCATTGCGCTTTGACGGGTTTTGACACATCCCGCCTATTAGTATTTTTTTCCCATCATCTGGGCACCTAATTGCCAGAACACCTACGCCATTTGGCATTTCACTTATGACAACCATTGCGCAGTGGTGGGCTTTGAAACATAACGCTTACCAGTATTTGTCTTATCCCTTGCGCACTTTACTGCAAGAACACCCATGCCATTTGGCATTTCACCAATGTATGTAAAAGCAGTGCGCGTCAATGGGCTTTGACACGCCTCCTCTGGGGTATGGACTTGGCGTTTCTGCAATAATTAGTTATTTCCTTAACTTATGCGCACCGTACTGCAGGCAGCTCACCTACATTAGAGAATCGTCTTTCTCCCCTAGAATTCTCCCTGCACTCGTAACCTCTCTTTGTCAACTACCTTTGCCAATAAAGTTTCCTGTGCATTGGATACTGCGTTTACCTTGGAGACCGGAGCACACTCGGTGAGTTGTGCTCCGGTCTAGTTGCCATTTGCAACGTGCGGACTAGGTGATTGGGCGTGTCTTTATTGGCCATGACTCGATCATGACGCTACCTCGCCTTTCACTGCTGATTGGCCACGTGTATCCCTCACACGCCTACCACCCATGAAGCCACGCCCATCACGGAAGTAGGGCGCAAAACCTTCACGGCATTTATACGGCGTCACCGGAGACCGCGATCATCTTCAGGATTCGGTAACAAGGGTGACAGCAGGTTCCAAGAGGGTGTCTGGCGTCGAGGGCGTAAGTTACATCCCAGCATCCACGGCCTCCTTCCACAGAGCCATAGTGATCGAGCTAAGTACTATGCTCATATTACTGATTATTTAATCCCGGTATATGTTGTTCTTCCTTTCAAGGGTGTGGCAATTACGCCACCACCCACCTCCCGAGATCCATGGTGTGTGATCTACTCGCCATACAAGTGAGACATTTTACTATATGTATTTTGCTCATGAGGTCACTGGCCATTAAGGTCCAGTGATCGCATTGCTCTCCACATGCTGATTTAGCTAACTTCCAAATAGGGGCTACTTTGATCCTAAGAACCACCTGTTGTCCACAGCACCCCTATGTATAACGTTACTTCTCCTGGGACATAATATGGTGTTAACTATACTGTTATTTCGCTATCCACTGTCCTCTCACTACAACTGGAGCACTGTAGATATACCAAGGAGCATAGTGAATTTTAACTGTTTATTTTGTCTCTTATGTGTATGTCTTCGTCTTTTTCTCCCACAGGTGCATATACACGGACTATGAGGTCCCCAAATTGGGCAGACCCTAGAATGAGTTTTTCACTTCTTCATGCACTTTTTTACAACTAATTTTCACTTTCACGTCCCTAGGTCAGGGTGGGCCTTAGAATGCCCATACCGCCGGGGTTTATTACACCTTTTGTCCTGATGAATGCCTGGTAAAGTTACACAGTTTCAAGGCAGAAACATGTTGACTGATTATTGAATTTAAGAAAAAAAAACAATTTATTTGGTCTATTTTCCTACACCATTTTAAACCTGTCCAAGTGATCAAGTAATAAAAAATTTTTTTTTGAGACACTGAAGACAATTTTTATACCTTCACTCCCCAATTTTTATCATTCACGTCACGCCTATTTCACAAAACCTACTCCACAGTAGATCTGGCGTCGAAGCACACTGAAGAGGCACTCGGCCTCTTCAGTGGGGCCCAATGATGAAGCATGTCACCAACCAGGGTGGTGAGTGAGGGCTTTCTTATTTACCCAAAAGGGGTCATATACTGCTCCATTTGTACGATAACTGTATTATTTTGGACACTCTTTTCTTGTTGATACGAATATAACAGGGGATTAAGAGTGCTTCCTTATCTTCCCTACCTCTCTTCTTGTTGTTGTGTGGGTTCAGCAGACCACCATGTCTGTGATTCCTTTTAAATAAGGCAATCTTTTTTTCTTCTAATGCAGAACGTTTTACTTAAAGTAAAAAAGAATTTGTTTCAAAAAATAAAATTAAACATTTAATTTAATTTTTTAAGAGAAGTCAGTGGTCCTTTGGACCATTGCCTGCTCATAGAAAATATTTTAAATACATTCTCAATGGGGAAGAAGCCATACAGGTACCACTGGTTTTCCAATTGGTGGTAATGTATTATGTAAATACCGAATTGCAAATGCAAATTTGGTAACTAGTTAACGAATCTCAATTTGACATATGTACATTTAAAATGTCATTTTTACGATTGTACAAACTGGGGCATTTGCGACCTCAAAATACCGTTGTACATGTGGCCCTCAGTGTGTGAATCCCAGGATTGGGAATTTCAACCCTCCAGAATCTCCCACAAAACAAATCCGTAATGACTGCCTCAGAAGGATATTAACTTGAAAACAGCGAAATAAAGCTATAACAGCAATTTCAGATCCTTCTCTAAATATCTCTCCTCTTCCTTAATGATACTACCAACGTTCTAATGGTCTAATAAATGTCAGTACATTATGATAGAAGCAAAAAGTCCCTTTGTTCTATTCGCAGAAGATAAGGTTAAATGCACCACACGGTGTCGATATTGAAAGGCAAATAAATAAAAAGAAAGCAATGTCCCTTCAAGTGCTTTGCTAGTATATTTAGTCTTT